>NC_091286.1:67484626-67794853 GCF_032444005.1 Ranitomeya imitator
CCATCCATAGGGTCAGTAGGAACATAGACAGAGGCCTTACCTGGAGGCTTTCCCCGACCAGGAATATATGTACATCGAGGTCGCCAGCAAATTTAGTGCTCCTCCTCCTCTCAGGGTCCGTAGGGGGTGATGCAGTTTATCGCCCATCATGGCTGCCGCAGGATTGGGACGCCGGCCGGCATGCGCGCGGGCTCCAGTGCATGGAGATAAAACCGGAAGATCAGATGCGTCACTTCCGTTGCACGCGCGGCCTCCTCCAGCAGCGAGGGGGGGAGGAGAGACCCGGAGAGCTATGAGTGGACCCCGGAGCGCTTCATCGCCCTGCTTTGCCCCACGAGGAGGTGCAGGAAGGGCGGGATATGGGTCCCAAGTCGCGTGGTGAACGCGTAGATGGGAGCACTCCACAGGAGGAAGAGAGCGGAGCCCCCGACCTCGACTGCCCGGCCATTAAGGTAACAGTGCTCTGATCGCCGGCCACGGCAGCACTATCCAAGAACCTCTTCATGCCTCATGGGGGACAGGAAAAACACTGGTGGTTGCAGGAAGGGGAGGGGTATTTAACCTCTGTTTCCTGTCCCCTATTAAGGCGGCGAGACATTGTCCGATACTGCTGTCGTGGAAGGTGACTGGAGAAAACATACTTTTGAATACCTAAGACTAGGCTGCATTGGACGATAATGCTAGGGTCACACAACTGTAGATTATCTTATCTGAGGGAATCACGTTGATTAAACAAATGACACTGATGAGATCACACTATGCCACGTTTGATCAGAGAGAAACGGAGCACACTGTGAGAAGATGGAGAACATAATTTCTCCATCTTCTCTATTGAGTCAACGCGCTGAAATCAGACTGCACTCACATGTCATTTCCACACACTCGTTGACTTTCACGGCCAGTTGCGATCCGAATATCAGACATGTGTGCGGCCCAATAGACTAACATTAGTCCAAGTGCGATCCAATATTTTGTCAGATCGGTAATATGATGGTGAGAGCAAGCCCTGATACTGAATGTTTTGTAGGTTTAATTAAAGAGGTTGTCGGGTCTTAAACTATAAGTGACTGCAAACTTGTAAGCCCTCACATCGCATGCATTGCAAAAATTGCACAGGCCTTTCTGGTCTTGCTCAATACACTCAATTGAGCAAGCTAGTTGGAATGTGGATGGGAATATGCAGATTGCATATTTGTGGTCACATGGCCGCCGATCCTAGCGCTACCACCAGAAGATCCACACAGCACGCAGTGTGCATGATGTGAGGACTGTCAAGGCTTCAGTCACAAAAAGACTCTCCTATAGCGGTCACATGCCAATAGAATACTACAAACTGTGAAGATTTGGCAGTCTGATGTCACAAAGATATCAGAAATATATGATGAGCCCAGAAAATTCCCTTGATGCCATAGAAATTGGTTAATGAGAGCATATTTTCTGTCCATGTGCAAAATCTAAGTGATACAGTAATAGGTGTTAAAAGAAAAAATTAAAAGATGTCCCACTGACACCTTTTTAACAGATCCATTGCAAAGATAATATAGTAAATTGTAATAAGTCATAAAGCATATTGCTTAATTCAGGATGTTTGGCATATATACATTTTAATTTGATAGTGATATGAACTTAAAAAAAAATACATGGGTTGGATCCTTGGTGTTCTGCATGGTGGCCGTGCCCAATGCCTGGCATACCGATGTAGTGGTGGGCACATAACGAAAAAAAAATGTGCAAGGGCGAGGCCGACATTACTGTTCCCTCATGGCTGGATGGTCAGCGGTGCACTCTGTGATGGTGATGTGGTAAGGAAACCGGAGACAAAGCAACAGGCATGGCATTGGACATTAGTAAACTTCACTTTAAACAGCAGCAAGATGATGGTACATAAACTATCTTTACACTTCTGATAATCACAGTGACGGGTTTCTTATGACAAGTTCCAGTAACAACACTATTAGTAGCAGATACAGATATACTGGGAATAATTGAAAAGTGCTGCCCAGTACGTCCTTCAAGGGAACACGCTGGAGTACTAGACTAACACTCTGGATTCCTTAGTCTAATCTACAGAGCTGAGATACCCCAGTGGACCTCCATATCCCAGTACCCTCTATTCGCCATTATATGTAGGTTGACATACAGGTGCTTCTGTATGTCAACATTCATATAATGACCTTTGGGTTTTCATTACATAATCAACAACATTGACAAAAATTTGACATAGATCACGCTGTTTGTAATGACTATAATATACGAGTTTCACTTTTTGTATTGACGATCTGAAATAAATTAACTTTTTGATGATATTCTAATTTTGTGAGAAGCACCTGCAGTTCCCATCTTCACTATAGGCGGCTTACTTTGGAGATTTTTATCCTGCATCCATGGAAAACTGTGTGCTCTAGGCGACCAGTGCAAGTCTCCTTTGGGGTGGACATCCACTACAGTTAGTTAGGTCTATGGGGATTTTGTCCATAGTCCTATTTCTTTAGAACTATTCTTCATGCTGAGCTAATTCTGCAAGTTAATAGCGTTTTTTGCTGGTGACAGGTTCCCTTTAAAGGGGTCATCACTTGTCACCTTTAGTCTTGATTATATTTGAAAGAATCTTCTCATTTACACTGGTATGCTCATATATTTTAATTACCTTAACTTGATGAAGCCACTTTGTTAGTGGAGATACATGTGTGGAGTTTGTTTATTTTGCTCTGCTTTTGTCTTCTCCTTGGTTTTTATTTAGGCCACATCTAATGGTCACCATCATTTTCTTTTTGTGACTGAGGTAATATACTTGAAGAATCATCTTGAGAGTATATACAGTACTTTATTATATCTAATCAAACTCATGTATTGCCCACTACTGGTGCCTTTTCGCACTGTGCATGGATTTTTTACATTATCCATCAGGGCATTACTGCCCTTAAGGTTGTATGGGGCCCATTGAGAAGAAGCACAAGACAGAGGGCCCAGTATCACTTTTGCTTCTGCTCACCAGGGCCCAGGGTATAATAATGTAGTCTGCGCTGGCACAAGGAGGCTTCCCGCAGCTACCTGGAACAACCGTGCAGCTTCAAGGGAGTCTCCTTACCTACAGTATTATGCAACATGCTGGTGATGGCGCATATGCAATGACATCATTGCGTATGCATGCTACTAGCCAGGAGAATACTACAAGTTGAGCTGCAGGGTATAGTATAAGAGGCAAGTATGATTTTTTTTTTTAAATAAAATTAATTAAATGGGTGTGGGGGAACAAAAGATGATGAATTGAGGGTGGTGGACGAGGACAGCAAATAATGATGGATTGAGGGTGGGGAACAAGGAAAAGCAAATAATAATGGATTGGGGGTGAGAAATGGGGGACAGCAAATAATGATGGATTGAGTGTGGCGTACATTAAAAGATAATGAATTGAAGACGAGGGAGGAGAGCAAATGGTGAATTGAGGGTGGGGAGAGTAAATGATATATTGAGTGTGGGGGAGACAAAATGATGATTAAGTGAGGGTGGGAGAGCGGACATGACAATGAATTGGGGCAGAGGGGGGCATGTAAATATAATGAATCGGGGGAGCGGGTGGTACAGAGTGGGGGGTGTTGAGAATGGGCTGGTGCGATCTTTCTTATGAGCATGTGCAGTATGGCATATTAGGGGATACTGCAGGGACTTGTGCAGTTGCGACATGTATGCTGACATGCGCAGTGTGATATGGTAGTAAAGACGACAGTGAGCAGCCACGGTGATGTCGCAAACCCGGAAGTGTCTGTGAACATAAGTTGAATGCACTCGGAAATAATGGAGACTGTACGGCAGATTTTTTAGTCCCCAATATGAGTAGGTGATTGGCAGTGAGCAGCGCAATGGATATAACAACATAACAATATAGGAGGTACTTTGAATAGGATTTATAATTTTGTATACCATCTGGTATGGTTAGTACCAGAGAGACTAAGAGATGGTACCCAGGGTATATCTGTCATAATATTGAGGGTAATTAGGATACCTTTGGTATAATGGGGGATGTGACAGAAAATATTATTGGCTCTTGCTATACACCCTGGGATTGGATGACCTTAGGTAATGTCAGAATCTAGGCCTTATAAGGCCCAGAGCCCTGGTTGTAGGACATGAGTTCATGTGATATATTAGTGTCCCCTTTATACTAAACTGACCTGAGCGGATTTTATGATTATCCATTAGTAGTCTAATAAAAGTTAAATTTTAGGTCTTAAGTTAGGGATTATTTGCCTTTTGGCAAGTAATTCATATTTTGTTAACCTGCGCTGGCTTTGGACAGCAGTTTTGTGTGTTTTATAGAGAATGCACGAGTGTGACTGGTAATGAATTGGGGCAAAGATCACAGGTTCTAATTAATTTATATATTTATTGGGTGGGGAAAGTGGCTATAGTTAGTGGGGGCGCAATGGTGGCTTATAATTTATATTTGGAATGGTGGGTTTCATAATAACTTATTATATATTAATGGTAGGTGCACATTTGTGTTCAGCTGCATAGTGTAGAATTTGGGGAAAATGTGGGGAATGTGCTCAGGAAGCAGTGCTATAGATAACTGTGTGAGACGAGTCCTGGCTGAAAGAATTGATGGTGGTCTGCGCTGGATTAAGAAGAACAGCAAAGATAAATAACTACTTGCGGAAAAGAAAACAGCTGACCGCACTACCGCTACTCCAACCAAGACGTTGAGAACTCACAGCTTGCAGCCAGCCGGCAGACCAGAGGTGCTCAGCCGGAACGAACATCAGCGATGCAGGTAACAAAGAAGAAACTTGGCGGCACTCACCGGTCTTCAACACAGGTTTCTTTATTACATAACTTCACGGCACGGGGATGTATACAACAAGAGTAGCTGGCGAACGACGGCCGTTTCGCGCCCTTCTGAGTATTGGGTATTTTAAGAAATGTTTAATAGGTTAGGGTAGAGCCCTTCCAAAAGAGTATTTTGGCTGTGATGGCAGCTTAAAAAAATCTTTTGGTCATAACAGAAGCTGATGGCAATGTATGCGATATAGTTTCGATGGAAACGGTTAGTGTGTGCGATTGGGGAGGACGATGGATGAGGCGAAGCTGATGTGGAACCTGGGCGGAGTATTAAGGGGACCTGAAAATGCCAGAATGAGGCCTTGAATTCCTGGTGGCAGCTTTGTTATCCATATTTTGGTTTTATCCATATAGTTCATCTATTGTCATGATACATTTAGCCTAGTTTATCAATTCAAGCATGCTTTAAATCCTGCACTTTACACCTTCTGCCCATATATAATTGTTTGGTTTAACTTTATTAAACTGCTTAGAGTGCACTAACTGTAGTGCATTTAAAGTGTTTGCCTAATTTCTGATAGAAATCCACCCTTTATGGTAATGCAGAGCAGGAGGGAGTGTTCCCTTATTCCAGGGGCCCCTGGTTGGTACTAATCAACTGTGACTTGGGGTGCCAATCCTTTAGCATTTTGTACATATTTTCATTGCCGCTCAACATAAAGCAGATCACAAGCTGTTGGAGCCAGAAGTAAACAGCTGCAATGTCCTTGGTAGCATTTATTTCCCCGTAGCGCCATCACCAGTAACGAAGCACTACATGGACTGTATCACTCTGGAGGATCTAGCTTGTCCATCGATTGTATAGACGCTGTTCTGTCTATATATTAGATAATTATATCAAAACTAGAGTTCCTTAGGCTATTGTTCACATGTCCAGTAACCATCAGAGAGAATGGATCCAGAATCCATCAGAGGACAAAAAAAGTTGTGCATTCACAGTTTTTCAGGTTAATTTCAGTTATTCTCAGCTGGATCTGGGTGTTTCTTTTTTTTTTATCATTAAAGTCTATGGAAAATAGATCCGTCAAGCAGCCATTCGGTTTTCTCCCATTTGAAAATGATCCTTTTCTTGCTTACTGGATCAATTCCAAAAAGACAATTAGTTTAAAGTTCACATGTTCAGTAGTATGTGTTAAATATCTATTTTTCCACCTAAAGTAAGCAAAAAACGGATCCTTTTCAAATGGAAAAAAAACAGAAATGGATGGCTTATTAACAGATTCATTTTTTATAGACTTCAATGTAAAAAAAAAAAAAAGCGGATCCAGTTGAAATCAATTTTTTTCAGGAGGACAAAAAAGTTGCATCTGCACAACATTTTTGTCAGCGAATTGCTGAATCCGTTCTAAAGGATGAATACTGGACATGTGAACATGGTCTTAGAATTTGTTCACGATAAAACACAGTTATGTAAAAAATAAATAAATAAATTAGTACTCACATCAATATAGGAGCAGATTTACAAGATATAAAATAGATAACAGACTCACCTCCCCCACCGCCAAGAAGACTCGAGTTTGCTGAAAAAAAAACAAAAAAAAAACATTAAATGACAAATTCCATTAAAACTTTCAGGTCTATTACAATGAGAGCTGATAATGGCAGGATGAAGTTCATGAAAATAAACCTTTTATTGCCTTTCACATCCACCAGAGGATTTTTATTTTATTTTTTTACTGAACCTAAATTATTTTCACAGACTATGCATCAACAGTTTCATACCACACTTCAGATGATGAATCCTAAAGTATTTAATTAAAATGCTGTCAGGATATAACATTTTCTCAGCACAATGTCTACCGAAAAAAATCTCACATTATCTAAATACCATCACTTACGTCTTCTTTGAAGACATTTTGTTTGGAATGAGATTGGAAGGCCGGGAAGTAGAAGGCAGAAAACAGGATTAGTTAACTATGACAAGGAATAGAGAAACTTTCAATTTAAGATTTGTGGGAAAAATAAAAAGCACCTAGGCAAAGCTGACTTACTGAATCTCGAGAGGTATTTTCCTGCTCAACCGCAGAGTTATTGGAAAAAGATACATAAAATTTAGAACAACCTTGCACTGCGATTTCTAATTCCACAAAAAAGTTTTCATCTCTAATTGGACAATTCTAAATATTGAAACCAAGAGAAGCTGTACACATGGCACACTAAAATACAGCGGTTATCAACGCTGGAATTAATTTCTCAAGCATTGGTTTCCTGACAAAATTTACATAAGCAAAATAAAATAAGTAATACCCTTCCTAATTGAGAAATAGCTATTTTAAGGACAAGTTTCTATTAATGTAACAAATCATATTACGCTCTCCACATTGCTATCTGCTGGTGGCTTCTCTCGAGGAGAATAAGGCGATCGGCTCTCCAACATCAGAAATGTTTGATTGACATTTTCCCCAATAATCAGTTGGTCCACGCCCCAATATACATTAGGGATTCGGAAGAACCCATTAACTCTGCTGGCATTAGTCTAATGTGTATGGGAGGCTTTAGTCTTTCATGTTGGAAAAAACATTGACCAACCTGACTAATAAATTAGATAGATACCTCGAAAAGGATGCACTCTAACTTAGTACCCCTTCTGTGATTGTTCTACATTTCTGAAGAAGAGAGCAAAGCCATCAGTTCCAAAGAAGTGAATAAAGCAGTGGTGAGCACTGCGCACTACTACTACAGTCATACAAGAGGCTTTCTAGCCCCCCCGCTCATGTGAATGGTGGGGTTCTAGCTGCTGTTCTTCCAGTGATTATACATTTAGCACCTATCCTATGGATTTCCATACGACACCTGAGGCGGCGCTTGCATAGCTTGATATCCGGGCAGTCTTAAATAAAATGGTGCCAGCTCAATTAATTCTCTAAAGAACATAATTGAGAAAAAGATCTCAATCTGCTAAAGTACCTCCACTGGCATCATGTTATTGAAAACTGCCAGAACATCAATCTGCGCAAGCACAACTCGTGGTAAGGAAAATCCAGGGCAAACTTTCAAAGAGGAGACAAGTCACTCATAAAGCAGTGACCTGTCATACAGAAACCAAATGCAGGCAGAGGGTCCGGGGCAGGGGCCAAAGACCCTGAACACAGTTCCACCCCTACGCATCTAAAGCAAATTACATCAAAACTTCAAACGCAGATTAAACAACCAACATGAGGATACCTGCACTAGAAGTTATCTATTTAATCAGTATAAAAGCACCATTTTGGCCATGCCTTTACATTAAAATGTGAAATTGTGCTGATAAGTTCTCCCTTTTACAACCAATGACGTGTCCTGGCATTTGATGCAGGCTCTGGCGCTGAGCCTGCATCTTTCCTGGTACAGGATAGCTGATTTGATCAGATGTCATGTGCCTCTAACAGCTGAGGCTGGATTTGCGATCCACCCGAGACTGTCAATCTATGACATTGGCATTTAATTTGCGCAGACCAGATATGCATCATAAGACACGTCCATTAGCGCTCCTGTCACGTGATTGCGGGACGCCGATTGGTTGTCATTCGGGATGAGTGAATATGGTTCGATAAGGTGTTAGCACATGAGCATGCTTGGCTAACAGTGTCTTTGACGTGCTTGAAAAATATATTTGAGTCCCCGTGGCTGCATGTCTCACAGCTGCTCAACAGCCGCAACACATGTTTGTTAAGCAACATCTGCATGTGTTGCGACTGTCAAACAGCATTGAGGAATGCAGCCACAGGTACTGAAAGTTACCTTATCCAAGCACATTCGCTCATCACTAGTAGTCCTGACAACCGGGGGTCTGGAGAAGACCCCTGTGCCTGTTATTGTGCACCTTGTATGAATGCCGGAGCGTGGTGGGTGTTTATAAGAGATTATTACTTCTGCTACACATTATTTAATGAAACATATTGGAGCATGCCCAAGTCACATTAAGGGAGCACATTCGCTCATCACTAACGCATACATTTTTTTGCCTAAACCATGTCATCTCGAATTTTAGCCAAAGAAACATGGTGTGATATTAGTGATGTGTTCAGTCTCTTGGTTACCCTTGAAAACACAGGATATGACATTAGAATCAAAACAATGAAAACGTGGATTCAGTATTAAAATAATCTGCCTTCCCTGTGAGGCCTCCATTCTAATATCTCTACACATACAGTGTGTGGACTGTGTGCGCCACCGTCCAGCTTTCTGCACATAGTCATTATGTCTACATCATGTTTTGTAATATAATGCTGTGAACAAGATGTTTTTGTGTCTCTGATTTCAGACTATTCTGATCTTTTAGAACCAAGATGAGAAAAGCAGAAACTAAATAACCGATGTCCAGGTGGATTATGTTAATAAGTGCCATAGTGTCACAAAATCGAATTCACACATCATAGTCTTTGATGTCGGTTTCAGCAAAGTTTTTTTTCTTAAAGTCAATTTAAAAAACACACAACTAAGACGACTTCTTTATTCTTCTCCGTATTTTAGGTTGCATCAAAAACAGCATCAATGTTCAAAAACAGTAAAGGAAAACAGCAATGCAGCATTTTGTGCTGCACTTTTTTATGCAAATGATAAAATCTTGAGTTTCAGTAAAAGCCATGAGATTTCAGAAATTTCATGCACGATTGCTTATTTTTTTTTTTTTTTTTACTGAATCTGAGAACTGCAGCATTTTTAAAAAATCTGCATCAAGTCAATGTTTTCAGTGTTTTTGTAGTGTTTTTTTATCAATAGAAATCAATGGGAAAGTGCAAAAACACTGCAAAAAATGCAACAAATATTTCTGGAAGGTTTTTGAAGCTTTTTTTGGTAACTAAAACTAAATTTATTAAATATGTACTGAAGACATAGCGCATATCAAATGTGTACAATAAAAACTGCTGCGACAAAAACACAGCAAAATAGGCATTATTAGAGCTTAGAGTAGCATTTTTACTGCCAATAAAGCAGGTTTTGACAGCAGAAAAAAACAGAAAAATTGCTGCTTGTGAACATAGCTAAAGGCTTATATAAAAGGTTGGAGAGTGACTGCTAGTCTACTAAACTGCTTGGCTGTAACCCAGTATTCTCAACGTAACAAATTGTTGAAAAACTACAGCTCTTGGTATGGTTGGAAAGCTGTACTGCAAGTCAGGAGACTAACTTCAGTCAATTTGGTGTCACTCGAGCACTTAGATTAGCGCTCACTATAATAGTATATTGGCTGTATGACTATTATTGACTGAAAACGGGGATATCAACAGTTTAAGCTGATGCGCTAATGTGTATGGGGTACCAGCCAACTGATTGTCGGGACGAGTGGTCGATCACGCATGTCTCATTTCAGACTGCTGATTGTATTGTTCTCCCGGATTTAAGCAGGTAGAAGAGATGTCTGGTGGTGACTTTCTCAGAAAATCCCAAGTGTGCTCAGACTATCAAACTCTCTTCTGTAAGGAAGAGAATGCAAAAATGGCTGTTAGACCATCGATTGGTCAAAGCATTGTTCAACCAAAAGCCTATATCTAATATGTACGGCTGACTTAATTCTCTCACTGGAGTGGCTGTGGCAGAGGCAAAGGCAAAGTAACCTTCTTCCAAACCGTTATATGAATCACCTGGAAACGTTCTTTTGTTAAGTTTATTCGCAGACACTAAAAACTAGGAGAGTTAGGATTAAATCCAGAAGAGGAGTGTCACATGTGTCAGGAAAGTAGAATGATTGACAGCACTGAATGTCAACAAGAGGTGAGCAATCATAACAAGTAGTTTAACGTCAGCAACAATCTACAAAAGTAGTCACAAATCGTGACTTGACTTCACATTCAGTACATCCAGTGTCTGCACATCGCTAAAATGCCAGCAGTGCACAGTAATATAATGAAAGGTTCTTCTTAGACCATTAAAGGCATGAGAAGTACTTAGCCCTACGCCTGTCCAAAGGTGTCAGCAAATTCATGTTCTACAATGATATAATACAAGCAAGAATGAGCCAATGTTGTAAAACACATGCTTCAAAAACCCAACGCATTAAATTCGAGATTTGTGTTGTCACGCATATATTATAGTAAGTATTGAAGGCCAAAAAGTAGCTCATGGTATATTGACAGACTTCACAAGCTCAGGGGTGAGGGTCAGAGAATTGGAACCATTACAGAGATATGAATAAATATGATAAGATTATGAAAAAAGTTTTCATTGTAGCCGACTGGCTGCTGACATTTATTATGCTTTGCTTTTATAGCGCCATCATATACCACAATGCTTTAGTAACATTATCATCACTGTCCCCATTGGAGCTCACAATCTAGATTCAGCTATTAAGTATGTCTTTGGAGTGTGGTCAGAAACCCACACAAACACAGGGAGAACATAGAAAACTCAATACAGATATTGTCCTTGATGGGATTTTAACCTAGGACCCCAGTGCTGCAAAGCAACAATTTAGCACAAAGACAATGCACCTTTTACAGAGTGGCACTCACGTATTTAGTACATCTCAGAATGGAGTCCACACAAAAAAATCTCACACTAAAAAAGCTTTGCCACAGTTAATTTTAAAGTAATTGCAGTAGGTTCTTTAACTGGGGCATCCTGAATTGTACAAAAAAAAACAAACAAACCTTTTTTCACAACCAGAAACAGAATTATTTTTGTGAATGTGGGTAAGCTGCAATACTATGAATAAGTATAATACTATAGTAATCAATCCTGACAACCCTTTTTAAAAAAGTCACCAAAAATTAAACAAAAAAAGTTACCATAATTACACACACACACACACACACACACATTGCATATGTATATCACACACACTACATATGTATACACAAACATACACAGCTCAAAAAAAATATATAAAGGAAACACTAAAATACCACATTCTAGACATCACTGAACTAAATATTCCTGTTGCAAATCTTTGCTAATTACATAATGAGAACAATAAAAACCAAAATAATCAATGTAAACCAAAATTAATATCACATGCAGGTCTGGATTTGGAATGATAATCAAAATCAAAGTGGAAAATAAAATCAAAGGCTGATCCAAATTCAGTGGAAATGCCTCACCACCAGGTAATGATAGTTACTAGTGTGTGTGGCCTCCACGTGGATGTATGACCTCCCTACAATGCCTGGGCACGCTTTTGATAAGGCAGTGATGACGGATCTTCTCCCATACCTGGATTAAAGCATGCGTCAACTCCTGGACAGTCTGTGGTGTAATGTGGCGTTGGTGGATGCAACAAGAAATGTCCTTGATGTGCTTGATTGGATTCAAGTCCAGCGAATGGCTAGCACATGGAAGGCTATGTGTCCCTTCAAAGAAAAGCCTCACCGCATAATTTCTGACCCACAGCCAAACCAGTCATGCTGGAGGATGTTGCAGGCAGAACGTTTTCCACACCGTCTCCAGATTCTGTCACATCTGTTGCATGTGCACAGTTTGAATCTACTCTCATACATGAATAGCACTGGGCGCCAATGTCGAGTCAGCCAATCTTGGTGATCTCTGACAGATGCCAATAGCCCTGCATGGTGTTGGGTAGTGATGAGAGAGTGTACTCGTTGCTCGGGTTTTTTAGAGCACGCTCGGGTGACCTCCGAGTATTTATGACTGCTCGGAGATTAAGTTTTCATTGCGGCAGCTGAATGATTTACAGCTACTAACCAGGCTGAGTACATGTCGGGGTTGCCTGGTTGCTAGGTAATCCCCACTTGTAATCAAGCTGGCTAATAGCTGTAAACCATTCAGCTGCCATGATGAAAACTCAATTTTCGAGCAGTCAAATACTCGGAGGTCACCAGAGCGTGCTCTGGAAAACCCCAGCAACGAGTATACTCGTTCATCACTAGTGTTGGGCTGTAAGCACAACACCCACTTGTGGACGTCGGGCCATCACATCACCCTCAAAGAGATGGTTTCTGACCGTTTGAGCAGACACATGTATGTTAGTGGGCTGCTGGAGGTCATTTAGCAGGGTTCTGACACTGCTCCTCCATGCACAAGAGGAGGTAGTCCTGCTGCTAGGTTGTTGCCCTACGACCCCTCAATGTCTCCTGGTGTACTGGCCTGGTCTGAACACTGTGCTGATAGGAACAGCTACTCTTCTTGCCATAGCTAGCATTGATGTGTCATCCTGGATGAGCTACACTACCTGAGCACCTTCTGTGGGTTGTACACACCTTCTCATGCACTGTACAGTACGTGTGAAGCAATGCTGCCAAAGTACCAGTCTTTTATAGGGGTTGTCTTGCTAATTGTCTATCATTTGTACCTGTTGTCGATTCCATTTGCTTAAGAGCAGGGGAAATTGATTCACAATCTGTGTTTTGTTAATAACTGGACAAGTTGATTTCACAGAAGTGTGAATGACTTGAAGTTGCATTGAGTTGTTTAACCCCTTTCCGACGTTGGGCATAATAATACGCACACGTCAGACTCGCTCCCTTTGATGTGGGCTCCAGTGCTGAGCCCACATCTTTCCCGTCACATGTCAGCCATTTTGAACAGCTGACATGTGCCTCTAACAGCCGTGGGTGGAATCGTGATCCACCCGTGGCTGTTAACCGGTTAAATGCAGCTGTCAGTCTCTGGCAGCGGCATGTAACTTGAGGTTCCAGGAAGCGCACCAGAAATCCCGCCCATCGTTTACCCTGTCCGTGATAGCAGGTCACCGATGGGTTGGCGTGACAACCAGATGTCTCTATGGTTGTCATAGCCAGATTGCTATGAGCGCCGCTTGGTGGTCGGCGCTCATAGCAAGTGAGCATTTCTGCTACATACAGACAATCTGATCATCGCTTGTATGTAGCAGAACTGATCGTAAAACTGCAGCTTCTAGTCTCCCATGGAGACTATTGAAGCTTGCAAAAAAATTAAGAAAAAATGTTTATAAAACAATATAAAAGTTCAAATCACCCCCATTTTGCCCCAATCAAAATAAAACAAATAAAAAAATCTAATATACACATATTTGGTATCGCCACATTCAGAATCGACCAATCAATGTAAAACAAATAATCTGATCGCTAAACGGCGTAAAGAGAAAAATCGTCAAAATGCCAGAATTACATTTTTTGATCACCGCTACAATGCAATAAAATGCAATAACTGTCGATCAAAAGATCTACACCAAAATGGTATCAATAAAAATGTCAGCTTGGTGCACAAAAATACGCCCTCAGCCAGCACCAAATCACGAAAAATTGAGACACTACAGGTCTCAGAAAATGATGCTTTTTTTTATTTTATTTTATTTTTTTTTTTTAAACCAAAGTTTGGATTTTTTTTCACCACTGAAATTAAAAAAACTAGACAGGTTTGTTATCTATGAACTTATGCAGAATCATAATGGCAGGTCAGTTTTAGCAATTAGTGAACATGGTAAAACAAAAAAAAAAAACCTGTGGAATTGCATTTTTTTTTATTTTTTTTTTTTGCAAATTCACCTCACTTGGAATTTTTTTTCCCATTTTCCAGTACACGATATGTTAGAACCAATGGTGTCGTTCAAAAGTACAACTTGTCCCGCAGAAGACAAGACATCATATGGCCATTTTGACCACAAAAAAAAGTTATGGCTCTGGGAAGAAGGGGAGCAAAAAACATAAAAGGAACATGGCCCGGGGGATGAGGGATTAAGAGTTCTCTTTATTTTTTTGAGCAGTGTAGATGTATACACAGATTTAGTTTTTTAGGATTTTAAACTCTTCGGCTACTTAACAATAATGACATCAGATAGTTTTTAATAGATAACGGATGGCCTACTTAAGGACCACATATACAGCACATTAAGTATTGTGCCTTACAGTAATAATTTAACATTGTTGTACTCATCTGCCTCTTTTATAAAACAAACCTCGTAAAAGGCTTTAGCAATTAAAAAATAAAAAACACATTTGACTGAATAGCATAAGCAAATACAGAATGAGTTGGGCTAAAAGAAAGGTATATGTACTAAAGAACTGAGCTCCACGCTTCAGAATGCTCAACAATAACCTGTGCTGATAGTATAGACAAGTGGCCCATTAAGGATCTTTTTTCTGACATTTAAATTTAAACATTTATTAAAAATATGAAGCAATTTCTCTTAAAATTCTCTATTGTGTCATTTGTGCCTTCATTTATACATTCCTGGTAAGAAAAACAGACAACTGGGTGTTACTGGTTTGGGGTGAGTCCCAACAAATCCTGGCATTGTTTATATTGAGAATGTCAGAACAGGGACATGCCAATTTGACAAGAGGAACAGTAACAGTTGTATTATTAAAAGGAAAACCAGAGGAACGACAACACAGCAAAATAAGGAAAAAGGTTTCAGAATTGTTATTTTATAGAGATACTTACATGACATGTCAGGAGAGCAAACAGGTTCACTTTAAGCAGACCGTGACTGTCTTTTTTGGTTGAAAGAAAAGTAATCTCCTTTCTAAAAGGAGACTGCAAATCGCATATCCTCAACTGCAGCCATGTCTTCCGATCCACACTAAAGGCATACAAGTACAGTCCTGCTCATCGTTATTAGCACCCCTTCAAATTTTTACTATTATACTATACTAGATGGCAGCCCGATTCTAAAGAATCGGGAGTCTAGAATCCATATATACTTTATTTATTCAAATGTAAGAATAATACAATTAATAAATAATAGTAAGAAAGAACAAAAATAATAGGCAGTATATGGAGAAAACACCAAACAAAAGTTCAAATGTGTGAAAATGTCACTGAACCACTTCACAACTAAATAGTTTTGGTAAATGGTATTATCATTTTTTTGACGAAATTCGGCAGGAGCTTGAAGAACGTCACTGGGCCCGCCTCCACGCAGTAGAAACTTGCTGTGAGGTAAATATTCAAAAATCACACCAAAATGGCGGGCGGAGTGTGTCACAGTACGGCACGTTTCTGATTGGTCGCTCGCAGCAGGCGGCAACCAATCAGACACTGGACACTGTTGACGTCACTTATCTCCGGACATTAGCTCCGGACATTAGCTCCGGACATTATCTCCGGACAAAGCCACGGAAGTAGTATTCTAGGCAATTAATCTCCGGACATTAGCTCCGGACATTAGCTCCGGACATTAGCTCCGGACAAAGCCACGGAAGTTGGCACAAATTGCAGGAAGTAGTATTCTAGGCAATTATATATTAGACAATATTTTCAAAAATTAATGTAAATGTACCAAAGTTATAGCCTCAGGATTTTATTATTAGTGGTGCAAAGTAATCCAACAATAAAACATTGAAATTGCAACATGTAAGTTGAAAAACAAAGAAAAAAATGAATAAACAGCATGTGGAGCAATAAATGCACCCTTAATTAATACTTGGCTGCACACCCTTTAGCAATGATGACAGCATCCAAACCTTTCTTGTAGCCATTGATCAGTTTCTCTGCACTAGTATTTTCTCCCACTCTTCATTTGCAGTTTGTTCAAGCTCTTGAATGTTTGCAGGTTTTTTTTTCTCAAATAGATGACACCCCAAAGATTTTCAGGATTCATTGTTGGCAATTTTATAACAGTCCTTTTTTTTCTTTATACAACCATTTCTGTGTACTTTTTGATGTTTGCTTAAGGTCATCTTCTTGCTGGAGGACACATGATCTTCGACTCAAACCAAGGTTTCTTACAATGTTTAGGACATTTCGCTCTAAAATCTCTTCATAATTCTCTTATTTCATTATTTTTGTGATACAGTCAAGGTCTCCAGTACCAGACAGCACAGCAACCCCACAGCATTATGGATCCTCCACTATGCTTAACTGTTGGTAGGGTGTTCATTTCCTTATAAGCTTCATTGCGCCGTCTGTAAACAAACTGTTGCATTGCACTGCCAAAAGCTCTATTTTTATTTCATCTGTCCAGATAACAATTTCCCAAAAGGATTGTGGTTTATCAAGGTACTCTTTGGAAAAGATCAGTTGTTCCTTTTTATGTCTTTTCTTCAGCAATGGTTTCTTCCTTTGCTTTCGTCCATAAAGCTGTGCTTAGTTTAGTATGTGGCATATTGTAGTTGTTGGAACCATGACCCCCAGACTGATCCAGGATGGCCTTCAGGTTTTTGGATGTTTGACATGGTGTTTTTTTTCCACCATTCGCACCAACCTTCAAAGACATCTCTTGTCATTTTTCCTCTATTCCCCCATGACCAGGGAGGTTCTTGAAGATTCTATGCTTGACAAACTTCTTAATCATATTGAACACTGATGAAACGGAGATACCATGGTCTTTGGAGGTGGCTTTATACCACTGTAACAAAGAAAAAGGGCCCACAATGTGGCTTTTTAAAACACTTAAGTCATCATTCAGTGGCTAATTCAATGCAAGCTTTAGGTTTTCCTATTTTTCCCTCCCATTGTTTTTTGTTTTAAATTATTGTTTATCATTTGCTCTTTTGTATTTAACATGAGAGCCCTATACAAAAAAACTTTCACGTGATTTCGCATTATGTACTTAAACTTCATGGGTTCAATATGAGCAGGACTGTACATTTGCCATGTAGCGACTGTTTTTGTATTTTTTGATAATTGTCAAAAATAAATTAAATTTAAAAGATTAAACTGGAAAATCTAACAAAAATGTATCACTATAAGAAAAGTTGGGATAGTTATAGTCCACTTACAAGTAGATTATGACTCAGCGATCACTCATTCAATGCCTTTGCCCATTACTGGATGGACAGACAACTGTAATGTGATGTTTATAGATGGATGTAAAAAGGACTCAAGAGTGAGGACAGACGAAGAAGAAAATAATCTATTTCTTTTCTTGTCCCCAGCTCAACTGTTTGCATGAAGCATTTCACTGACATCTCTCCCATGAGATCATTGCTCTCTTTGTGGAACATCCATCTTGCCTCCATTCAAGTGTCAAAAGTAAAAGAGGAAAGGGACAAATTAAACGATCCTCCTCAGTACAAGATCTTACCTTGATAGTATTGACCACGATGGAACAGGAATTCTCTGGAACCATATTATAGAGTGGTTTTATGACAGCTGACAGTACATTTAATAGCTTTAAAGAAGTTTGCAAAATATAAAATAATAATGCAAGGGGAAAATAGTAGTAGAAAAAGAGATTACCGTAAGTAACTATTTTTATAGGATAAAAAATACTCCTATTTTAACATTAATTGCAGTCTTACGTTGGGAGGCCAACACGGACAGGTTAACACAGGGCTGTTTGGTAAACAGTAGGCAAAACCAGGATTGTGGAATGTAAGGGTTTGTTCACAAGATGCATTTTTCCTGCTGGAAAAAAAAAACCTTGCGTTCTATACTAACAGCAATGCGAATGAGATTTCTGAAATCTGACGTACTTGCTGCCTTTATTTTATTTATTTTTTTTTACTAACAGATTTGACCCAAAGGGTTTTTTTTCCAGTTCTGCAGCATGTCAATTCTTTCAGTACTCTTGCAGCGTTTTTCATGCATTCAAATGGATGAGAAAAAAGGCAAGTAAAAATTCATTAGAAATGCATGCAAAAGATATAAAAGAAAAGCACCTATTTTAAGCAGTGTTCTTCCTACAACCACTCGAGCATTTGTCTTTTTTGCTGCAGAAAAATCTGCTGCAAATGTTTGTACATACCCTAAGGGAACATTTACCCCTACTAATATATTCCGTTGTTGGTTTACATGCAGATATGATGTTGGAAAGATTACCGCCTTCTGTTGCAAAAAGTTAAATCTATAATGAAAAACAGTAGAAATTGATATGCTATGGATTTATAATCAATGGTGAACGTCAATTTCTACAGCAGATTTTTCCCCATAGCATGTTGGTGCTCTCGTGAAGGCTCAGCTCAGCCAAAGTTCGGAGTATCCTGCAGCTAGGCTGTATGGCCACATTTTTAACCATTTCTACCAAAACAAGGCCAGTCTAACATCACAAATTTTGGGGACTTTCCCAAAATAATAATGTGTGATGATCTCCACTAAAAACAATCATTTACACACAACAAATATTAGAGGTGTCCAGGTCATGAAATGTTTAGCACCACCCTAAGCAAACAAGATGACCTAGAGTACAATGTAAGCCAATGACCTTCTGACAAATTGTCTTTGTATATTAGCTCCCATTATCTTTCTACTATACAAATAATATGTAATAACTAAAGCTACCTGTAAAGCAATCAAGGACCCCATACACATTAGACATATGAGGGCTGAACCCGCCAATATCACAGCTTCAGATGAAGCATTGTCCGGCCAACAGCTTTCCAATGTGTATGACCGGCTTCATCTGGAGTTTATGACAATCAGATATTTTTACGATAAGCACAGTTTCATTAATTATCAGATGCAACATAGCTAAGTGAATATGTTCTGAAATTATCAAATCTGAATTTGCCATATTCGTGCCGTATTGGTACTCTATTTGTGATGAATATATGTTCCGAAAATATTCGTTCATTTCTACTCCCATTGACTCCAATGATGTTTAGCTTAGATCGTAATTCGAACCGAATATTGATAAATTAGCTCAACTGTAGTTAAAATATCTAAAAACTTTTCCGATCTACAATTATATAACTTAATTTCTTGTGTCCTATGTGTAAGCTAAAACTCATAAAACAATTTAAAAAGAGTCAACACAGAATGACTGTTCAAACCAAGTGCAGGCGCTCGGTGCACTCGTGGCATGGCCAAACATTTAAGTGCACCTTCCTACCTACTTGTTTTCCATCTCCACCAATCTATGGCTCTCTAAAGCCAGAGCTGTCAAAAAAATGAGTGGCTGGAGATAGAGGGGAAATTAGTAGGCGGGAAGGTGTATTTAACTGTTTGGCAATGCCATGAGCGAACCGAGCATCTGTACTTGGTTTGAACAGTCATTCTGTGCGGACAAACTCTCGCTAATACGTGGCATTTTCTTTAAAACAATAGAAGTAACATTTCCAATTCTGGATTATGAGTGTTTGAGAATCCGTCATGTAACTCACTAAGCACGATATGTTTCTGGTTAATGTCTTTACGCTATAGACCCGTCAGCAAACACAGCCAAAAACATTTTAATGGGGGAAATGATTCATAAGAAGCACTAATCAATGTCACAAGACTAAAAGAAAGGAAGAGACATTTGCCAATACTATGGACAGATTTTAGTTCATCAATAAAACATCAGAGCTGCGGAGCCGCGAGTTGGGTAATTTATGAGTGCGGTGGATACAGAGCTTCATACATGCTTGCAGAGACTTTCTTACGTGTCACTACATTTTGTTTGATCTGGCTGCTGAGGAAAAATGGGAACAGCAAGACACTTGGCTAAGCAGAATCGTGAGCGGCTCTGCTTAGAAGCAGGGGGGCGATCTTCCTCCGGTGTTCGTTCATTTTAACATAATTATATTTTATGTATAATAGAGCAATCATCTAACGCCACAATAACCACATTCCACTTGAAATACATTATTGATACGTAGTTCCCTTGTAAATGTAGAGCAATATCAAGTTGCATAGCCACAGTGATGGCTTTTACCGCTGGCAGTGCGGAATCAATATGAATCACTGTACCCGGAGGCATGAGGGGATCATAACACAGAAATTCAATCATACATTATTACTTTAAAAATGTAATACATTAGCTGAAGTGTATTGAGAGCTGACTGGCACGGTTATGTTGTGTAGAAAGGATATGCCACCTGTTAACAAGCTACCAACAAGAAATATACAGAGCCGCATTTGCTTGGTCTTGTAGTTCACATCTAAGATGGAGGTTACTTACCTATTACAACAAAATGTGCAAAATTGCTTAGCACATGTCACTGCCTTGTAAGCCTGTCCCTTTTGCAGCCTTAGCATGCAATTATAATCAGCAGATTACTGTGGATAATACATATAACAAAGCGGCAGACATTTATACGGTTAGAAAGTTACTGCTGAAAATAATTACTAACCTGCATGGGATATGTTTATGCAGCTTGATGAGAGGCAGAAGATTTCACTTATTTTGGTTTCACCCTTGCATGTTCCATGTTCAAGGGGGTAGATATCGCAGCAGTAGACAATGCCGCTGCTATGGAGCCTCTGGAGAGTGTTTTTTTTAAAATGTATTATCTAGGACTATATTAGTTCTTAGGCCCATGGTAAATAAAATAATAATAGGTCATTCTACACAAGCACTGAACAGTCACAGACCACTCCTGCCAGTGATTCTGCAGCTCCCGCTGACGTCACACCATCAGAGCAGCGGCTTCTCTTCTGCTCTGTTCTGCTGATGAAGCGTTACTGCCGATGTCAGCCGATTGACAGTCAGCTCTGCTTGGCCTAACTGCGGGGAGCTGGCTGTCAATCAGCAGGATAAAAACCCACTTATAATAGAGCAGAATCCTAGAACACTAAAAAAACTGAAAAAAACAAGGATCCCTAAAATATAGCTTTTATTGGATATCAGTTCAAAAGGTCTCTTTTCATCAAAAATAATACAATATATAAAAATAACACAAGGTATGCACCTCTTAGGCCCTAGGAGGTTGCTATACTTCACCCTTCCTGGCAGTGGACGTAGGCACCCTAATTTTCTACGGTAGGCACTCCCACTCTTCAACGGCTCACCCTCAGGATCCCTAGAGATCCCTGCGATACAGGAATCCTGGTTGAACCTAAAAGATCCCTATAGGAAAAAACTGCCTGGCAGTGGAGGTAGGCACCCTAATTTGAAGCGGTAGGCACCCCCACTCAACTTTGACTGACCCTAGGGTCCCTCAAAAATCGCTACAATGGGGAAAGAAGATGCAGAAAATGTCCCAATACACCCTGGCACCCCAAAAAAACAACATATACAAAAAGCGAAAACCATATGTCACAAAGGCAAAATGTCTCAGATTTCTCAGATGTTACATAGTGAAAGATTGTTATCACAATAAACTAATGATGTACTGGGCATACATAGACAAGACAAAGTATGCTCCAAAAAAGTTGTTAAATACAGGTAAACAGGGTGCAATGAATCTAATATTGTCCAGACATAACCATACAAGGTTTCCCAGATAAAGAAAATTAATTAATAAATAATAGCACAATATTAAAGTGCATAGTGCAATATGAGTCATCTCCTATAGCAAACATACAAGAGCCCTTTAAACATCTGTACTCATAATGTAAAGACACAATCATCTCTTCCAGCAAAGAGGCAATATGGCACCACCAGCATTGATACTCATCTGTTAGTTGTGGTATTTCATCCTAATGTCCAGGAGACACGGTTGTATGGATTCAGATAGTGAATAAGGCGCTAATCAGCAATCTCCCCAAGCAATGCCTGACGCGTTCCCCCCCCCCCCCCCCACCCCCCCCCCCCCCCCCCCCCCCACCCCCCCCCCCCCCCCCCCCCCATGGATATGACTGGTGTTCATCAGGGGTTCAGCAGCCGCACATATAATAATCTGCAGGATATCGGCAGTCACGCTGTTGAGGTGGAGCAGCTGAGTCACCAGCAGGAGCGGACGATGACCACTCTGAGCAGATAACTGATAGAACAGGCAGGTAGTTGGCAACTACCTTCCTGTTAGGTTTAAGTAAAAAAAAAAAAAAGTCCAGAAAAATTCCTTCAAGGTTAGGGTCAAGATCCCAATGTAATAGCTGACATATATAGTCTGCACAGGTTGAGTAATGATGACAAAAAAGTTGAGGGAACAAATGTGTCCAAGTCATGAAAATTAAATAGGAGGTCCCGGGACCTCCTGTTGCTGGAGATTAGAAGAGTGAAGAGCAAAAAGCACCCCCATTTATATCAGTGCTGCGAGGGGCCGACATCCTTTCTGTACTGACAAGTTTACACATCAGTCAACAAATTGCAAACGTGACTGTGTGCAACTCAGTGCACTCTTACAACAGTTCTAGGAGCCATGTGCTATTAAAACTAGCACCCTCTCTGCAAAACAGCCAAGACTAGTACATACTGCATTTTTAAGTGCATTGGCCTATGTGAAATGTTACTCATGTATCCAGGTACATTGACAGTGGAATGCACACTGATCTATGTTATTGGCAGCACAGCGCTGGGGTCCTGGCTTCAAGTCCCACCAAGGACAACATCTGCAAGGAGTTTGCATGTTCTCCCCGTGTTTGTGTTGTTTTCCTCCTGGTTCTCCGGTTTCCTCCAACATTACAAATACATACTGATAGGGAATTTGGATAGTGAGCCCTAATGGGTACAGTGATAATAATGTCTGTAAAGCGCTGCAGAATATGATCATGCTATATAAGCAAAACATTATAATAATCATAATTGTCTTGGTACTGTTAAAGGCAGCCTGTCACCCCCAAAATCATATCAAACCAGCTTTATAGTAATAAAGGAGACTTGGGTTCAGTGCTAGTATGTTATTTGTTTTTGTATAGAGCCTCTTATGGGTATGGTTCCTGAGAAATTACCTTTACTGCAAATGATGGGTCACCATTGGAGTGGTGGGACTCCATTACAACAACTTATCCTGTGTTTGCCCTGCTTCTGATTGACAGCACTAGCGCTGTGTAACATCAGCTGGCATAAGAGCACACCATGCTGTACTGTGGGAGCATTGTGCACAATACTCTCTGGTACACGGTACCACTGCAACGAATGGTACCGCTTTGTGTCCTGAAGCAACTTTCAATGCCTAATGTCAGGTCAGTTTGAAAATAAAATGTAGGTACAATTTATCATCATTAAAAAAGAATTGTAAAATGATCTAACAACTATTTTTATAGTTTAGAAACTTTAATTTACAATTTTTTTTATACTCTTTAGAATATAAACAAATCCTTTAAGGGGTAAGAGAAATGTGAACTAAAATATCAATAAATAACTACGAAAGCAATTCAAAGCATAAAAAGGAAAAGAAGGTAACAAAAACTGCTAACACTTTTCTCCTTTCTCGTACATAATCCATTTTCATTTGGGCACTAGCTCTCAGGTCCTGTGCTGATTCTATTGTATTGGATTGTGTCTCGGAGCTCTGCACGGTTCGTTGGCAGTTTGTGCCCATGAGACCTCTCACCCACCTGTAAATCAACAGGTCAGCAGCTGTAAGCGTTACTCCAATCAATACGTTCCTGCTGGCAAGCGCTGTATCTTAAGAAGAGTGACGCTGTGAGTGTATTGCCCTGTGCTTTTCTGCAGAGACAGACATTAATGTTACAAAGGTTATTATATGGTCAACATTGCTAGAACATATACAGAAGCATAAATGAAGCTCTTGTTACCACAGGGCCCGGGTATACCTATAACCTCTGTGTTCCCTAAACTGAAGGCCTTAGTATGGTTCTCTTCAGTTGTCATCAGTATAAAACTACAGCCATTTGGCACACGTGCTGGCAAACTCTCCCAACACTTAACCTAAACCCATGCAACTGTATGCCAGTGGCTCAGGAAGTGAGGGGGCTCACTATCAACTTTAAAACAGGTGGGATTGTGCATTATGATGAGCTACTGGACTGCAAAGAGCCCATATATTTTTCTTGCACAGGGGTCCTCTACTGTCTTGCAAAAGCTTTCAACAAATCTTCACTTTGAGCTGCTTACCAGCTTTCTGCTTTATATCATAAAGCCATGTTCACAAAGCAAAATGAGCTGCTATGAGTTTATGGGATTTTAGAATGTTAACACTTTTTTTAAGAAGTAGAAAATCTGGAGAGCAAAAAGAGCAAATAGTGTCTTAATTGGTTAAAAACATGGGGTGCACAGGGGAGACGTACGCTCACCTTGCTTGTAAAAAGCATGGATCAGCTGCTGCAAAAATTGGGTCCAAACACCGAGAATAATGATTAGGTAAGGTTTAGTCCTGAGGAAGAGGTCCTGCATGGCATTGAACCGTGTTGACTATATAACCGATTTTCAAATAAAGCTTTGAAGGATATCGTCTGACATTCATCCTTGGCAGCACAGATTTGGACAGATGCACAGTTTCACCAACACTTTCTTTTAGCAACATATCAAAAATGGTTCTTATGGACTACTGGAATACTGATGGGTAATACTTAAAGCAAAGTAAGACGGCCGTGTAAATCAGACTAAGATCAGAGTGAAATACTGGACTGATTGACCGTGGGTCTCCCGAACCAAACGTGACAGTTTCATATATTTTGATGAAGCAGTCACACTTGGGTTGGGAGACCTGTTGCCAGTTCATGAATTGCGATCCGTTCTCAGACCGTTTTGCATGCACATGTGACAGCACCTTTAGAATAGGCCATCCATATTTGATTGGCGGCAGTCCGACTCCAGCCACCTTCACTGGTCAGTGTTGTTATTAGAGGCCATTAGGTCTAGGGGTGGGGAGTTTACTTTTGGCCAATATAAGATCAATTTTTATTAAGGACCAATGATAGTTTGGGCCTCGTTAAAGATTTAGGATTGGGGCCTATGAACCTGAAGTTACGCCACTGGACTGCTGTGTTTTCGGTTTTGTTTACTAGGTGCTCCTAGTGGATTTTTGGTAGAGGCAATACTTTGATTAAAAGGAATAGGACTGCGTTGCAATACAGACTAATCTGTTTTTAGCTTTAATTATTAGGCAGTCATTAAGCAAGCAGGACCTAGCACATCATGCGAGAGATGCTGTACAACTGCATCTTCAGAAAGAATACCTCCCATATCATCAATATTGTCATATCAGAAAACCTTATTCAGCTAGTGATCAACTCCAAAAGGGTGGCCGCCTGCTGCACATTACAGAATTTTTCAAGATACGAGCAGAACGGTTGAGAGGAAGGTCTTATCCGCCGCACAGATAAGAAAAAATATTTGAAAATCAGATCCAGCAAACTCAAGAAAACAAAAATTAATCTTTTTTTTTAGTCTGAATGAGGCCTAACTGAACAAGATTCAACATCACTTGTTGGAGTCAAATGTGTAATGATTAGGAAGTATGGTGCACAGCTGACTCATTAATAGTAAGTGACAAATCTACCCAATGGACCAGCAGTGAGTGGGTTACATGCAGGATCGGTGTGAGGATTATAATCTCATAAGTGCCAGAGACAATACATTAAATCAATGAATAAACTGTCACCGCCATCCATTGATACGGAAACGACAGATTTCTAAAGAGAACACAATGTCCTGACTTGCATGTAACCTTGAAAGACAAAAGGGCTCCATAATATTATTAATGTATTTTTCATGTGCAGCGTGCTGTTGACAGCCATAGATCATTATTAAAGGGTTACAAAACAAAAGCCCATTTTTCATTAGGAAAACAGCCTGAAGCAGAATGTGCTAATGGCTGCTATCTCTGCAAGGACCCGAATACACCAGGAGCCACCTGCGACATGGACACAGGCATCATATATTTTATATATTTTTTTTAAATTTCTTGTATTCTTTACTGAAAATCGAATACGTGATTTACTCAAACGCAAAAAAAATCATTAGAATCATAGTTGTCTAAAGTGATACATACATCATAGGGTCTGTTAACATGGACCAACCAGGGGTGCGATACAACCGTCAATCGGTAAACTAACTGGTCAGAAGGCGTTTAAATGCCTGTTTACAAAAGCAGATCAGCGTAAATTATGCGCGCAGTCACTCAGCGCACATAGGCTGCCATGTTCTCGGCAGCATTTTGCTCATTCATCTTGAGATCGGCAACCTGTTTACGTGGCAAGATAATCCTGAACAGCACTCGTTCACGATCTTGAAGTGTAAATGGAGCTTTAAAGAGATAATCCAAGAATATAAAGTTCTGTGTGTTTTTTCTTCATAAAAAAAGCACTACTCTTGCCCATTGACTATGCCTGGTATTGAAGTTCAGCCCTATTTAAGTGTAAGTGGGAGAGCTGCAAATACTAAACCAATGGAAATGCTAAAGAGGTACCTATAATTGATGCAGAGACTGCAGTCAACCTCAGGAGCCAGAGCCTAAGGGGGGCCTAGAAAGTTACGGTATCTTTGGCTTATATGAGAAAACCAATACTGGTAACGATCTCCGATAGTATGGGGCTATGTTGTAGATTTTACATTTAGGCTTCAAGTTGCTCCACAAAGCACTTTGAAGTGCTACAATGCTGACCCTCATATCTTTATTTTTTTTATATGGCCAATGTCAGGCTAAATTGAAAATGTTTATGGTGTACCAAGAGTGCACAAATATATGTACAAAAGTGTTCGTTGTCCTGAACACATCTGCCAAAACTGTATTACAAAGCAGAGTTCTCAACACTCTCCAATACAGCTGTATACATTTTTTTGGGGGGGAATGTCAGTCTATAGTAAACGTGTGAAATTATATTGACATACGGTAGCAGATCATGTAGAAGAGTAACACAGAATGTGTTTCCACATCCAACAGAATTTGATAAATCTTTTGTGGGATCTTAGTCGGTGTCCTATGTTGTTACTCCATAAGGCTTCTTTTACACTTACCGTCTTTTTTGCAGCCCGTTATTGCAGGCCGTATTGCCGCAATTTTCACGGTATGCCACAATAAAGAACCGCAAAATACTTGCATATCACCGTTGTTTGGGTTTCCAATACTATGGCAAAAGTATTGGAAAAAAAAACAACGTACCGCAAAAACGGTACTCAAGGTGAGCTGCAAAAACAAGCTTCCGTTGTTTTTGCGGCCCCAGTGATTTTCAATGGGGGCGGTGTCCATAAGCCGTGAAATATATCAATCAAGCTTGCTATTTTTTCACGGCCGTGAATACGGCCCTCATGGCCTTATGGCATACGGCACTCCTTCGAATTTTTGCGGCCAATTTTTGCAACCCCATAGAAATGCATTGGGGCCACAAAAACGGGCCGAAAAAACATGGCAAGTGTAAAACCGGCCTAAAAGGTGGACCAAGGCAATGGGAATTTATTTAACTTCTTCAACTGGTACTTTAAGGCCATGTTCACACTATGCGGTTTTTACTGTGGAACCGCGGCGATTTTGCCGCTGCGGGTCCGCAGCTGTTTTCCATGTAGGGTAAAGTACAATGTTACCCTATGGAAAACAAAAACC
The DNA here is from genome assembly GCF_032444005.1 of Ranitomeya imitator. NCBI lineage: Eukaryota > Metazoa > Chordata > Amphibia > Anura > Dendrobatidae > Ranitomeya > Ranitomeya imitator. The sequence goes on from NC_091286.1 coordinate 67,512,352, forward strand.
GCAGTGCACATGATGCGGAAAAACCCGAAAAAAAACGTGCTGAATTGCTGCGGAAAAAAAGAAGGACCATGTCACTTCTTTGTGCAGAATCGCAGCGATTCTGCACCCATAGAAATGCATTGATCCGCTTACTTCCCGCATGGGGCTGTGCCCACCATGCGGGAAGTAATGCAGATAATGTGCGGGTTATACCCGGGGTGGAGGAGAGGAGACTCTCCTCCAGGCCCCGGGAACCATATATGTGTTAAAAAAAAAAGAATTAAAATAAAAAATAATGTTATACTCACCTCTGAAGTCTCAGCGCTGCACGCGGCCGTCCGGTCTCAGGTTTGCTATGCGACCAGGATCTTCGGTGACGTTGCGGTCACATGACCGTGACGTCACCGAAGGTCCTGGTTGCACAGCATCTTTGGAACCGGACCGCCGCCTGCAGCGCCGAGGAGATCGGGACGTCAGAGGGTGAGTATATCATCATGATTTTATTATTTTTAACACTACTATTGATGCTGCATATTGCTGCATATGCAGCATCAATAGTAGGGGTAAATCCCGCAGCGGAACCCGCAAGACAAACCGCGATAAATCTGCAGGGATAACCGCAGTGGGTTTGCCCTGCAGATTTATCAAATCCACTGCGGGAGAACCCGCAGGACAGAATGCATAGTGTGAAAATGGCCTAATGCTGGAACCATGAGTGCCTCTTCTGATAATAACATCTCAAATAACAGATTACTGGTGTGATCACCAGACAAGGGTCTTGTAATTTGTTTTGCTCAACAGGGCCATAAAAGGTTGTCATATCCAGCACCGAGCTCCTGAAATCAGCAACAGGTCTGGTTACTGCAACACTGCAAAAAGTTAATTATTCTGGGAGATACTTGAATATAGTTTTGCTTGGTAATTTATGTAATACATGGAAGGCCAACTCTGACATTCCCAAAAAAATAATTTATAGATCAGTGTTGAGGAACCCCAACTGTTGCTTGATTAAAATGGAGGACACAAAAGCACCCAGGGTAAGAGAGTTTACAGCAGTAGGACCCTCCACCAAACAACCAGCAACCACCAATCCCTATATATAACATAACTTGCAAACTTGACACAACCCCTCCAAGTCAGCAAAAAAAAAAGAAAAAAAAGAGAACCGTGTCAGCATTGCTCTTCATTGGCTCAGAAGGGTCCTAAGTAGACCCTACTTTATAATGCGCATATGCAAATGGAAGAGATGAGCTGATCAGAAATCCTTTTTTAGTATCTTTAGAACAATTTCTGAACATCCGAAAGCCATATTGAGCCAAGTTGTCTACAAATTGGATGCATATTGCTACCTCTATTATTTAAAGTCAATTTTCTTTGATCTAAAGCCAATTTTCTAATTATTTAAAGTCCCAGTCTTATGATTAAAGGAAAAAGATTAAGTATGGAATTATTTTTACAAAAAAAAACCTTTAAATTCATAAAATCCTTAATCATTTACATCAGCTCATTATAGAATTAAGCAAAACAATTATCTGCTCAGAGACAGATATTTTTAGAGAGGCATGAGAGTCTCCAAATAACAGACCCACACACTAGGCCACGGTCCATGAAGTAAACTATGTACTAAATTTACCAATCTCCATAGGAATTTTTTTTTTTTGCAGTAAAAAGAAAAATGTTTGATCTGCAACCTTGACCAGAACATTTTTAGCAGATCAAATGTTAAATGTAACCACAAATACCCGGCTAAGCATGCTGGTGCTCTACAATTAAAGTATATTTCTGCACATCAAAGGGGTTTTTCACTTTCAAAGCATTTAGGGTACACTTTTCTTATACATTTGATATAAACAGAGCAGGTGATCACCCATCCGATGGTCTAGTGCTGGCTCTCTGCTACTGCTTCCGTCTCAGTCATTTGGCAGCAGCAATAAATGCACGTTGACAGCTCACATAACACGGCAGCCAATAACCGAGCTCGGTGGCTCGTGCCATCTATGTCAGCAGAGCTACCAACAGTAACATTTACATTGTTCCTAGCTGCACATTGTGTCATAGTAACATAGTTATTAAGGTTGAAGGAAGACTTTAAGTCCATCTAGTTCAACCTATAGTCTAACCTAACATGCCCTAACATGTTGATCCAGGGGAACGCAAAAACCCATGTGGCAAAGTGTAAAGGCCCCTTCACATTAAGCGGCGCTGCAGCGATACCGTCAACGATCCGGATCGCTGCAGCGTCGCTGTTTGGTCGCTGGAGAGCTGTCACACAGACAGCTCTCCAGCGACCAACGATCCCGAAGTCCCCGGGTAACCAGGGTAAACATCGGGTTACTAAGCGCAGGGCAGCGCTTAGTAACCCGATGTTTACCCTGGTTACCAGCGTAAAAGTAAAGAAAACAAACACTACATACTTACCTACCGCTGTCTGTCCCCGGCGCTCAGCTTCTCTGCACTCCTCCTGCACTGACTGTGAGCACTGCGGCCGGAAAGCAGAGCGGTGACGTCACCGCTCTGCTTTCCGGCTGGACGGCGCTCACAGCTAGTGCAGGAGGAGTGCAGAGCGCCGGGGACAGACAGCGGTAGGTAAATATGTAGTGTTTGGTTTTTTTTCACTTTTACGCTGGTAACCAGGGTAAACATCGGGTTACTAAGCGCGGCCCTGCGCTTAGTTACCCGATGTTTACCCTGGTTACCAGTGAAGACATCGCTGGATCGGTGTCACACACGCCGATCCAGCGATGTCCACGGGAGATCCAGCGACGAAATAAAGTTCTGGACTTTGTTCAGCGACCAACGATCTCCCAGCAGGGGCCTGATCGTTGGTCGCTGTCACACATAACGATTTCCTTAATGATATCGTTGCTACGTCACAAAAAGCAACGATATCGTTAACGATATCGTTATGTGTGAAGGTACCTTAAGCTCCAATGTACATTGGAGAAAAATGTACATTGGGGGAAAAAAATTCCTTCCCGACTCCACATATGGCAATCAGACTACTTCCCTGGATCAACGCCCTATCATGGAATCTAGTGTATATAACCTGTAACATTATACTTTTCAAGAAAGGCATCCAGTCCCCTCTTAAATTTTAGTAATGAATCACTCCTTACAACATCAAACGGCAGAGAGTTCCATATTCTCACTGCTCTTACAGTAAAGAATCCGCGTCTGTTATTATGCTTAAACCTTCTTTCCTCCAGATGTAGAGGATGCCTCCTTGTCCCTGTCTAAGGTCTATGATTAAAAAGATAATCAGAAAGGTCTTTGTACTGTCCCCTCATATATTTATACATTAACATAAGATCACCCTTTAGCCTTCGTTTTTCCAAACTAAATAGCCCCAAGTGTAATAACCTATCTTGGTATTGCAGACCCCCCAGTCCTCTAATAACCTTGGTCGCTCTTCTCTGCACCCGCTCTAGTTCAGCTATGTCTTTCTTATACACCGGAGACCAGAACTGTACACAGTATTCTAAGTGTGGTCGAACTAGTGACTTGTATAGAGGTAAAATTATGTTCTCCTCATGAGCATCTATGCCTCTTTTAATGCATCCCATTATTTTATTTGCGTCTGTAGCAGCTGCCTGACACTGGCCACTAAATGTGAGTTTGTCATCCACCCATACACCCAGGTCTTTTTCATTGACTGTTTTGCCCAGTATTTTATAATTAGGGCTCATACTCACTTGTGCGAAACTCGGATGAGTCTCGCATGGCAATACCCGGCGCTGCTACCGGCACTTCGATCGGAGCGTGCGGCTGCATAGGAATATATGCAGCCGCACGCTCCGCTCCTCTGTGCCAGGTGCAATGCTGGGTATTGCGTGAAAGACTCATCCGAGTTTCACGCAAATGAGTATGAGCCCTTAAGCACATAGTTATACATCTATTACTTCTACCCAAGTGCATGACCTTACATTTATCCCCATTAAAGCTCATTTGCCATTTATCAGCCCAAGCTTCTAGTTTACATAAATCATCCTGTAATATAAACTTGTCCTCCCCTGTATTGATTACCCTGCAGAGTTTAGTGTCATCTGCAAATATTAAAATTCTGTTCTGAATGCCCCCTACAAGGTCATTAATAAATATGTTAAAAAGAAGAGGGCACACCCTCGCGGAGCAATTTGTGTGGGGTGCTGATGAATTATGATGACAGCCGGGGGCCTACTGAAGGTCCTTTGCTATCGCCTTCTTCGTGCGCCTAAAAATATAAAGAAATGCAAGCTAAATTTTAAAAAAAGCATATTTGCTATTGTAGCAACAAACAGTCTGATCAAAAAGTAAAATTAATTATCCCATACAGTAATCTTTTAAAAAAAAGAAAACCGAAAACTAAAACCAGTATAAAAATTTTTTTGAAATGTGTATGTACTCCAAAATTGTATCAATAAAAATTGCACCTACAAAAAACAGTCTTTAGACAACTCTACTTGAAGCTTGATATTGTCTTAATGGCACTGAAGAATTGCATTGCTAGGTCATTTTAACCACACACTGAATGCCATAAAAACAACACCAAAAAAACAAACGTGGAAATAGCGGAGGGGTTATTTTTCCATTTCACCGCACTAAAAAAAAAATTTGCTATATGTTACTTGGAAGAAAAAGAAAAATAAAAGCAAAAAAGTCCCCATCATGAAGAAATCCAAGTCCTGATTAGTTGATGTGGGCAATGAAGAGATTATAATAAATGGAGCCCATCACCTTTCATTCACGCTGCAGGTGATCGGGGCTCTGCCAGGGTTGCCCACAATACAGTCAGTAGTTGTAATAAAGTGGAAGCATTTATGTTTTGGTTTTTTTAAATGGGGAATCTTGAAAGAATATTTATATATTTTACTTCATTTTTGGCTTTACAATTCAACCAAAAGTTTATCTGAGTGTCTACGCTTTTCTTTTCATTCAGAAAGCAAATAACATAAAAAGTTTCACAAGTTTGGGACTTACCCAAAATGTTTTTCACCTGTAAAAAACAGAAAAATACCTAAGTTTATGCATATTTTAGTTTACCTTGGTGTATGAATTTTTTCCTTCCACAAAAGTTGCCTTTAATGTGACACAATGCTCGTTCCTACAGTGGCACAAGCAAACAATGTCACTTTACAGTCAAATTTTACAAATCAAAACTGTCTCATAACCTTTTGCGCAATCAGCGTGCCAAGCTTGAGACCAGGGCTGTGAACTCAGGGCCCCCAAGAAAAGCAGAGAGCCATGTACATAACAACCTTATGCAGCTGAGCCAATTACTCAGTAAAAGCTGGAAGGTAATGAGCTGAACTACAAAACTTGACTGAAATGTCTGAAAACGAGAACCTGCAGTGTTCCCAGTGACTCATCAGTGGCGCCTTCTGAAATATTTTAAAGCCTGGCATAAAGGAACAGTAAGTCACACTAACCAATTGTTCACACCAGAGTGCCAGCATCACATGGAAAACTCTGAGTTTAAAATAAAAAATAAAAGCATATAATGGTAGAAAGGAACAAAAAATACATAAACTATTCCATACATCAAATACAGTGGCTTTTATGTCTGCTGCTTCAAAAATCTTCAGAAGTGTTCAAAGACTTGAAAACAAAAAGCTGTCACTTTCCTCAAAGCAATGGGCTTGATATGAGATTCAGAGGTTGGATTGGAAGAGCGGAAGAATGATAGAACCAACAGGAAGAAACAGGACCCTCTGACTTAAAATGGATTTCTCAACAGCCGCGCTAGAAGCAAAAAGTATTTTTTCCCCAAGGCAAGCTCTTAAAACTCAGCAATAAGCACATGATCTGCATTAACAAGATAGCGGGAAATATAAATATGAACCTATAACTCGTGTATCACATGTTTATTTATTTTGGAGGGGTGAGCGGGGTTAAGTAGGTTGGTATTGAGACAGCCTGGGCAATTGTTGGCTGACATGTTGTGTGACTGGTAAGGCCATGGCGCTGTAATGGCATTTATTCCATGGCGCTTTCCATGTGAAAAAGTGTATACATGATAAAAAAAAACAAAACAATAATCTTGAACAAATCAAGTCACCGACTGGTACAGGTGGAAAGAGGACCCTGCCGACGATGGTTCACAGTCTACAAGGGATGGGTGAGGACACAGTGGGTGAGGGTAGAGCTCGTCAGGCAGCAAATGGTGGAACGATGGTTACTGCAGGTTGTAGGCTTGTCGGAAGAGGTAGGTCTTCAGGTTCCTTTTGAAGGCTTCCACTGTAGGTGAGAGTCTGCTAAGTCGGGCTAGAGAGTTCCAGAGTAGGGGCGATTCACAGGAAAAATCTTGTTTGCAATTGTGGGAGGAAAACATAAGAGCAGTAGAGAAGGAGGATCTTGCGAGGAACAAAGTTTTGCATGCAGGTAAATATCAGGAGACTAGATCAAAGATGTATGTAGGAGAGAGGTTGTGAATGGCTTTCTATGTCATGGTTAGGGTTTGGAACTGGAGTCTGTCAATCCCTTCACTGGCTCCCCTCTGCCCAGAGAAGAAAGGCCAGGAAATAGCGGCAGGACAAGTGGATTAGTTGGGCAGCAGAGGTTAGGATAGATGGGAGGGTATGAGAGTGGTAGATGGGAGGGTATGAGAGTGGTAGAAGGGAGGCCACAGAGCAGGAGGCTGCAGTAGTTGACGAGTGAGATATGCACTTACACGCCTTGGAATGCTATCAATGAGGGCAATAATGGACACCTAGTAAAAGGAGTTGCCAGCAGCAGATTTTGATGGTTTGTATGCTTATATACATTTAGGGTGGCAGAGCATTCCTCAGAAGAAAATTAATAACCTCATTGATAGCAGCCAAGGTGTGTAAGTCCAGGGATTTCTGCGTGTAGAACTCATATTCCATATAGATTAAATCAAGATGCTTTGAAAATTTGATTACATTTGTTCATCATTTGCACAACATTAATATGTCTATTAATGCTGTGATTTCCATAATTCCACAATTTCCCTTTCTTAGTGTGGCGATTAAAAAGTATGTATACCCTGTGAACTTTACCACATATTTTCATGTTACACCCACAAACTTAAATGTTTATTTGGATTGTATGTGATACACCAGCACAAAGTAGCAAATGTTTGTGAATTGTTTCCACCTTAAGTTTTGTATTTAGCTTAAAAAACTTTAGTCTAATCTGACCAGAGCACCTTCTTCAAAATGCTAGCTGTGTCGCCCACACAGCTTTTTTTAAACTGAAAGGAGGGCTTCTTTTGGCTTACTTTAAAAAAATGGCTTTTTCTTCTTACCACTTTTCCATAAAGGCCACTATACGACTAAGGTCATGTTCACAAGTTCAGTATTTGGGTAGTATTTTTACATCAGTATTTGTAAGCCAAAATCAGGAGTAGAAAAAAATCACAAGAAAAGTATAATAGAAACTTGTGCACTACATTTTTCACCCACTCCTGGCTTTTGCTTCCAAGCAGTGACGTAAGATTTTGACCAAATACTGAATGTGTGAACGTGGCCTAATAGTTGTCCTGTGGACACAGTTTCCCACCTGAGATGTGGATCTCTGCAGCGCCTCCAGAGTGATCATGGGCCTCTTGGCTGCTTCTCTGATTAGTGCTCCCCTCGCTTAGGATGTCAGTTTAGGTTTTAGATGAGAAATTCTCCTTCCATTTTTGGATGATGGATTGAATGGCGCAATGTGAGCTGTTCAGAGCTTTGGCCATTTTCTTTTCCATCTTATATTTTTCTCTCCAACTTTATCCGTGACAAGTCTGGTGTGTTCCTTGGTTTTCACGATACCATTTGATCCCTACTGTTGTCAAACAAATCTCTGAAACCTTCACAGAACAGCTGTAGTTATACTGAATATATTACACACAGGTGGCTCAGTTTACGCATTATGTGACTTCTGGAGGCAATTTGTCACTCAGAATTTTTTTCTAGGGGGTATCAGACTACAGGGGGCTGAATACAAATGCACATCACAATTATAGATTTATATTTTAAAAATAATTAGAAAACTATGTATAATTTCCTTTACACTTAAGAAGTCAACACAAGGCTTTAAGTATTTAATTCAAAATCCTAATAAAATGCATTTACACTTGTGGGACTTTAAATGAGAAAAAAGTGAAAGTTCACGGGGTATGAATACTTTTTCAAGGCAATGTATTTACACATATACTATATGGTGAGAAGATCTTGAAAGCCATAAAGATCCACCAAACAATACTTCAGCAATTACATTTGTTTAGGTGTAAAATTGCTTAGATGCACTATCTCCCCATATTCCTAAACAGAATAGTATAAAGGCAACCTGCCAAAATGTACGCCAAACATCTACAGTACAGAAATAAGAAAGCATAATGATACTACATTATGCAATATCTAATCCATTAGTTAAAGTAACCAACATGAGTACCAGGGTAGATTGTACATGTGCTGACCCACCAGCCCCAACGCAAGTTTCCCCTAAGACTTCATTAGGGGGCATGTATGAACAAGTAGCATGGTTTGGGTATTTATAATGAGTTTAATAGATGAATGACCAATGGGAACTACAATACCAAAATGTAACAGAGACAATGGTGTCATTGTATCTATCTTTCATTCCTAAGAACAAATAGAATAAGACAGTACAATGGTGAAGTGCCAGTATTACCAATAGAAATCAAGACCGAATAGGCAGAAGGAGGAAAGGACCTTAGACTTAATTAACTAAACATCAGGACCTACGAGTTACACTAATCAGAGGCAGGAGTGTGTGTACCAATAGTAACCACATGATCAGCCAGAAGAAAGAAAGGACCTTAAACATGATGAACTAAAGAGCAGGACCTGTGAGTTGCACCAGAGGCAGGGGGTGTGTACCGACAATAACCACATGATTGGCGCATGCGTAGCTGCCCTCACCTCTCTAAGAAAGGAGCTTTAGCCCACCGGGACAAAGAACGAGTACACCCATGGCAACCAAGGAAGCCAAAGAGCACGGCCAAAACTCAGAGCAGAAGTAACTACATGACCATGCTCCTTGTTCATACACGCCCCCTGATGAAGCCTTGGGTGAAATGTGTGTTGGGGCTGGTGAGCCAGCACATGTACACTCTACCTCGGTACATTCACATACCATCTTTGAAGTAAGTATAAGACTTTGAACTGTCTGACTATTGCTAAACAATTTTTAGCTAAAAGTTTCCCTTTTTCTTTGATTGGGGGTATTTGGTTAGAGGCCATAATGTTGATATGCCCTGCTATAAATATACATATGAAATAATTCTCTTTTAAGTTTATACATGCAAGCTGGCACCACTTTTTTTCAGGAGTGCTCTGTTTGTGTTTTATTTGTTTGTTCAGTCATATTATTCCTTTAAAAATATTGAAATAAAATGTTATTTTTTATGAGACCTATTTTGCACTCTGTTTTCTCATGTTGGTCTGCTGATTCACTTAAGGGTACGTGTCCACGTTCAGGATGGCCGGCGGTTTGGATGAAGCGGCAAAATCGCTCCGCCCAAAGCTCCACCCCCTTCTGGGGAGGCGATGATGCTGGATGTGTTCATTGCACACATCCGGTATCATCGCACCCCACACATAGGGCCCTGTGTTATACCTTGTGGTGGCGCAGCGTCGCCGCAATGTAAACGGGCATGCTGCGATCTAAAAAGACGCACCACATGTCTGGAATCGCAGGGCCGCCGGATGCGTGTTACCACGCATAGTGGAGACGGGATTTCATGAAATCCCCTCCACTATGCTGTAAAATCTGGACGCTGCGTGTTTGACGCTGCAGCTCTATGCAGCGTCAAACATGCAGCGTTTCCTGAATGTGGAAACATACCCTTAGACTGTGTCTCTTGAAAAGAGGTTGTTGTAGTTGCTCGTCTTTTGGTGGTATCCATTAGTTAAAGTATATATATATATATATATATATATATATATATATATATATATATATATATATATATATATATATATATATATACCGCATATACTCGTATATAAGCTGAGACCCCTAATTTTGCAACAAAAAACTGAGAAAACTTAATGACTCGAGTATAAGCCTGGGGTGGAAAATGCAGCAGCTACTGGTAAATGTCAAAAATACAAATAGATACCAATAAAAGTAAAATTAATTGAGACATCAGTAGTTTAAGTGTTTTTGAATATCCATATTGAATCAGGAGCCCCATATAATGTTCCATACAGTTTATGATGGGCCCCATAAGATGCTCCATATTAAAATATGCCCCATATAATGCTGCACAAATGTTGATTATGACCCCATAAGATGCTCCATAGAGACATTTGCCCCATACAATGCTGCACAAATGCGGATTATGGCCACATAAGATGCTCCATAGACACATTTGTGCCGTATAATGCTGCACAAATGCTGATTATGGCCCCATAAGATGCTCCATAGAGATATTTGCCCCATATAATGCTGCACATGGCCCCATAAGATGCACCATAAAGATATTTGCCCCCATATAACACTGCATATAGCCCAATAAGATGCTCCATATAGATATTTACCCCCATACAACGCTGCACATGGCCTCATAAGATGCTCCACAGACTATTATGCCCCATATGCTGTTGCTGTGATTAAAAAAAAAAGACACACTCACCTCTCGTCGCTCAGGCCCCCGGCACTTGCTATACTCACCTTTCCTGTTCCACTGCTAGGCGCCACTGTGTCTTCCCCGTCCTCCGCACTGACACTCAGGCAGAGGGCAGTGCGCACACTAATCGCATCTCCTGACCTAAGCGTCACTGCAGAGGACACAGAAGACACAGCGGCGCCGACGGTGGAACGGAAGACAGGTAAATATCGCGTACTGCCCCCCCCATCATACTCGCCTGCTCCCGGTGCGGTCCCTGCACGTCCCTGGTTCTCTGGGCGCCGACAGCTTCCTGTATTGAGCGGTCACATGGTACCGCTAATTACAGTAATGAATATGCGGCTCCACCCCTATGGGAGTGGAGTGGGGTGCATATTCATTACTGTAATGAGCGGTACCCATGTGACCGCTCAATACAGGAAGAAGCTGTCAGCGCCCGGAGAACGAGGGACATCCAGGGACCGCGCCGAGAGCAGGTGAGTATTATTAGACAGCTGCCGCTCCCCCTCCCCTGCCGACCCATGGGAATGACTCGAGTACAAGCCGAGAGGGGCAATTTCAGCCTAAAATAATGGTCTGAAATTCTCGGCTTATACTCGAGTATATATGGTATATGGTATAATTTTTTTTTTGCTTTGCTACACTCATATACCCAGTGGTGGACTAGAGGACTTTGGAGCCAACAATAGAAGGTACGTCTTTAAGCTACAGAGTGCATGTCCACTTTTGCAAATATGATTTACGTAATGAATGGTTAAGAATGTTACTTGTAAAACAAAAAAAAAAGTTAATGGATTGAATAAGCCCAGTTACATCTGGGCCCTATAGCCAAATCATGAACTGGAACTTAAGCACATGAACTGGAACTTAAGCACAACCAGGGATTCAAGCTTCAGGAGGCTAATTTGCATATTCCAGGTGCCTTCTGGGAGAAGCGAAGTCTCCCTAAGCTAGAAGATCGTTGGGTACAGCTGGGACCAGCTGCTTCGAAAGCATCACCAAACCAGGGATTCAAGCTTCAGGAGGCTAATTTGCATATTCCAGGTGCCTTCTGGGAGAAGCGAAGTCTCCCTAAGCTAGAAGATCGTTGGGTACAGCCGGGACCAGCTGCTTCGAAAGCATCACCAAACCAGGGATTCAAGCTTCAGGAGGCTAATTTGCATATTCCAGGTGCCTTCTGGGAGAAGCGAAGTCTCCCTAAGCTAGAAGATCGTTGGGTACAGCCGGGACCAGCTGCTTCGAAAGCATCACCAAACCAGGGATTCAAGCTTCAGGAGGCTAATTTGCATATTCCAGGTGCCTTCTGGGAGAAGCGAAGTCTCCCTAAGCTAGAAGATCGTTGGGTACAGCCGGGACCAGCTGCTTCGAAAGCATCACCAAACCAGGGATTCAAGCTTCAGGAGGCTAATTTGCATATTCCAGGTGCCTTCTGGGAGAAGCGAAGTCTCCCTAAGCTAGAAGATCGTTGGGTACAGCCGGGACCAGCTGCTTCGAAAGCATCACCAAACCGCGCGCCTTACGGCGCGCAAATTTTTGCCTGTAGGACATTATTGCAAGAGAGCTTGGCTGAGTAGATTACACAAGAAGGAAAACACACAGCAAGTCAGCAGGATCTAGGAGCAACATGGCAGATGTGATAACCTACATGGTGAGCTGCAGCATGTGCTACATGTTCACAGATCGACCAGAAGAAGAATCCAATTTCACCTGTCAGAAGTGTAGACTAGTGGCCCTTTTAGAAGAAAAGGTGCGGGGTCTGGAAGAAAGAATAGCAACTTTGAAACTCATCAAAGAGAATTAAGACTTTCTAGACAGAACAGAAGCATCTCTACTGGTCACAGAAGGTGCAAAAAGTGTCAGAGAACCTCCAAAAGCAGATGAGTGGAAGCATGTGACCAAAAGAAGCAAGAAGACCATGGAGAAATCACCAACCACACAACTGAAGAACCGATATCAAATCTTTGTAGAGGATGAAGATGGCACACCTAAGAATGAAGCAATACCAGCAAGCAAAAAAGTAAAGGGCACACAACAACAAGTGACAGCAAAAAGTACAGCCAAGAAGCAACGAAGAGTGGTGGTGGTGGGAGACTCACTACTGAGAGGCACAGAAGCAGCCATCTGCAGACCGGACATAACTGCAAGAGAAGTATGCTGCCTTCCAGGTGCGATGATCAAGGATGTGACCGATAGGATACCAAAGCTCTTCAGCTCCAAGGACGTCCACCCATTTCTTCTGATACATGTTGGCACCAATGACACGGCAAGGAAGGACCTACCGACAATCTGCAAGGACTTTGAAGAGTTGGGGAAGAAAGTAAAGGAACTGGATGCACAGGTAGTTTTTTCTTCTATCCTTCCAGTAGACGGGCATGGCACCAGGAGATGGAACAGGATCCTTGATGCAAACAACTGGCTAAGACGATGGTGCAGACAACAAGGATTTGGATTCCTGGACCACGGTGTGAATTACTGGTATGATGGACTCCTCGCCAGAGACGGACTACACCTCAACAAACCTGGGAAACACACATTCGCCAGAAGACTCGCTACACTCATCAGGAGGGCGTTAAACTAGAAGAAGAGGGGACGGGAAGAAAAACTTTAGACTGGAACAAAGAAGACCCAGGAAAACATACTCAGAAGGGAGGTAAGAACATTTCTAAAACAATCCACAGTGAGGAGATTGGAACAAAACAAAATCCTCTAAACTGCATGCTCGCAAACGCCAGAAGCCTGACAAACAAGATGGAAGAACTAGAAGCAGAAATATCTACAGGTAACTTTGACATAGTGGGAATAACCGAGACATGGTTAGATGAAAGCTATGACTGGGCAGTTAACTTACAGGGTTACAGTCTGTTTAGAAAGGATCGTAAAAATCGGAGAGGAGGAGGGGTTTGTCTCTATGTAAAGTCTTGTCTAAAGTCCACTTTAAGGGAGGATATTAGCGAAGGGAATGAGGATGTCGAGTCCATATGGGTTGAAATTCATGGAGGGAAAAATGGTAACAAAATTCTCATTGGGGTTTGTTACAAACCCCCAAATATAACAGAAAGCATGGAAAGTCTACTTCTAAAGCAGATAGATGAAGCTGCAACCCATAATGAGGTCCTGGTTATGGGGGACTTTAACTACCCGGATATTAACTGGGAAACAGAAACCTGTGAAACCCATAAAGGCAACAGGTTTCTGCTAATAACCAAGAAAAATTATCTTTCACAATTGGTGCAGAATCCAACCAGAGGAGCAGCACTTTTAGACCTAATACTATCTAATAGACCTGACAGAATAACAAATCTGCAGGTGGTTGGGCATTTAGGAAATAGCGACCACAATATTGTGCAGTTTCACCTGTCTTTCACTAGGGGGACTTGTCAGGGAGTCACAAAAACACTGAACTTTAGGAAGGCAAAGTTTGACCAGCTTAGAGATGCCCTTAATCTGGTAGACTGGGACAATGTCCTCAGAAATAAGAATACAGATAATAAATGGGAAATGTTTAAGAACATCCTAAATAGGCAGTGTAAGCGGTTTATACCTTGTGGGAATAAAAGGACTAGAAATAGGAAAAACCCAATGTGGCTAAACAAAGAAGTAAGACAGGCAATTAACAGTAAAAAGAAAGCATTTGCACTACTAAAGCAGGATGGCACCATTGAAGCTCTAAAAAACTATAGGGAGAAAAATACTTTATCTAAAAAACTAATTAAAGCTGCCAAAAAGGAAACAGAGAAGCACATTGCTAAGGAGAGTAAAACTAATCCCAAACTGTTCTTCAACTATATCAATAGTAAAAGAATAAAAACTGAAAATGTAGGCCCCTTAAAAAATAGTGAGGAAAGAATGGTTGTAGATGACGAGGAAAAAGCTAACATATTAAACACCTTCTTCTCCACGGTATTCACGGTGGAAAATGAAATGCTAGGTGAAATCCCAAGAAACAATGAAAACCCTATATTAAGGGTCACCAATCTAACCCAAGAAGAGGTGCGAAACCGGCTAAATAAGATTAAAATAGATAAATCTCCAGGTCCGGATGGCATACACCCACGAGTACTAAGAGAACTAAGTAATGTAATAGATAAACCATTATTTCTTATTTTTAGTGACTCTATAGCGACAGGGTCTGTTCCGCAGGACTGGCGCATAGCAAATGTGGTGCCAATATTCAAAAAGGGCTCTAAAAATGAACCTGGAAATTATAGGCCAGTAAGTCTAACCTCTATTGTTGGTAAAATATTTGAAGGGTTTCTGAGGGATGTTATTCTGGATTATCTCAATGAGAATAACTGTGTAACTCCATATCAGCATGGGTTTATGAGAAATCGCTCCTGTCAAACCAATCTAATCAGTTTTTATGAAGAGGTAAGCTATAGACTGGACCACGGTGAGTCATTGGACGTGGTATATCTCGATTTTTCCAAAGCGTTTGATACCGTGCCGCACAAGAGGTTGGTACACAAAATGAGAATGCTTGGTCTGGGGGAAAATGTGTGTAAATGGGTTAGTAACTGGCTTAGTGATAGAAAGCAGAGGGTGGTTATAAATGGTATAGTCTCTAACTGGGTCGCTGTGACCAGTGGGGTACCGCAGGGGTCAGTATTGGGACCTGTTCTCTTCAACATATTCATTAATGATCTGGTAGAAGGTTTACACAGTAAAATATCGATATTTGCAGATGATACAAAACTATGTAAAGCAGTTAATACAAGAGAAGATAGTATTCTGCTACAGATGGATCTGGATAAGTTGGAAACTTGGGCTGAAAGGTGGCAGATGAGGTTTAACAATGATAAATGTAAGGTTATACACATGGGAAGAGGGAATCAATATCACCATTACACACTGAACGGGAAACCACTGGGTAAATCTGACAGGGAG
Source organism: Ranitomeya imitator (assembly GCF_032444005.1). Classification (NCBI taxonomy): domain Eukaryota; kingdom Metazoa; phylum Chordata; class Amphibia; order Anura; family Dendrobatidae; genus Ranitomeya; species Ranitomeya imitator. The sequence goes on from NC_091286.1 coordinate 67,527,788, forward strand.
AAGGACTTGGGGATCCTAGTTAATGATAAACTTACCTGGAGCAGCCAGTGCCAGGCAGCAGCTGCCAAGGCAAACAGGATCATGGGGTGCATTAAAAGAGGTCTGGATACACATGATGAGAGCATTATACTGCCTCTGTACAAATCCCTAGTTAGACCGCACATGGAGTACTGTGTCCAGTTTTGGGCACCGGTGCTCAGGAAGGATATAATGGAACTAGAGAGAGTACAAAGGAGGGCAACAAAATTAATAAAGGGGATGGGAGAACTACAATACCCAGATAGATTAGCGAAATTAGGATTATTTAGTCTAGAAAAAAGACGACTGAGGGGCGATCTAATAACCATGTATAAGTATATAAGGGGACAATACAAATATCTCGCTGAGGATCTGTTTATACCAAGGAAGGTGACGGGCACAAGGGGGCATTCTTTGCGTCTGGAGGAGAGAAGGTTTTTCCACCAACATAGAAGAGGATTCTTTACTGTTAGGGCAGTGAGAATCTGGAATTGCTTGCCTGAGGAGGTGGTGATGGCGAACTCAGTCGAGGGGTTCAAGAGAGGCCTGGATGTCTTCCTGGAGCAGAACAATATTGTATCATACAATTATTAGGTTCTGTAGAAGGACGTAGATCTGGGGATTTATTATGATGGAATATAGGCTGAACTGGATGGACAAATGTCTTTTTTCGGCCTTACTAACTATGTTACTATGTTACTATGTTACTATGTAGGGTCAGACCCAGGAACCCTTCATGACCCATTTTAACCCTATTCATTAAAGCTTTTCAAAGCAAATCAATGACAGCATAGTGTCTAGAGAAAAAAAAATATATATATATATACACACACATATATATTATTTCTAAATTAGAGCTATATTATTTATTTGAAACTACTGGTATTACTAGTATTTAGAAAAATACCAATGGTAAGGAGAAAAACTTGGTGAACAGTGAAAATAGAACTAGACTGCTGTTGCCTAGTATGATGAACTCTACTTTCCAGTTTAGATTTTATCAAGGGCAGACTAGTTTCATTTAATGCTTGCGCAGACAGCTGTCAATCACTGATGAGGACCACCCTTTGGACACAAGTTGTAAATCATCTCAAAGTGACAGGTTCTTTCATAAACCACAGATATGAAAGTAACTAATTTAATGCATATGCATGGGGATCTAAAAAGCACATTTTTGAGGGTTTTCACAGATCATAGTTTGTGTTCTTTCTGTAAAACTGGGTATAGTTACCATGACAATTTCTGCATTTAATTCTAAAAATTATTTCTGCGCCCCCTAACATGTGACTGTGGTGGATGTTTAAATCGCTGAGGATATTGCAGTTTCCTTCATTCTGGAGCCCTTACTTCAAAAAATCCTAAAACAGACATAGTGACAGCTTGAGGCTGTGGCAAATACTCAAGAACGTCTCAGAATCTGTAACAAATCTGTAGACCTGCTGGTGTTCAGCAGGAAGCAAATGTCTGGAGGTTATCTTCCTACTAGAAAGAAAAACTGAACAGAAGAAAGGGAGAATTTGGAGGAATATATGAAAACGGGGGATATACGGCTATCTGTCAGTATCTGCCCTGCGGGAGACATCTGGTTTGATTGTTTGCTAAATTTATCTTGTCATGCTCTGAGCTAAGCTTATCGGAGGCCATGGAGGCTTGAAGATTCTATTGTAATCCAGTTTAGAAACAGCATCTAACCAGGAGCTTGCTAAGGGAGTCATTTCAGCTATTGCTTCCTTTTTGAAGTCTGATAGAGGATGGAGCGAAAATTATTGTGGAAGCAAAGTGAGTCTTTGGGAAGAAACGTGGATTCATTCTTAAAAATGTTTTTTTTTTCCCCACAATCAATAGAAATAAATGGGTTCACATACTACTGTTCAAAGCTCAAGCAAGACTTAGAATGCTGTGAAGTATTGCTGCTCTGTACAAAGTATTTGATGATATACAGGCTATGCGAATGCTGAATTGCAGGCTTGGACTGGCCCACAGGAAAATCCTCCGGTGGGCCCGTGTGCATGAGTGAGCCGTCACCCTCTCATATGAGCAGTACTTGGCACAATATACTTGAGTCACTATGTACAGACAAAGGCAGCATCTTATTCACTTATCTATTTACCCTTTTCCCTGTAATTGGTTACTGGTGGGCCCTTTGCACTTCAGTCCTACACTGCTGACTTGTCTAAAGGTACCTTCACAATAAACGATATCGCTAGCGATCAGTGACGTTGCAGCGTCCTGGCTAGCGATATCGTTTAAGGTACCTTCACACATAACGATATCGTTAACGATATCGTTGCTTTTTGTGACGTAGCAACGATATCATTAAGGAAATCGTTCTGTGTGACAGCGACCAATGATCAGGCCCCTGCTGGGAGATCGTTGGTCGCTGAATAAAGTCCAGAACTTTATTTCGTCGCTGGATCTCCTGTGGACATCGCTGGATCGGCGTGTGTGACACCGATCCAGCGATGTCTTCACTGGTAACCAGTGTAAACATCGGGTTACTAAGCGCAGGGCCGCGCTTAGTAACCCGATGTTTACCCTGGTTACCAGCGTAAAAGTAAAAAAAAACAAACACTACATACTTACCTAATGCTGTCTGTCCCCGGCGCTGTGCTCTGCACTCCTCCTGTACTGGCTGTGAGCGTCGGTCAGCCGGAAAGCAGAGCGGTGACGTCACCGCTCTGCTTTCCGGCCGCTGTGCTCACAGCCAGTGCAGGAGGAGTGCAGAGAAGCAGAGCGCCGGGGACAGACAGCGGTAGGTAAGTATGTAGTGTTTGGTTTTTTTTACTTTTACGCTGGTAACCAGGGTAAACATCGGGTTACTAAGCGCGGCCCTGCGCTTAGTAACCCGATGTTTACCCGGGGACTTCGGGATCGTTGGTCGCTGGAGAGCTGTCTGTGTGACAGCTCTCCAGCGACCAAACAGCGACGCTGCAGCGATCCGGATCGTTGTCGGTATCGCTGCAGCGTCGCTTAATGTGAAGGGGCCTTTAGTTTGACACGCAGCAGCGATCAGAATCCTGCTGTGATGTCGTTGGTCGGGGCTAGAGGGCCAGCACTTTCTTTGGTCGCTGGCTCTCCCGCTGACATCGCTGAATCGGCGTGTGTGACACCTATTCAGCGATGTCTTCGCTGGTAGCCAGGGTAAACATCGGGTTACTAAGCGCAGGGCCGCGCTTAGTAACCCGATGTTTACCCTGGTTACCATCCTAAAAGTAAAAAAAACAAACGCTTCATACTTACCTTCCGCTGTCTGTCCCCGGCGCTGTGCTTTCCTGCACTCACTGTGAGCACAGTGGCCGGAAAGCAGAGCGGTGACGTCACCGCTCTGCTTTCCGGCCGCTGTGCTCACAGCCAGAGCAGAGAAGCACAGCGCCGGGGACAGACAGCGTAAGGTAAGTATGAAGTGTTTGTTTTCTTTACTTTTAGGATGGTAACCAGGGTAAACATCGGGTTACTATGCGCGGCCCTGCGCTTAGTAACCCGATGTTTACCCTGGTTACCGGCATCGTTGGTCGCTGGAGAGCTGTCTGTGTGACAGCTCTCCAGCGACCAAACAGCGACGCTGCAGCGATCCGGATCGTTGTCTGGATCGCTGCAGCGTCGTTTAGTGTGAAGGTACCTTAAAGTCAACGTTCACAAGCTCAGTATTTTATAAGTGAGGTTATCTCTATTGATCAACTTTTACACAGATCAGAGAAACTAATTGTGTTGTTAACCCACTGTACTACTGATTTATAAGAGAACAACTGTTTAATCGAAGGTAAATAACGATGATGCATCACTTTTCTGCTTTGGCAATGCCACTTTTGTCATCATTTGAGGTCTTTGTGCTTTAAAGACTTCTGACCAGATTTATAGGACATTTCCGTTTTTTAACAGTCCTTTTTTTCCAACTGTCACTTTTGTCTATTTTATATTGGTTTTCATTCTGTTTGTAAAGGATCCATTTAAACTTCAGTGGTCTCTGCCAACGTATAGGACACTAGAGGTTTTCAGTGATCAGATGGTGCAATCAGACGGCCGTATAAAATGGATTGAGATCACAAAGCTGGGACTGGCCAGCGGCTCTCCCGACCAGAGCGTGACATCTGCATAGAAAATTAGAAATCTATGAAGCAGTCATGCTCAGGTCAGTAGAGCCGCTGGCCGGTCAGAGCATTGCGATCCGCTCTCTATCCATTTTATAAGACTGTCTGATTGCATCTATAATCCGATTAATTTATTATGTTTTCCATACTTCAATGTAATATAAATGGATTAATTTGCTATATGATTTTCTGGTTGGACAAAAAAGTTGTGTAGAGTATATTTTGTCCTGTTAAAAAAAAAAAACGGGTAATATACGAGATGGAAAGAAGGAAAGCTAAAGGCTTTTAATGGCACTTCTGTTGCCATTCAAATGAATGGATCCTTTACTTCAGTTTTATGTTCCCAAAATCATAAAAAAAAAAAAAAACTTAGATTGGCCTTTTTCATATGCAATACTGGAAAAAAAACATTCACATGTAAATAGCATCTTGGATTATAATGGGAACCAATGGGTGAAAAAACAAATGCAACACGGACATCTGAATGAGGCCTTGGACTTTACAGACATCGCAGGCTGGGGCTGTGAATGTGGGAAGTGTAGTCTGAAAAATTTAAAATCCCAGGGGATGTGGCTGATTAAATAACCACCCATTCTCAAGATCAGTGAGTAAGAGTTCCCTGTGTAAATGCAGGGATAGTGTCTTATAGGGTAAGTGGAGCAGTGGTCACACATTCTAACCTCCTCTCCTTTTCGTACAGGATCCCAAGGGCTGGAGTCCTAGAAATCACACACTTATTGCCTATCCTATGTGTTAATGCTGTATTTTGTTTGTGCGCTTTAAAACATGGAGGACAGTCTAGACTTCAGCCAGTCTGACCATAATCCCAGGAGCCCAAACTAAAACCTATATACGTGGTGGTTTGCTGTTGTTAATAATCACTTGAAGACAAACAATTGCAGATTATTTCTGGTATAGTAGACTAGATATAAGACATCGGTATAGATAACGTTTTCCCTCTGAATTATTTACAGCACAATGGATTTCTGTTATTCAGTCTGGAATTCAGCTAAACTTTGTCTTGCCTTTAAGTATCTTTGGGCCATTGCCAAACATCTGTGTTTGAAGCTGCTGATAAAAGGAACAGTTCACTGACTTTAAAAAATAAAAAATAAATTAAAAAAAGATAAAGTAGGTACCCTCGGGTTTCAATCTTGTTTTCCTTTGTTATAATGTATTCCTAAAGTATCCTTAAAAAGGTGTTTTCCACTTTTTGAAAAATGGACCCCAAATGCAGTCTGTCATTTCAAACAAAAGTGGATAGAACTCACCCTCTCCAAGTCCAGCACCCTCTCTCTGCCCCTGCTCTGGTCTCAGTGCTTCGGCTGCAGCCATGTCAAATTATCAGCTCACATCACTGCTGCAGCCAATCAATGTGCTTAGTGGCTTATACAATCTACCCCAGAGAAGTAGCTGAACTCTGAATGAGATGTCGAGATGTGATTATGCCTGCCGAGTATCAAGGACTGAGCACTGCCACTCCATTTAGGACCCTTAAGGTACCGTCACACTAGACGATATCGCTAGCGATCCGTGACGTTGCAGTGTCCTGGCTAGCGATATCGTCCAGTGTGACAGGCAGCAGCGATCAGGCCCCTGCTGTGATGTCGTTGGTCGGGGAAGAAAGGCCAGAACTTTATTTCGTCGCTGGCTCTCCCGCTGACATCGCTGAATCAGCGTGTGTGACGCCGATTCAGCGATGTCTTCGCTGGTAACCAGGGTAAACATCGGGTTACTAAGCACAGGGCCGCGCTTAGTAACCCGATGTTTACCCTGGTTGCCATCGTTAAAGTAAAAAAACAAACACTACATACTTACCTTCCTCTGTCTGTCCCCGGCACTCTGCTTCTCTGCTCTGGCTGTGAGCGCCGGGCAGCCGGAAAGCACAGCGGTGACGTCACCGCTCTGCTTTCCGGCCGCTGTGCTCACAGCCACAGCAGAGAAGCACAGCGCCGAGGACAGACAGCGGTAGGTAAGTATGTAGTGGTTGTTTTTTTACTTTAACGATGGTAACCAGGGTAAACATCGGGTTACTAAGCGCGGCCCTGCGCTTAGTAACCCGATGTTTACCCTGGTTACCGGCATCGTTAGTCGCTGGAGAACTGTCTGTGTGACAGCTCTCCAGCGACCAAACAGCGACGCTGCAGCGATCCGGATCGTTGTCGGAATCGCTGCAGCGTCGCTTAGTGTAACGGTATCTTAAATCTCATGATTGTTGAAGGTCCCAGGAATCAAATTTGCCCTCACCTACTGTATCCTCACCCATCCCTTGTAGATTGTGAGCCTTCGCGGGCAGGGTCCTCTCTCCTACTGTACCAGTCGTGACTTGTATTGTTTAAGATTATTGTACTTGTTTTTACTATGAATACCCCTCCTTACATGTAAAGCACCATAGAACAAATGGCGCTATAATAATAAATAATAATAATTATGGGATATGATGTCTCAACTGCAGCCAAAATACAGAGCAGAACAGGAACAGAGAGCCAGTGCTGGTCCCAGGGAAGGTGAGTACTATCTACTTATGGAATTTAACATGACATGGAACGCTTGGGGTCCACTATTCTAAAAGAGAAAAACCCTTTTAAATTTTTTTTTTTGAGCCAACACTGAATGAGGCCAGGTGTTTTAAGGGCTTTTCCAACTTATTGAGCTGCAAATTACTAGAAATAAAACCATGAACATACTCATGTGGATGGTTTTCTGTTCCCTTAGCTTACAATCCTCTTTCAGCATTTGTAGCTGTAAGGCCTCTTTCACAATTCCGTCTTTCATTTTCTGTCATAATGCATCGTTTTGTGGAAAAAACGGATCCTGCCAATTTGCCTGCAGGATGCATTTTTTTCTCATAGACTTGTATTAGCGATGGATCGCGATGCATGGCCACACTTTTGTCCGTCATGCACTGGATACATCGGAATTTGTCGACAAGTCCTCTGGAAAAAACGTACAACTAAACGATTTTTGTCTGCATCGGAAAAACATGCCACGACGGATCCTGCGGCATACATCGTTGGCTAGAATGGAAGCCTATGGACGCAGGATCCGTCGTGGTACGTCACATGACGGAATCCAGCACTGGAATCAGTTTTTTGTTTTTTTTTACACTGAGCATGCTCCAAATCAGTATTTAGTAGCCAATTGGCCAGACAGCCCCAAATCTATATAAACCTGGCCTGTGGTTTCATTCCTCAATGTGCCAGCAAGAAGCATACAAGCAAGAAGCCTGCCTGATGGATAGATGCATAGATGGTCACAATATTTGCTATAACTCCTTACATTTCTTCCACTTGCTCTAAACCCTCTCAAAGATGGGGTGTTAAAACACTCAATATATAGCTTTCCATTATTTTCCAGTAGCCAATCACATTTGGGAGCCTCCCATTTGGAGGTATGGAAAATGGATCCATCAAAAAAACAGATTAAGAGGATGAAAAAACAGATAAAACGGATGTAATGGATCCAGTTTTTCTACGGAATCGTTTAGCGGATCCGTTGAAAAACTGGATCCGTTTTACACTATTTTTGATGCATCGGTTGGTACGTTGTGCCGACGGATTATGACAGCCGCCAGATGACGGAAGTGTGAAAAAGGCCTTACATGACACCTGGCTCAGCAGGTGGTCCAGCCACACCAGCTAATATCCAAGTTCAAACAAGATCACCTCCTGTGGAGCCCACATTGTGTATCTGCTTTGTCCAATCAGAGGTGATTTTCATAAGATTTAAGGAGTATATGTTATTGTACATCTTTGCCACACACCAGCCAGTTCCAGAGATCTCGAAAATGTAACTGATCGCCCTCCAGGGTCTAAATTTCCTGGATAGTAGCTTGTATGGTTGGACCACCTGTTACAGCTACACATGATGAAGGAGGATTGAAAGCTGCCAATAAATCCCCCATATTCTTCACAATCGCCCATACTGATATTATAGTTATGGGCCGGAGACTGGCAGCTGCAGTTACATGTTTAGTACAGAGAGCAAATTACCAAAATGATAGAATAAATCATTTTTCAACACTACTTCGCAATGCACTAGAATTGATGGTCACTTTTCTTTATATCGTGATGGGGAGAAAACGATCAATCATAGCTAGTGGGAGCGAAAACCACACACTTGCAGGAACAGTAGTGTATAGCAAACAATTTTTTGTTTTGAACATTTATGGAAACACTTAACAGTGTTAGCTAGGACAGCAGTCTAATGGTTAGTAGTAGTGTTGAGCATTCCGATACCGCAAGTATCGGGTATCGGCTGATACTTGCGGTATCGGAATTCCGATACCGAGATCCGATATTTTTGTGATATCGGGTATCGGTATCGGAAGTGTAAAATAAAGAATTAAAATAAAAAATATTGTTATATTCACCTCTCCGGCGGCCCCTGGACATCAGCGGGAGGATCCGGCGTCCGGCACGGCTTCTTTCTTCAAAATGCGCGCCTTCAGGACCTGTGGAATGACGTCCCGGCTTCTGATTGGTCGCGTGCCGCCCATGTGACCGCCACGCGACCAATCAGAAGCCGCGACGTCATTCCTCAGGTCCTAGAAGGCGCTCATTCTAGGACTTTAGCTGAGGAATGACGTCGCGGCTTCTGATTGGTCGCGTGGCGGTCACATGGGCGGCACGCGACCAATCAGAAGCCGGGACGTCATTCCACAGGTCCTGAAGGCGCGCATTTTGAAGAAAGAAGCCGTGCCGGACGCCGGATCCTCCCGCTGATGTCCAGGGGCCGCCGGAGAGGTGAATATAACAATATTTTTTATTTTAATTCTTTATTTTACACTTTAATATGGATCCCAGGGCCTGAAGGAGAGTTTCCTCTCCTTCAGACCCTGGGATCCATGAGGATACATTCCGATACTTGATGTCCCATTGACTTGTATTGGTATCGGATATCGGTATCGGCGATATCCGATATTTTTCGGGTATCGGCCGATACTATCCGATACCGATACTTTCAAGTATCGGACGGTATCGCTCAACACTAGTTAGTAGGCCTTTTCATCTACTGAAGCCAAGATTAGGAAGTCAAATCTCTGATCCCCATGAATCATATTGGGCAACTTTGACTTTTAATAGGGTTTGCCGTTTTTGAATATCAAAAACAACACTTTAACTTTACATTTCATGGCATGAAACACACCGGAAAGCCTGAAGGAGAAGAAAAACATTCCACTGTGTTCAGAGCTGGACACATATGGGGCAGCTTATATGACAGATCTGTAACCAGTCACAGATATTAGCAGTCTTTGTTTGCTCCGTGTAGTTCAGCCTGTTTACTAACACTAAGCAGGGGGATATTACCGTCTAGTAGTGAGTATCATGAGAAAACAGTTGACTTCTTAACCTCTGGCTATTGACCCCTGGAGCATAATCCCCATCACAAGCTTAAACTCCTAGGTTACTTAAGGTACCGTCACATTTAGCGACGCTGCAGCTATATAGACAACGATGCCGATCACTGCAGCGTCGCTGTTTAGGTCGCTAGGAGACGTCAAACACCGGCAACGCAGAACGATGCAGGAGCGATCCATTGACGTACTTATCGTTCTCGCTGGTTGTTCGCTCCATGAAGATACATTGCAGGCATCGTTGCTTTTGCTGTCAAACATGACGAATCACGCCGACCTGACGACCAAATAAAGTTCCAGACTTCTAGCTACGACCAGCGATGTCACAGCAGGATCCTGATCGCTGCTGCATGTCAAACACAACGAGATCGCTATCCAGGACGCTGCAACATCACGGATCCTTGTCATTCTCGTTGTAAAGTTGCTCAGTGTGAAGGTATCTTTATAGAGAAGCTAAAATGAGCAAAGTAGTAAAAATGCCCATAAACCTGCCCATAAAGCAGGCTGCTACCTGAAAGCTATTCCTCCGAACTATGGCCTATACAGACGCACACACTGTTCAGCCATATGTAAAATATATTTTCATTGGATGTGGAGAGCAGGGGATAAGCCTCTAAGGGTATGTGTCCACGTGCAGTAAACGCTGCGTGTTTGACGCTGCATAGGGACGCAGCGTCAAACACGCAGCGTCCAGATGTTACAGCATAGTGGAGGGGATTGAATGAAATCCCGTCTCCACTATGCGTGGTAACACGCACGCGGCGGCCCTGCAACTCCGGACATGCTGCGCGTCTTTTCAGATCGCAGCATGTCCATATATCTTGCGGCGACGCTGCGTCGCCGCAAGATATAGCACAGGGCCCTATGGTGGGGAGCGATGATGCCGGATGTGTGCTGTGAACACATCCGACATCATCGCGTCCCAGAAAGGGGGCGGGGCTTACCGCAGAGCGGCTAAGCCGCTCCGGCGATACCGCCGGCCATCCTGAACGTGGACACGCAGCCTAAAGCGTGCAGTTTACTAGAGATGGCTGCTCAATGAATGTTCGTCCAACAGCTCTCTATACCAACTAACCCATAGACATGAACACTTGGCTGAGCATTCATATGTTCTCCATTGGGAGAGAGGAGGAAGACTTCTGAGAGTGGCTTATCTTCCCTGAAAACAAAAGCATCTGTCACTGACATTGCAACAACCCGATTCTTCTCTTCTAGATTTTTCATGTCAGATGGTCAGCCAGTCCCTTCGAAAATGGCAGGTCGACTGTCATCTAATGTGTATGAAAGCATTAATAATAATAATAACAACCTTAATTTCTGTAGCACCACCCTATTCTGTAGCACTTTACAATTCAGATGGGACATGAAGAGACAGTTCCAGACATCACAGCGTAACACATAATATAACACATACAAAGTGGAGTTAGAGACATGCTCGCAAGCTTACAATCCATCAGGAAATAGGGGTGACCCCAAAACTAAATGGGTTTTGTCCTATATGGTCCAGCCATCATAATAAATAAATAGGGGTAATTAAATACATAGAGGGGAATGTGCTGCCAGACATCTCTAGTGGTTGCTTACATTTCCTAACAACCAAGGATTGGCCGTTTAACCCCTATCTGACCTTGGACGGGATAGTACGTCCGAGGTCAGATCCCCTGCTTTGATGCAGGGCTCCGCGGTGAGCCCGCATCAAAGCCGGGACATGTCAGCTGTTTTGAACAGCTGACATGTGCCCGTAATAGGTGCGGGCAGAATCGCGATCTGCCCGCACCTATTAACTAGTTAAATGCCGCTGTCAAACGCAGACAGCGGCATTTAACTACCGCTTCCGGCCGGGCGGCCGGAAATGACGTCATCGCCGACCCCCGTCACATGATCGGGGGTCGGCGATGCGTCTCCATTGTAACCATAGAGGTCCTTGAGACCTCTATGGTTACTGATCGCCGGTGGCTGTGAGCGCCCCCCTGTGGTCGGCGCTCACAGCACACCTCCATTTCTGCTACATAGCAGCGATCAGCAGATCGCTGCTATGTAGCAGAGCCGATCGCGTTGTGCCTGCTTCTAGCCTCCCGTGGAGGCTATTGAAGCATGGCAAAAGTAAAAAAAAAAAGTAAAAAAAAATGTGAAAAAAATAAAAAAATATAAAAGTTTAAATCACCCCCCTTTCGCCCCAATCAAAATAAATCAATAAAAAAATATAAAATCTGCGCATATTTGGTATCGCCGCGCTCAGAATCGCCCGATCAACTAAAATGAAGCATTAACCTGATCACTAAACAGCGTAGCGGGAAAAAAATTAAAAACGCCAGAATTACGTTTTTTTGGTCGCCGCGACATTGCATTAAAATGCAATAACGGGCGATCAAAAAAACGTATCTGCACCGAAATGCTATCATTAAAAACGTCATCTCTGCACGCAAAAAATAAGCCCTCAATCGACCCCAGATCACGAAAAATGGAGACGCTACGTGTATCGGAAAATGGCGCAATTTTTTTTATTTTTCTTTAGCAAAGTTTGGAATTTTTTTTCACCACTTAGATAAAAAATAACCTAGTCATGTTAGGTGTCTATGAACTCGTACTGACCTGGAGAATCATAATGGCAGGTCAGTTTTAGCATTTAGCGAACCTAGCAAAAAAGCCAAACAAAAAACAAGTGTGGGATTGCACTTTTTTTGCAATTTCACCGCACTTGGAATTTTTTTCCCGTTTTCTAGTACACGACATGCTAAAACCAATGATGTCGTTCAAAAGTACAACTCGTCCCGCAAAAAATAAGCCCTCACATGGCCAAATTGACGGAAAAATAAAAAAGTTATGGCTCTGGGAAGGAGGGGAGTGAAAAACGAACACGGAAAAACGAAAAATCCCAAGGTCATGAAGGGGTTAAGTTTAAGATCCCCATTTCTTTCTCCGATATCATCGGTCATGGGAGAATTAGCAGACACCATACATATTAGATGGATGGCAGTTCACAACAAAATGATTTTTCCGGACTTTTCTCTAACGTGTATGTGGAGCAAACGATTTGTATCTGCTACAACAGGTTTGCTTTTTGCAGTCATACAAGAGCTGTAGCATCTGCAAGAGCAGTAATTGCAGTCATATTGGTTGACACAACTAAAGGTCCACTTACAATGCATGGATATTATGAGTGAGAGTTCCTAGGATTGCTCATTTGACAGCTTGCTTACACTACACGATTATCGTCAATCACCGAACGAACGAGAAAAATGCTCATCCGTTAGGTGAAATGATCTTTTGGGCTTCAAGAAAAGAGTATTCTTAGTGCGTTGTCTCCGCCCGACGGACAGCAATTTCATGATGGATCCAGCGCACCACGGATGAAACGGAAGGCCATCCGTCATATTCCGTCGCTAATACAACTCTATGAGAAAAAAAACAGATCCAGCAGAAACATTTGCTAGATCCGTTTTTTTTTCACAAAACGATGCATTGTGGCGGAAAAAGTAAGACGGGAGTGTGAAAGAGGCCTTATCCACACATTGCCCTGTGCAAACAGGACATGGGCTGCTGAGAAAAATAGCAACCTATTTGCACTAAGCTTTCTACTACTGATCCTTCAGTGCTGATCGGCAGCCAGGTCAGCCAGTGTAAACAGGATCTGAAACGACTGCATCTGGGCAAGTATGTTGCTTGTCAGAGGTCAATTAAATCAAAACTCCAACTTTTCTTTTTATTTCAACACTGGAGTGGTGTTTCTAAATTAAGTTCCCTGCACATAGTAGTATACCTACTAGCTGCCGTCATCAGCCCTTCCCAGCGCCACTCTGGTCCCAGTCCACCATCTTGTGACAGCAAGTGTGAGGTAATGGTCACAAGCGCCAGCTGGAACACTGACAGAGAGAAAACGCGCCAGCAGTGCCAAGTGAAGTCAGTAAGGTGACCGGAGTTCACCGGCTATGAACTGAAATATCCTTACCGATGTCAGCGCTTGCAGCGTGAGAAATTTCTCGCTTGACACTCTCCAAGTTTTCTGGCTGAGGATCTCAGCTACTTTATAAACGCAGATGTGAGCATACCCTAATAACGCACATTGTGCAGTAGAAATGCACCTCAAGAAATGTTGAAATAGAATTTTAGCAACTCGTTAATTACTGGTGACTAATTTCTAAAAGAAAACGGAAGAAAAATCAATAGGATACCTAGGAATATGCTAGAGATGTTTTGTTTTACTTTCCCACCAGAATTTTACCACCAGAAAACCAGTCCTACAATAGCAGGTACATGACAGAGCTTGGGGAATAAAGGATTTGGCAGTGCACTGTGCTTTGCATCATGATGATAAGAACCATTGTAAAGAACACTGCTCTGTTTTTGTGTATTTGGGATGTTATGTCATGACCTAATTAAAGCCAACAGATTTTACTATTTTACTGTAATAAATCTTTTGGCAGTCCTTTAGTTTTATAATTTGCAGGAACAGCAATCATGACATTTTAGTATTAATCAAGCAAATCAGACAATTCCTTGTAATATGATTGTATTTCAGGGTCAAATATAGAACATTATTCATTCTAAAATGTAGCGTTATTGGCTTTGTCGAATACACTGCATTACAGCAAGTGTAAAAAAAAAAAAAAGTTATCTTCCTTGCCATTCAATGCTTCGGTCATATTAAGAATCTGTATATTTAAGCATCAATCCCGAAAACAACATTTGCACTCCTTAACTTAAATTGCCAGGGAGAAAAAGTCATAGCATTATGGAAATTACAGGCTCTAAAGACATGAAAAAGATTTGCAAATGATGGATATGTTTTGGAAATTATGTTTCAATTTTTATTCATTTATTTTGTTTTTAGCATTAGTAGAATGTGCAGAAAAACACCCACTTGCCTGTCAATGAGGTTATTATTTATTAATATAGCACCATTGATTCCATGGTGCTGTACAAGAGAGGGGGTTACATACAAATTACAGATATCCCTTACAGTAAGCTAACTAACAATTACAGACTGATACAGAGGGAAGAGGACCCTGCCCTTGCGGGCCTACATTGTACAGGATAGGTTATTAAGGGTTGTCTGAGGAATGTTCCGCCACGCTAAATGACCTTGGGCAAATCATCAAAATCCACTGCAGGAATCCCCTTTTACAATTCCCGACCAATGATGTCCAAGATGTGCTAGATGGGAGACAAGTCTGGGGACCCTGCAGTCCAAGGTAGTAGTGTTGAGCGAGTATGTTCGTTGCTCGGGTTTTCCCAAGCACGCTCGGGTGGTCTCCGAGTATTAGTTAGTGTTTGGAGATTTAGTTTTCATCACCTCAGCTGGATGATTTACAGGTACTACCCAGCCTGAGTACATGTGGGGGTTGCCTGGTTGCTAGGGAATCCCCACATGTAATCAAGCTGTCTATCAGCTGTAAATCATCCAGCTGGGGACAAGGAAAACTAAACCTCCAAGCAGTCATAAATACTCGGAGATCACCCGAGCAACGAGTATATTCCCCCATCACTACAAGGTAGCACATTTAAGCCATGCAGTCTTTTCACTGTAGCATGAGCAACCTTTATTGTCGTGTTGAAATTGGCTCCTCAAACACTTTAAAGAAATGGTAGTACCTCGACTAAACCAATGTAATGCCTAGCTGCTGCATTGCATTACAATTATCAAAACTGAATTACAGCATTGAATCATTTATTATATGGTCACAAACCATTTTCATACAAGAATATAGTAAAAAAAAAAAAAGGAAAAGTTGGACTTTAAGGGTATGTGCACACATTGCAGATTTGCTCTTGTGAAAATCTGTGCAGATTCTTCGTCTCTTGGCAGAAAACTGTACGTTTTTGGTGTGGATTTCTATGCGGATTTGTCTGCGTTTTTGCAATCTAAATAAAGATATATTTAAGAAAAACAAGGAATTGTGACGTCATTTCCTAGTCCAACCTCTCCTTTTACATTCTAAATTTAAGACCATAATATCATTACATACCATGTTCACATTGAATGTTTACACACATAAATATAAGTGGATATATATACACACATACGTCTATATATATATATATATATATATATATATATATATATATATATATATATATATATATATATATATATATATATATATATATATATATACATACACACACATATATATACATACATACAGTGGGGCAAAAAAGTATTTAGTCAGTCAGCAATAGTGCAAGTTCCACCACTTAAAAAGATGAGAGGCGTCTGTAATTTACATCATAGGTAGACCTCAACTATGGGACACAAACTGAGAAAAAAAAATCCAGAAAATCACTGTCTGTTTTTTTAACATTTTATTTGCATATTATGGTGGAAAATAAGTATTTGGTCAGAAACAAAATTTAATCTCAATACTTTGTAATATATCCTTTGTTGGCAATGACAGAGGTCAAACGTTTTCTGTAAGTCTTCACAAGGTTGCCACACACTGTTGTTGGTATGTTGGCCCATTCATCCATGCAGATCTCCTCTAGAGCAGTGATGTTTTTGGCTTTTCGCTTGGCAACACGGACTTTCAACTCCCTCCAAAGGTTTTCTATGTGGTTGAGATCTGGAGACTGGCTAGGCCACTCCAGGACCTTGAAATGCTTCTTACGAAGCCACTCCTTCGTTGCCCTGGCGGTGTGTTTGGATCATTGTCATGTTGAAAGACCCAGCCACGTTTCATCTTCAATGCCCTTGCTGATGGAAGGAGGTTTGCACTCAAAATCTCACGATACATGGCCCCATTCATTCTTTCATGTACCCGGATCAGTCATCCTGGCCCCTTTGCAGAGAAACAGCCCCAAAGCATGATGTTTCCACCACCATGCTTTACAGTAGGTATGGTGTTTGATGGATGCAACTCAGTATTCTTTTTCCTCCAAACACGACAAGTTGTGCTTCTACCAAACAGTTCCAGTTTGGTTTCATCAGACCATAGGACATTCTCCCAAAACTCCTCTGGATCATCCAAATGCTCTCTAGCAAACTTCAGACGGGCCCGGACATGTACTGGCTTAAGCAGTGGGACATGTCTGGCACTGCAGGATCTGAGTCCATGGTGGCGTAGTGTGTTACTTATGGTAGGCCTTGTTACATTGGTCCCAGCTCTCTGCAGTTCATTCACTAGGTCCCCCCACTGTTGTGAATTCTGTTATCGAACTCCCTCCTGTGGTCATGAATGGTACTTCGGTGAGTTCTGTCCATGGACTCCCTCTGGTGGCTGTGAGTGGAGCTGCTGCTTCTGAGGTTCCTTCCACAGGTGACGTAGTTTATTCTTTGGCTGGCTGCTCTATTTAACTCCACTCAGATCGTTACTCCATGCCAGCTGCCAATGTTCTTGTACTGGTTCAGTTCGCTCTTGGATCTTTCTGGTGACCTGTCTACTCCAGCAGAAGCTAAGTCCCTGCTAGTTAATTATTTGTTCATTGTTTCCTTGTCCAGCTTGCTATCATGATTTTGCCTTGCTAGCTGGAAGCTCTGGGATGCAGAGTGGCACCTCCGCACCGTGAGTCGGTGCGGAGGTCTTTTTGTACACTCTGCGTGGTTTTTTTGTAGTTTTTTGTGCTGACCGCATAGATACCTTTCCTATCCTCAGTCTGTTTAGCAAGTCTGGCCTCCCTTTGCTGAAACCTGTTTCATTTCTGTGTTTGTGACTTTCATCTTAACTCACAGTCAATATATGTGGGGGGCTGCCTTTTCCTTTGGGGAATTTTTCTGAGGCAAGGTAGGCTTTATTTTCTATCTCTAGGGCTAGTTAGCTCTTAAGCTGTGAAGAGGTGTCTAGGCAGAGTTAGGTACGCTCCACGGCTATTTCTAGTTGTGTGATAGGATTAGGGGTTGCGGTCAGCAGAGCTCCCTCTTCCCAGAGCTTGTCCTGGTTGAGTTTAACCATCAGGTCGTTCCGGGTGCTCCTAACCACCAGGTCCATAACAGTACAGCTGGCCCAAAGTATTAATGCATCTCAATAGAGGGATAAGAGAAGTTCTGAGACCTTTTTTTTTTCTCTGCAGTGTGTTTTGTCTTTCTTTTCCCCTTAACCTCTGGGTGGTTCAGGACACAGGTGTAGATATGGACATTCAAGGTCTGTCCTCTTGTGTAGATCATCTCACTGCAAGGGTACAAAACATTCAAGATTTTGTGGTTCAGAATCCGATGTTAGAGCCTAGAATTCCTATTCCTGATTTGTTTTCTGTGGATAAGTTCCTGAATTTCAAAAATAATTGTAAACTGTTTCTAGCTTTGAAACCCCGCTCCTCTGGTGACACCGTTCAACAATTAAAAAATATTATTTCTTTGTTGCGTGGTGACCCTCAAGACTGGGCATTTTCCCGTGCGCCAGGAGATCCTGCATTGCGTGATGTAGATGCGTTTTTTTCTGGCGCTTGGATTGCTTTATGATGAACCAAATTCAGTGGATCAGGCAGAGAAAATCTTGTTGGCTTTGTGTCAGGGTCAGAATGAAGCGGAGGTGTATTGTCAGAAGTTTAGAAAGTGGTCTGTGCTTACTCAGTGGAATGAGTGTGCCCTGGTGGCAATTTTCAGAAAGGGTCTTTCTGAAGCCCTTAAGGATGTCATGGTGGGATTTCCCACGTCTGCTGGTCTGAATGAGTCTATGTCCTTGGCCATTCAGATCGATCGGCGCTTGCGTGAGCGCAAAACTGTGCACCATTTGGCGGTATTCTCTGAGCATAGGCCTGAGCCTATGCAATGTGATAGGACTTTGACCAGAGCTGAACGGCAAGAACACAGACGTCGGAATGGGCTGTGTTTTTACTGTGGTGATTCCACTCATGCTATCTCCAATTGTCCTAAGTGCACTAAGCGGTTCGCTAGGTCTGCCACCATTGGTACTGTACAGTCTAAATTTCTTTTGTCCGTTACTCTGATTTGTTCTTTGTCGTCCTATTCTGTTATGGCATTTGTGGATTCAGGCGCTGCCCTGAATTTGATGGACTTGGAGTTTGCCAGGCGCTGTGGTTTTTTCTTGGAGCCCTTGCAGTATCCTATTCCATTGAGAGGAATTGATGCTACGACTTTGGCCAAGAATAAGGCTGGGTTCCCATTGCGTTATGGGAACGCGCTTAACGGACAGCGTTGCACGGCGAAATTAACGCCGTGCAACGCGTCCGTTAGCGCGCCCATTCACAGCAATGGGAACGCGCAGCACTAGCGCGTGCCATGTTCGGCACGCGCTAGCGACGCGCCGGTGTTTCCTGGCGCGCCGCGGACGCTGCTCGCAGCGTCTGAGGCGCGCCCGCGGTCCGTTCCCCGGGGACATTACCGCGACCCCAGGACGCGGCCCCATTAAAAGCATTGCGTTTTTTGTTACTTATGGTAGGCCTTGTTACATTGGTCCCAGCTCTCTGCAGTTCATTCACTAGGTCCCCCCGCTGTTGTGAATTCTGTTATCGAACTCCCTCCTGTGGTCATGAATGGTACTTCGGTGAGTTCTGTCCATTGACTCCCTCTGGTGGCTGTGAGTGGAGCTGCTGCTTCTGAGGTTCCTTCCACAGGTGACGTAGTTTATTCTTTGGCTGGCTGCTCTATTTAACTCCACTCAGATCGTTACTCCATGCCAGCTGCCAATGTTCTTGTACTGGTTCAGTTCGCTCTTGGATCTTTCTGGTGACCTGTCTACTCCAGCAGAAGCTAAGTCCCTGCTAGTTAATTATTTGTTCATTTTTTCCTTGTCCAACTTGCTATCATGATTTTGCCTTGCTAGCTGGAAGCTCTGGGATGCAGAGTGGCACCTCCGCACCGTGAGTCGGTGCGGAGGTCTTTTTGTACACTCTGCGTGGTCTTTTTGTAGTTTTTTGTGCTGACCGCATAGATACCTTTCCTATCCTCAGTCTGTTTAGTAAGTCTGGCCTCCCTTTGCTGAAACCTGTTTCATTTCTGTGTTTGTGACTTTCATCTTAACTCACAGTCAATATATGTGGGGGCTGCCTTTTCCTTTGGGGAATTTCTCTGAGGCAAGGTAGGCTTTATTTTCTATCTCTAGGGCTAGTTAGCTCTTAGGCTGTGAAGAGGCATCTAGGCAGAGTTAGGTACGCTCCACGGCTATTTCTAGTTGAATTATAGGATTAGGGGTTGCGGTCAGCAGAGCTCCCACTTCCCAGAGCTTGTCCTGGTTGAGTTTAACTATCAGGTCGTTCCGGGTGCTCCTAACCACCAGGTCCATAACACCCCGCGTGGTTCTGGGATTTTTGCTCACCGTTCTTGTGATCATTCTGACCCCACGGGGTGGGATTTTGCGTGGAGCCCCAGATCGAGGGAGATTATCAGTGGTCTTGTATGTCTTCCATTTTCTAATTATTGCTCCCACTGTTGATTTCTTCACTCCAAGCTGGTTGGCTATTGCAGATTCAGTCTTCCCAGCCTGGTGCAGGGCTACAATTTTGTTTCTGGTGTCCTTTGACAGCTCTTTGGTCTTCACCATAGTGGAGTTTGGAGTCAGACTGTTTGAGGGTGTGCACAGGTGTCTTTTTATACTGATAACAAATTTAAACAGGTGCCATTACTACAGGTAATGAGTGGAGGAAAGAGGAGACTCTTAAAGAAGAAGTTACAGGTCTGTGAGAGCCAGAAATCTTGATTGTTTGTTTCTGACCAAATACTTATTTTCCACCATAATATGCAAATAAATTGTTAAAAAAACAGACAATGTGATTTTCTGGATTTTTTTTTCTCAGTTTGTCTCCCATAGTTGAGGTCTACCTATGATGTAAATTACAGACGCCTCTCATCTTTTTAAGTGGTGGAACTTGCACTATTGCTGACTGACGAAATACTTTTTTGCCCCACTGTATATACCGTATTTTTCGGACTACAAGACGCACTTTTTCCCCCCCAAAAAAGGGGGGAAAATGGGGAGTGCGTCTAATAGTCGCAATGCAGGCTTACCGTGGCGGCAGAGGTCCGGTGGCAGAGGTGCGGCGGCAGAGATGTGGGGGCAGAGGAGGCGCAGTAAGCGGGGTCCCTTTCTCCAGTGAGGTGATGCAGCAGCCCGATATGCAGCAGAGTCGGGTGAATCCTGTTGTTATCGGTGGGCGCGGCCATTTTCCTGAGGCCGCGCGTGCGCAGATTTAGCGCTCTGCTTCCCGGGGCTTCAGGAAAATGGCCGCGGGAGGCCGCACGTGCGCAGATGGAGATCGCGGCGGCCATTTTCCTGAAGCCCCGGGAAGCAGAGCGCTCCATCTGCGCACGCGCGGCCTCAGGAAGATGGCCGCGCCCACCGATAACAACAGGATTCACCAGGCTCTGCTGCATACCGGGCTGCTGCATCACCATACCGGGGAAAGGGACCCCGCTTACTGCGCCTCCTCTGCCACCGGACCTCTGCCGCCACGGTAAGCCTGCATTGCCTGCACGGTAAGCCTGGGACCCCTCTCACGCCATACCTCTCACTGCACCTCCTGATCCCGGCACCTCCTGATCCCGGCACCTCCTGATCCCGGCACCTCCTGATCCCGGCACCTCCTGATCCCGGCACCTCCTGATCCCAGCACCTTCTCATCTCAGCACCTCCTCATCCCAGCATCACCCCACCTCTGCCGACACCTTGCCTCCTGTGACCCTGCTCTGCCACCGCCAGACCTCAGGTAAGATACTGTAAATTCGGACAATAAGACAGACCCCCATCTTATAAAAAATCTTTTTTTCTGCAATTTTCACCCCAAATTTGGGGTGCGTCTTATGGTCCGGTGCGTCTAATAGTCCGAAAAATACGGTATATATGTAATACCAAGCCTGAGGTTCAGTTATGACCAGGTGTCAGCCAGATACCATTATTAATAAAATGGTAAATAAAGAGTTAAATATAAGGCACACACAAAATCTGCATGAAACACAATATCTGTTTAATTTTCAAAAACTTTGAAAGGATATGGTCCCACGGTCAGTAAACGCTATGGGTTGGATGCTGCGTACATCCACAGCATCCAACTGGCAGTAGCCAGATGTTACAGCATAGTGGATGGGATTTGAAGAAATCTTATCTCCACTATGTGTGCACTGGCACCTGCGGCTTCCGTATGGAGATGCACATGCGGCGCATCTTTCCACACTCAGTCTCTGCAAGATAAATGTCCCCGTACAATGTATTGGGCGCTGTGATTCCACACAGTTCAATGAACACATGCAGAATCACCTGCGTTCAAAAGCCGACAGCACTTTGGACAGAGCAGACATGTGCTGCGTCCAAAGCGCTGCCGGTTCCTGACCGTGGGAACATACCCTAAAAAATGCGTGGCCTCCCATATAATTTTCTTAACCAGCAGAGGGAAAGCCGACAGCTGAGGGCTGATGTTAATATTCTGGGAAGGAGCCAATAGCCAAAAAGGTTCCCAGGCTATTAATATCAGCTCACAGATGTTTGCGTAGCCTTTACTGGCTAGTTTACAGGGGAACCCCAGAAAAAAAATTGACATGGGGTCCCCCTATAAAATACAACCAGCAAAGGCTAGGCAGACAGCTGCAGGCTGATAATAGCCTGGTAACGGGCCATTGGTCCCCCCAGGCTAAAAAACATCAGCTCTCAGCCACCCCAGAAATAGCGCATCTTATAGATGTGCCAATTCGGGCACTTAGCCTCGCTTTTCCCACTTGCCCTGTAGCGGTGGCAAATGGGGTAACATTTGTGGGGTTGATGTCACCTTTGTATTTTCAGGTGAAATCAAGCCCACGGATTAGTAATGGAGAGGCGACCATAAGACACCTATCCATTACTAATCCTATAGTTATATGGTCAATAAATACACAGGCAGAAAAAATACCTTTATTAATCTTAATTAACCAAACTTACTACGTCGTCTAATCCCCGGCTCCCTCGATGTCCTGCAACAAAAATAAAATAAAATAATAAACCAACATAAATAGTACCTGTCCGCTGTAGTCCATTTACCTTGTGTCCCACGATGATCTCCCGTGTAGAACAGTCATATCGGGAGATGTGACTGCTCTACACGGCCTCTGGTGATACACAGAGTTCACCGGAGTTCGTGCTCTCACTTACGGCACCACTGCATGGGAATTTTCTCACGCAGCGGTACTGCAAATGACAGCATGAACTCTCACGGTAGCGCAGTGATACACTATGGGGGCGATTAATATATTAAATAGACTACGGCAGAAAGGTAAGTATATGGTGGTTTATTATTTTATTTTTATTGCAGGAGATTGAGGCTGTCGGGAAAATAGCGGTTTGACTAGTATGAATATTGTATGTGATTATGTAAATGTTTTTTAGGTTTTTTTTACACTTGAACACAGACTCCCGGATGATGGGACTACTGTCCCATCATCGGCTCATGCTGTCACTGTTATATGTGACAACAGACATAGCCGGATGGGAGCGTTAGTCCCATCAGACGATGCCTGTCTACAGACACCCGCAGACACACACACAGAGACACAGACACCCGCACACACAGAGACACAGACACATACAGACACATACAGACACCTGCATACACATACAGATACACACAGACACCTGTACATATTCTCCGCCCACACACTCTTCCTCCTTCCTTTCTGCAGCGTATTTTGGCACGCAAATCCACAGCTAATCCGCAGAACTTTTCACTCCTGCGGTTCAGCTGCAGATCTGCAAAAAGAATTGACATGCTGCGGAAAATAAAACACTGAGAATCAGTGTGGAATTTTACGCCGCATTTGCACAACAATTCTGGATTCCCATTGATTTACATTGCCTGAGCACGCTTTGTGGATTTGATGCAAATCCACACAGAAAAACCGCTGTGCATCCGCAACGAAATACGAAACATGTGCACATAGCCTATTATTGTTACAACTCTGTTGCTTCCCTGTCCCCAATGCTAGGGGCGCCTAAACTCGTCCTGTTCCCCAGATTACTTCTGATGGTGAAGACACCAGAGCCATGTACCTTGCCTTGGCTCCTGAATCTGCCCTCAGTCTGTACCCTTCCCCCACTCAGGGAAGAGGGAAGTAGTAGTGTACCATAATACACCAACTAGACTAACAAATGTAATATGAACAGGGATAAAGGAAAATGCCAATTATTCAACAATACACAGATAAACAACAGAACTAAACACTGGGGCGTGGAAGATGGAGTTAAACCAAAGTAGGAGAAGCAAGGGAATTACCACACACAAAACCTAGCAACAGTCACAGATAAATCCATCAAACACCTTCTCCAACAGCAACCACCAACAACCTCCAGTCATGCAACAGAAGCCAGCTCTGACAATGCTACCCAGGCCCCAGATTATATAGGAGATGAGAGTGGCTAAGAGTGCACAGCTGAGAGCCTAAGACCTCCAGCAGCTCTCAACTGAGCAGATTAACCCCTGCACTGCTAAAAGAGACTTACACAGTTTAATATAAAGGTGAAGTGCTTCTAATCAGAGCAGGATTAGGAGAAATCAGATGCTGCAATCTTCTGGCTTTTCTCTGTCATGGTAATCCCGTGACAAATATGCAATTTTGTCATGAAAAATTCCCTTTAATAACTCCCATACTTCAGTCTTCAGCATGCTAAAAGGTTATACAAACTTTTCTAATTTATTACAGACTTTATTGACATAAACTTTTTTCTGTAAACAACATTACAATTCCCTGTGAAATACAATTTATTATATAATGACAGGTGTACAGAAACAAAAAAATATCTCATTACTAAGAGAGTGAGGTTAGGCAAAGAGTTTATTTTTCCAATTATTACAGACCGACGGCTTTCTCCTGAAGGTTAATACATATCCAAATTCATATAGAAATCAATATTATTACAATACACACCGATACTTAATAGCATCAGCACCTGTGCTATTACCCTTTTGTTGACAGTGAAAATTGTCTATCATTTCCAAGTCACGTGCATAAAATACCAGGATGTAAGAGAAAGTTTTCTATTGTGAAATACTGTATTTCAAAAATATATATTTTCTCGGTCATTCCCTTACAAACACATGATGAAGGCTTTGTCCCAATGGTAAACTGAAGACATTGGAGGACGTGTTTGATAACACCCATCAGAAGGTCAATGGCAAAATCTTGATTGAAAGGCTGTGTAAAAAGTTGACTTATAATTGGGCAGACAGCCATCTCAGTCGACTCTCCCATACACAGGAGCATTTGATTACTTTTGTGTTCTCTGAGAATTCTGCCAGCGACTTATCTTCGGGATAATAATGCGATTTTAAGTCTAAACTTGTACATACGTGATCGGCAGCTCTCCTAACAGTTGGTTGGCAAGTAGTTCCATACACAGACCATTGGCCGAACTCATCGATATCTGCGGGTTTGCTAGCAGCAAGCCAAGCATCAGAAGTGACTATAATTGATTTTGAAGCATTTGTGAAAACTTTATTGTAATTAGATACCTTGTATAGTAGAGAAGTACAGATAGTACGTATTGTTGATGCAGTATCCACAATTTAATATATATAAAACAGATTTTGCAATTGATGAGGGAGCTGCTCCTGTGGAATTAGAGGAGTTAAAGTATTTTAACATTTTACATAACCAACAGCTCTCATCTTTGCAGGGATTGTCAAAACTAAATAAATTGGGTTCTGTGGAGCCTTGTCCAAATTCAAGTGGTGGCCACACATAATGAAGTGTTTCAGAGCTTCATTCTTGTGATTCAGAGGTGTCTCAGGGGTTGGACTTCCAACGATCAGCAAGTTATCACCTACTGTGAACTTTCTGACAACCCATCAGTAAAGGTACCGTCACACTCAGCGACGCTGCGGCGATATAGACAACGAGCAGATCGCTGCAGCGTCGCTGTTTAGGTCGCTGTAGAGACGTCAAACACAGCAACACCAGAACGATGCAGGAGCGATCCAGTGACGTACTTATCGTTCTCGCTGGTTGTTAGCTCCATGTAAAAACATTGCTGGCATTGTTGCTTTTGATGTCAAACATGACGAATCACGCCGACCTGACGACCAAATAAAGTTCTGGACTTCTAGCTCCGACCAGTGATGGCACAGCGGGATCCAGATCGCTGCTGCGTGTCAAACACAACGAGATCGCTATCCAGGATGCTGCAACGTCACAGATCGCTGTCGTTCTCGTTGTAAAGTTGCTCAGTGTGAAGGTACCTTAAGTGAATCAGTATCTTTCATAAAGGCACTATACACAGCACTTAGCATAGTTAATCAAAGGTTATAACTAGCTATTACAGGAGGAAGGTTATGTGTATGGTCATCTACTGGAAAAGCTGCAGATCAAAGTGAATATTTGGCTGAGCAGTCATGTCAGTGGGAAGAGTGGAGTAAGCATCATTCAGACCCCTCTGGTGACTCTTTTACTCCAGGGAGACAAACAAAAAAAAAAGATTTATGTGCTGCACCTGATCCTTCTCTTCCACAGCATTATCTGTCAGGAGAAGCCTAGAGGCACCCCCCATTACACATTAGATGATTAGAGGGTTCATACGACGTTCTTTAATGTATATGGGAAGCACAAAGTTCACCACGAGCAAGAATTGGGCTTTACCTAACCACTCGTTACATCTCAGCTTCATGGACCACTGGGAGTGGGACATATGAAGGATGAAGGGGAACCTAATGAAAGAAAAATTCAGGGAAAAGGCTGGTAATTGAAGAAAGAAGAATAGAGGACAGATAACATCCTCATGCAATGTTGCCTAAACACGACTACTGTATTATAACTTAACATAGTATGCTTCGCTGATTGTTTCTTAAAATCTTAAATTGTGATAAACCTTCAAAAGCAAATCAAGAAAATTTTAAGAAAAAAAAAAAAGACTAAAAAGCAGTGTCCGTCTACTGCCAGAGCGGGTAACAGACCCCTGACTAGTAAGCTACATTGGAGGTTCCCACTTATGATTAAATTATTGGTCAATTATAGTGATTACATGACAAAGCTGATGTTCCTGAGACACTAATATACCTCTAATCACTGCTAACTTCAATTTTGGACTTGAGAGTGAGCGACAAGGACTGTCACAAGGAAACAGGAACACCCTGTACCTGCACTGAGAATGGAGGCATAGACTATCTCGGCCCATTTGCTTTGCAGATGCACGGAGCTCGGAGCTGAGCATACAATGGAAATCTAGAAAGGAGCAAGAAGAAAGTGAACTATTTATTAGCCTACTGTCAGAGATATTCCTTTTTTTCGGCTTCGCTCGAGTGATCTAACAGACTACCAGAAAAAGATACACTAAGAATATAGAATAATGGAAAGACAGCAATAAGAGGTCAATTTGCTGAGCCGCAATAACATCGGCTGTCTATCACAGGAGATTAAAGTGGGAAAAACTACTAACGAAGTACAAAGAAAAAAGTAACAGACAAGGAGAGTACACAATAGGATTAATTCCACAGAGGATATTTCAGCCAGGAAATAGGAAAAAAAAAGGAGAAAAGGCACAACAAAGATCTCTACAGAGGTGCAAGGTTTCTATAGAGAAAAATCACCCAACCCAAAAATAGGAGTCAGAAACAAAAGAGGGTGATCTCCACACAGCGGGAGCCAGTAGATAAGAGAGGACAAATAACTATAATTGGTTTATTTTCATTGCGATGCTAGGTGGAGATTGTATATCACTCGGATACCTTCATACAAAAGGCGTGGGTCTTCATCTTTTAGAGCTATGCGCTTCACATTCTCAGCATCAACCGAGGAAAATGGCCTTCTATTAAGCAGTTGCCAACTTTCATTGCAATTATCTATTACCTGTTGCCGCATGTGATAGCCAGCAGTTGTAACCAAACATGACAGCAATTACCTTTTTACAGATAGATTTGGATCAGCGCAGATAACGGGCTTTTTCTGTTCACTGCTGCAACTGGAACCTGGTGCTACATCGCTGATTGAACTAACTATATATAAGAATAATGGTTTGTCAATCTTAATGGAGAGGAAGCTAAATACAGATTATAGACCATGGACCGTTGTAACAAATGGATATATGAGGGAACAGGGTTTAGTACTGGGAACAGCACTGGAAAAAAAAACTCATAAAAGTTACAGTCATTAGTGAAGGGAAAACACAACAATGAAACTGGACTCCTTTCATTTATTAACTGGAAAGTCTATGCATTTAACAAGGATCTGACTGCTCTCCTAACATGTTAGTAAATATAACAATTGTTCTATTCTTCTATTAATCCTACTAGAAATGTATGAATAAATGGGTGTTACCAGTTTGGGTGCATAGACACATCCCCATCAGGGCTTTTAGTATCACCTGTAGAAACACAACCATTTGATAAGGAGAATGATACCACCCATGTGTCAATTGATTATGGAATAACATAAGAACGGAACAATGTAAAAGATGCCCCAAAATAGTTATTTCAAGAAGAAAACACTTATTTCCTAAAATAGTCATAGGAAACAAAATCGAGATCTGGCGAGGAGCGCAGAGTTGAAAATGGTGGAAGCAATTAAAAAAAAATGTAAAAAGTACAGACCTTTATTGAAATACTAGATGGTGGCCCGATTCTAAAGCATCTGGTATTCTAGAATATGTATATGTATGCATGTATGTCGTGCTTAGCACAGCCATGTAGTATATAGCACAGCCAGGTAGTATATAACACAGCCACGTAGTATATAACACAGCCACGTCATATATAACACAGCCACGTCGTATATAACACAGCCACGTCGTATATAACAGACAGCCACGTAGTATATAGCACAGCCAAGTAGTATATAGCAGCCACATACTATATAGCAGCCACGTAGTATATAACACAACCCACACAATATATAACACAGCCCATGTAATATATAACACAGCCCACGCAGCATATAACACTGCCCACATAGTATATAGCAGCCAGGCAGTATATAACACAGCCCACGTAATATATAGTACAGCCCGCGTAGTATATAGCAAAGCCCGCGTATATAACATTGCCCACGTAGTATATAGCAGTGTGGGCACCAGATCCCTGTTAAAAAATAAATAAATAAATAAAAAATAGTTATATACTCACCCTCCGGCATCCAACGAAGCTGTCCCGATGCGTGCGATGCTGGCCGCCAGCTTCCGTTCCCAGTGATGCTTTACGAAATTACCCAGATGACTTAGCGGTCTCGCGAGACCGCTAAGTCATCTGGGTAATTTCGCAATGCATCACAGGGAACGGAAGCTGGCGGCAGCATCACGCATTAGTGGACGTCGGAAGGTAAGAATAGCACAATTTTTAATTATTTTTAACATTATATTTTTAATATTATATCTTTTTACTATTGATGCTGCATACGCAGCATCAATAGTAAAAAAGTTGGTCTGGGATGGGGCGACACACCGGCACTGACAGGAGGGGAGTATGGAGGGGGCACTGACTTAAGTAGAGTAGGGAGGAGCCAATTCGCGGCCGGACTAAGCCAGTCGCTGATTCATCAGCGACACGGGATTTCCATTACAGACAGAAAGACAGAGACAAACAGACAGAAGTACCCCTTAGACCCCTTAAATCTCTGAAATACGTGACTCAGATAGAACCTCTAGCAGAAGATTCCCCATAATGAGGCAGATGGATGCACTGTGGATGCCGTCTGACCTGTGATCCGGCGGTGTCCATCTTTTTAGGATTGCATAAAAGTGCCGCTGGCCACAGTTTTGTGCACTCTGAAAAGAATCATAGGCCAGCCTTAGTCCAGAGTAACACTGCTGCCTCACTATAGTGAATGGATCCTTTGGGGGTTTCATATGAATCAAGTTGCTCAGAGATTTAAATGGAAACCCCTAAGTAAGTGCTCAGCGTAGAGCGTCAGATAAATGTGATCCACAATGTTATGTAAAATGTGCCCAATAATAGTCCCCACTCAGGTCTGTCATCTGTTAACGGAAATATAGGGGGCTTCCATATTACTGGTAGTACACACATTCTGTAAAAGTGAAATAGCTTTTCTCCCAACAAAAGAAATTCAGCAAATTCTCCACACTCTAATCCAAATGCCCTCCTACCTAATGAGCCCCACAGTGTACCTAAACCACATATTGCGTCCACGTTTGGCATTTCTGAAGCGACGAGAGCCCACCTAACTTATGTGTGCATTCCTCCAGAATCACGGGCTGGGCATAACGTACTGGTGACTGCAACGTACTGGTCAATACAACGGCAGTTTGCAACTTTCACTTGGCAACATTCATTGCTGCTTTTTCTGGAAAATACAGATGGAGTCAAAATCGTCACTACACCTGGAGATAAATTCTTCAAGGGGTATAGTTTCCAAAATGGGGTTACTTGAGGGTGGATTCTGCTCTTATAGCAATTAGGGGTTATCTGAACTCCAATATAGCGCCTCTTCCCTTCAGAGATTTGCACTGTGCTTCAAAAGTATTATTTCCCCACATATGAGGTATCGGCGTACTCGGGAGAAATTGCATCATAAAATGTGTTGTACAATTTCTCCTATTACCCTTCTGAAAATGCAATATTTTGTGCTAAACACATTTGTGGGGATACATTTTTTTTTATTTTTACAGTTCAACGTTATTAACTTCTGTGAAGCACCTGAGGGTTCAATGTGCTCACCACACATCTAGATCAGTTCTGTGAGGGGTCTAGTTTACAAAATGGTGTCCTTGTGGGGGATTTTTATTTTTTAGGCACATCATGGGCTCTCCTAACGCGACATGGCATCCACCATGTGTTTCAGCAAATTTTGCATTCAAAAAGTCGAATGGCGCTCCTTCCCTTCCGAGCTCTGCCATGCGCCCAAACAGTGCTTTTCTTTCTCATATTGGGTATCGGCATGCTCAGGAGAAATTCCTCAACAAATTTTGTGGTCCATTTTTTCCTGTTACCCTTATCAAATAAAAAAAATTGGGTCTGAAGTCAATTTTTTTCAGAAAAAAGTTACGTTAAGTTTTTGTTTTTTTGTTTTTTCAAAAAATTCCCGTCAAGCACCCGAAGGGTTAATAAACTTCTTGAATGTGGTTTTGAGCACCTTGAGGGGTGCAGTTTTTAGAATGGTGTTACTTTTGGGTTTCTTCTTTCATATAGACAACTCAAAGTGACTTCAAATGTGACGTGGTCCCTAAAAAAAAAAGGTTTTGCAAATTTTGCTGTAAAAATGGAAAATCACTCGGGAACTTTTAACCCTTATAACTTCCTAACAAAAAAAAAATATTGGTTCCAAAACTGTGCTGACGTTAAGTAGCCAAGTGAGAAACATTATTTATTAACTATTTTATGTAACACATCTCTGATTTAAGGGCATGAAAATTCAGAATTTTTAAATTGTGAAATTTTCTAAATTTTTTACAGAATTTCCATTTTTTTCACAAATTAACACAAGTCATACCGAAGAAATGTTACCACTAACATGAAGTACAATATGTCATAATAAAACAATCTCAGAATCACCAGGATCTGTTGAAGCGTTCCAGAGTTATTACCTCAAAGTGACAGTGGTCAGAATTGTACAAATTGGATCGGTCATTAACATGCAAACCACCGTCGGGGTTAAAGAAGTTTATGTCGTTCCAGAGAGCTTGGCGATACCTTATATGCACTCTCCATTGAAATATAGTTTCTGACTCAGGATCCACTCTGTATAATGTTTATATTTATTGGCTGAAAGAATATATGAAGGTTTACACAGAGCCTAGAGACATATTGAATGCAGATCACAAGATCTTCACCATTCATGTTCGAAAAGTCAATAGTGTTGCGTTTGGTGAGGGTTTTACTGGATATGCGGTCACCTTCATGACGGAAGGATAGTGCGGAATACAGAAATTTTCACAAAACCCATTGGGTCTCTCAGTCATCATTTGGAAACATTATATGATGAACCAAATGGATGCGTTTTATTTCTAAGAACATAGGTGAATTTAGATATCAGAGAAGAGTTACATTATGTAGATACACTACCCAAAATTGATGCAAATTTTCTGAAAGAAATCACTGCCGGATCCAAACAAACCATCCATGGGTGCACAATGTACAGGTTGTTCCTTTATGGGAATCCGAGTGTTACACAGAAGAGGATCGTTGTGTGTTTAACCCTTGTTTCCTGTTGTCTTTCCCCCTCATTTGTTCTACTCCCTGGTGTGTATATTCTGCTGGGTCCATTTGTCTTGGCAGCCATGTTTTCAGAAAAATACAGATGTAACACAGCTGTGTTTTTACACAATCTGGTAATATCATTCTATATCACGTTGCTTAAAAAAGGTTTAGTGTTTCACCATCAATGGAGATTTTAAAGATCAATCAAGAGCAATCTGATGTGGAATCTTAAAGGAGAACTCCTGAAATGTCCATTCTAAAATGCGACTTAAGGCCCCGTCACACATAGCGACACTTAAGCGATCCCGACAACGATACGACCTGTCAGGGATCGTTGCTGCGTCGCTATGTGGTCGCTGGTGAGATGTCACACAGTGCGATCTCCCCAACGACGCAGCAGCGATGCGGCGACCTGTAGCGACCTGTACAACGATGCTATTTCATGACGATTCAATGGGACGTCCTGTCAACGAGGTCGTTGGCAAGGTGTCAAACACAGCGATGTGTGCTACCCAGCGGGACCTCAACGATCAAAAAACGGTCCAGGCCATTCCGACACGACCAGCGATCTCACAGCAGGGGCCTGGTCGCTGCTACGTGTCACACATAGCAAGATCACTACTGAGGTCGCTGTTGCGTCACAAAACTTGTGACTCAGCAGCGATCTCGCTATGTGAGACGGGGGCTTTACAGAGTGTTAATTATGTCATCTTTTTTTTTTTTTTTTTAATACTTTACCTCCAGCACTGTGTATTCACAGATCAGGAATACAGACCACTGTGAGAAGAGTCTTTGAACCAGTCATCCTCAACAAGGATTGCTATTGTGCAGCAATACACTGAATGAATGACATATACAGTACTTTTCTGGCAAATAAGAAGTACTCAAAGCTCCTGTAATGGTCAAGATTTGGAATCTGACAATTGCCTTAGCGAGGATCCTGACCAGAAACCCCAGCACCATCTTCAGCCTTTTACTATCGTTATAACAAGAGTGTTGAAATTTTTTTTTTTTAATACATTGTGATTTTTTTATGTGATCACAAACAGCCCCCATCAGTTAGACATAGCATTGGTTTTGAATCCAATTGTGAAAAATCAAACCATAGTGGCATCTTGTCAGCGTCAGTAAGCCACAAATGGGACCAACTTAAATGAAATCATGGTGCCAATTACTGTAAAAGCAGATTCTTCAATACCCTAAAAGGTTTAAAAAAAAAAAAAGAGAAAAGTCTCATAAAAAAACATATCCTTTATCTGCAGGATAGATGATAAATGTAGAATCTCTGTTGGTCTGACTGCTGTAACCCCTACTGATCACACAAAAGGGGAAGTTTATGAAGTGCTACTGAGCATGTGCAGCCAATGCTCAGGTGATGGACAGGTAATAGTACATAGGCGTTATAGACACGAAATGGAGGGTGGTCGCACATGCTTATTAATGCTTCCCAAAAAAGTGAAGCTCCTCTGTGAGTGATCAGTGTAGTTCTCAGCAGATCGACTCTTAGCAGTCATATTCCCCATCTATCCTTTTTATAGCACTCATCCCTTTTAGGGTTTGCTTACACTTACATATAAATAAATCGGTCCCATTCTCATCCAGGAAAGTGGGACAATTTTTTCTTAATTGTCAACCTATGTGCAATCTGTTTTTTTTTTTTACTCAGCAGCTATGAATCCTTTACAGGACCATTTACATTTCCCTATGTTACAGAACTGTAATGTTTCCATAATAATCTGATACCTTACTGACGGTCAGTATGGCATGCAATTTTTTTTTAGCTCACTTTACAGATTTAAGGTGAAATTGCAGAATGCCGAATACAGCTGAGAAAAAAATCTGCAAATCTGCAGTCTCATTGAATAACATAACATAGGTACGAGTGCAATCAGATTTTTTTCAGATTGTACTTTGTCCAATGAATACACTTGTGTGAACGAACCTTTAAGGCCGGTTTCACACATCAGTGGCTCCGGTACGTGTGGTGACCGTTTCCTCACGTACCGGAGACACTGACTCACGTAGACACATTAAAATCAATGTGTCTCTGCAGATGTCAGTGTGTTTTCATGGACCGTGTGTTCGTGTGCAAAACATGGAGACATGTCAGTGTTTGTGGGAGCGCACGGATCACACGGACCCATTAAAGTCAATGGGTGCGTGTAAACACGTACCGCACATGGATGCCGTCTGTGTGCTTATTTTTTTTTAAAGTCATAGGGTTAAACTTGAAAACAAATTGTTTCAATACACGGACAGCACACGGACAGCACATGGCCTCCAGGAAAAAACGAATCTAAGGATGATCATCGCCATCTGAACCAGTTCATAGCACACGCAGCCCTGGATCTGGTGGATGAGAACATGTGGCTGTCAAACAACATGTACCTCAAGACTGTTGACAAATTTAATGAATGGTCTGTTTCTGCATTTGTAACTGCTGGACATATGAGATTTATTATGCTACATGACGTACGGCAAGAAGATGGAATTAAAATGGACTGGACACACGGATAGCACACGGATGACACACGGATGGCCTACGTGCACACACGGACAGCTCCGGGACAGTTTCTTCCGGTACCGAAAATATCTGGACGTGTGAGACTGACCTAAGACAGAGTTCCCAAACTTTAGTCCTCAAGAGCATTAGTATTTAATAACATCACCTGTACAATAGGAAGGAAATTCAGAAAACATGATCCTTTGGAGGCTCCTGAGAACAGGAGTTGGGGAACACTGCTTTAAAAGAAAAGGACAGGTTTGGGGTAATTTTTTGCCCCTCAAATATAGGCATTCAGAGCTAAAAAAAATTTTTGCATGTTTGCTAAAAAAAAAAAAAAATGCATTGCTTGCCTTTTATTGCTTCTTGCTGCAGAATGAGTTAATTGAGAATCTATCAGTGAGCTATTCTGATGGAGGAGTTAATAGTTAATATTCCTTAGGCCTTGTTCAGATGAATGTATTAAACCTCCGTGTGCTGTATGTATGCAATGTGCTAGTTCATATGATGGACTGATGAGCTGCATGTAAAAAAAATAAAAAAAAATAAAAAAAATCACAGCATGCACTACTTTGATAAGTATTTTGGATCAGACTTGCCCATTAAAGTCAATGAGTGAGCAAGAAAAACAGATCACATTTGGGTCACCATTAGTGATGAGCAAACGTGCTCAGATAAGGTCGTGCTCGGTGTTATCAGAGTACCTTGGGTGTGCCCGAATACTATGTTCGAGTCCCATGGCTGCATGATTCGCGGCTGTTACAGAATGCTGTAGATAAGCCCCTGATGCCGGTGGGCTTAGCTCACCTTCGGGGTGACCGGTTCCCTTTAAGCTGGGAATTTCTCTTGTACAAGGAGAAATTAAACCGGATACTTCGACTACAGGGAAATTGACAGAGCTTGCCTTTAAGGAAACGAGATATGGACTGGTTAAATACAAAGATCAATCTGCACCTTCTGCAAACATGTCAAAGGCGGAAGAAGTGTATATGAGGGTATTTTTACATCTATGAAGCAGTGACCAATGGTAATACTTTCATCTACAAAACAAAAATCAGAAACCTATAAGAACGTTTAGATATCGAATGTATCCATTTCATTTCGGTTCAGGGACCTATTTTTCTACTCTCCATTTTCTGAGCCTGTAACACTGACCCTGACACCATGTGATAAATGGGATTTCACGGTGTACTTTGCATTGTAAGTACATGCGATAACACCAAGTATAGATTTTAGTGACTATCAGCAAATTATGAGCATTTTATCCCAAACAACGTTTATCACGTAGAAGGTCTCCCGCTTGTTATTGTTGGCCGAGGCTTCATGTGCATCTTATCTAACATGTTCTAAATTACAAGCATATGTCTGCTCCATTCCTGCACACAAAGCAAATCTCACAATAGTTTTCTCGAGTCAGTAAGGGGGACTGGTATTTCCTGCCCCGTGTTCAGCCCAATACGCCCCAGCTCAAGTCAGACGGCAGAACAAAGACATTAAAAAAAAATACAAGAAACCGAAGATCTGTGGAGTAACGTTTGAAAACACAAAAGTGAGGTCCACATTGTATTTTTTTTATACAGCACTTAAAATAATAAAGAAAACAGCTTTGAAAAAAGTATTAAAATGGCAGACTTGCTACAATTTTGTGTGTACAGCTCCTATGCAGACCTATGCCTCCGCATAGTAACAGCACACAAGCTCTGTATAGCAGACCTAGCTAAAGAGTAAAGGTACTGTCACACTAGACGATATCGCCAGCGATCCGTGACGTTGCAGCGTCCTCGCTAGCGATATCGTCCAGTGTGACAGGCAGCAGCGATCAGGCCCCTGCTGGGAGATCGCTGGTCGGGGAAGAAAGTCCAGAACTTTATTTCGTCGCTGGACTCCCCGTAGACATCGCTGAATCGGCGTGTGTGACACCGATTCAGCGATGTCTTTGCTGGTAACCAGGGTAAACATCGGGTAACTAAGCGCAGGGCCGCGCTTAGTAACCCGATGTTTACCCTGGTTACCATCGTTAAAGTAAAAAAAAACAAACACTACATACTTACCTACCGCTGTCTGTCCTCCAGCGCTGCGCTCTGCACTCCTCCTGCTCTGGCTGTGAGCGTCGGTCAGCCGGAAAGCAGAGCGGTGACGTCACCGCTCTGCTTTCTGGCTGCCCGGCGCTCACAGCCAGACCAGAGAAGCAGAGCGCCGAGGACAGACGGCTGTAGGTAAGTATGTAGCGTTTGTTTTTTTACTTTTTAGGATGGTAACCAGGGTAAACATCGGGTTACTAAGCGCGGCCCTGCACTTAGTTACCCGATGTTTACCCTGGTTACCGGGGACCTCGGGATCGTTGGTCGATGGAGAGCTGTCTGTGTGACAGCTCTCCAGCGACCAAACAGCGACGCTGCAGCGATCCGGATCGTTGTCGGTATCGCTGCAGCGTCGCTATGTGTGACGGTACCTTAACACACATCACATATGGCCCTCTTGCTGTTCCAGCCCTAAGGGCTGAGGACAATGGCCCATGAGCCGCACCATGTTCTCCGCCATATGTGTCCCAATATCACCGCTATCTGCATCCTCAAAATGCAGATAGCAGTAAATAAATTGGTGGAGGACAGAGTTGCTGCTTCTACCACCATCAGTGTGGTGTATGGAATGTGAGCCTATATAAAAGGTGGCTATGTGAGGGCTCATACTGTATATAGGGGGCTATTTGAGAGCTTATATTGTATATAGAGGGGGCTTAGACAGTATATGGTGGGGTAAGCATATATAATTTTGTATACATATTAGTATCTCGCTATCAGCGAGACCAAGCCTAGGATGATGGGAGTAGTACTATCAGCCGATGCCTGTGACAGGCAGTAACCTTATTACAGCCGGTCACATTTGCTGGCTCTCATGTTCTTATCTGTATTACAGTAAAGGTACCTTCACACATAACGATTTTGTTAACGATATTGTTGCAACATCACGCTTTTGGTGACGTAGCAACGATCCCGCTAACGATCTCGTTATGTGTGACAGCGACCAAAGATCAGGCCCCTGCTGGGAGATCGTTGGGGAATTATCAGGACCTTTTTTTGGTCGCTGATCACCCCGCTGTCATCGCTGGATCGGCGTGTGTGACGCCGATCTAGCGATGTGTTCACCTGTAACCAGGGTAAATATTGGGTTACTAAGTGCAGGGCCGCGCTTAGTAACCCGATATTTACCCTGGTTACCATTGTAAAAGTTAAAAAAAAAAAAAAAAAACAACAACAGTACATACTCACATTCCGATGTCTGTCACGTCCCCCGCCATCAGCTTCCCTGCACTGACTGTCAGCGCCGGCCGTAAAGCAGAGCACAGCGGTGACGTCACCGCTGTGCTCTGCTTTACGGCCGGCGCTGACACAGTCAATGCGGGAAGCTGATGCCGGGGGACGTGACAGACATCAGAATGTGAGTATGTACTGTTTTTTTTTTACTTTTACAATGGTAACCAGGATAAATATTGCGTTACTAAGCGCGGCCCTGCACTTATTAACCCGATGTTTAGCCTGGTTACCCGGGGACTTCGGCATCGTTGAAGACAGTTTCAACGATGCTGAAGTCTTTCCCCTGATCGTTGGTCGCTGGAGAGAGCAGCTCCCCAGCGACCACACAACGACTTACCAACAATCACGGCCAGGTCGTATCGCTGGTCGTGATCGTTGGTAAGTCGTTTAGTGTAACGGTACCTTAAGAAAACAGGGCTCTGACCAGTGGTAAGGAACTTACCGCAGATTCATCTTGTAATATTATGGTTTAGTCTGTGCATTATATGCCATAAAGGAAAAGAAAAAAAAACAAAAAACATAGAAATGCTGTTTTTTGGTTACTGCACTTCCCCTAAAAATGCATTAAAAAGCTATCAAAACAATCCCCAAAATGGTATCAATAATAGCATACAAAAAAAACATAAATAAACTTAATACATTTTTGTAGATATAAGTTTTCAGGTTTTTTTTCCTTTGAATTTTTTTTTTTATATATCAGCGGTAGTATCACGCCACCAATTGGTCCATGTAAATGAACCCTTAAATGACCTAGTAATATTAGTGGAGGCATGTAGCATTACATAAGGCAGATTTGGATTTCAGAGGGAGCATGTAGTAGAAGTGAAAGGACAGTCATACAGGATCTCCATCAGTATTTCAGAAAAAAACAACAACTGAAGTATAGAATTTCTACAGAAAAATTACATTTTATGTATTTCGTAGAAATTTATGTGAATCTGCACATCTGATGGATTTTTTTTTCCTGTGGAAAAGCCTAATCTAGAGGAATAAGACAACAAACCTGCCTTGTAGACCTCTAGAGGGTGGCAAAAGTGCAGCACACGATCGGCCAGAAAAGTTTAAAAAACGACCCCACTGACTGTTGTGCTCACCTGGTGGTGTGGTCACCTGTTTACGTGTGAATATCAGCTGCGACTGCCCATGGCTGGAAGACATATCTCCCAAATCTCTATTTACCAGAATGAAGAGAATGATGTTAAGCGGGCTGCCCTGTGGGAAATGAGATGCCTCGGAGTTTCAGATAAAAAATTTTATTAGTACCAATGCGCTTCACAGACTCTCAAAAGGTAAAAAAAAAAAATTAATTTTCGCCCTAGAGAATAGTGCTGGTTCAGCACCAAAACACGTTGGCACTAATAAAAACCTTATCTGAGGCTCCAAGGCTCCTCATTTCCCATATCGTAGACTGCCTCTCCATTTTGGTACACAATCCCGCCTCGTGGCTAGAGCTTTAAAGAGGACAACTCAGTACAGACGGATTTCATAGGAGAAAAACTTGTTTTAAAGTGGATAGAAACTAATTCTTTTATACAATCCAAAATAAGGTCACTGGAATAATCTGCTTTCAAATAAAACATAACCACTGCAGAATATTTCTGTATGTGTCAAACATCTCCAACTAGTTAGGATGTCCGCCTGATCGTGGGTTACGTATTATTGGTTAATGAACAAAGAATAAGAACAGCAGGTATTTGCAATCAACAAAACAGTAAAAAACCTGCCCTTGACACGAGCTAAACTAGTAAAAGTAATGGTTGCTATGGTACAGTCATTGTGTGCAGTATCTACATACTATTCAATAAAGTAGAAGATTAACCTTCCTGAGAAGGGCCTACTAGTATCGGGCTACAGTCAGTGATGCCTGAGAGATAAAGAATCTTAGGGTACCGTCACACTATACGATTTACCTACGATCACGACCAGTGATATGGCCTGGCCGTGATCGTAGGTAAATCGTAGTGTGGTCGCTGGGGAGCTGTCACACAGACAGCTCTCCAGCGACCAACGATGCCGAGGTACCCGGGTAACCAGGGTAAACATCGGGTTACTAAGCGCAGGACCGCGCTTAGTAACCCGATGTTTACCCTGGTTACCAGCGTAAAAAACAAACAAACAGCACATACTTACATTCTGGTGTCCGTCAGGTCCCTTGCCGTCTGCTTCCCGCACTCACTGACTGCCGGCCGTAAAGTGAAAGTGAAAGCACAGCACAGCGGTGACGTCACCGCTGTGCTCTGCTTTCACTTTACGGCCGGCAGTCACAGTGCGGGAAGCAGACGGCAAGGGACCTGACGGACACCAGAATGTAAGTATGTGCTGTTTGTTTTTTTTTTTTTAGTTTTACGCTTGTAACCAGGGTAAACATCGGGTTACTAAGCGCGGCCCTGCCCTTAGTAACCCGATGTTTACCCTGGTTACAAGCGAACGCATCGCTAGATCGCATCGCTAGATCGGTGTCACACACACCGATCTAGCGATGCCAGCGGGAGATCCAGCGACGAAAGAAAGTTCTAAACGATCTGCTACGACGTACGATTCTCAGCAGGATCCCTGATCGCTGCTGCGTGTCAGACACAGCGATATCGTAGCGATATCGCTTGAACGTCACGAATCGTACCGTCGTAGCGATCGAAATGGCAGTGTGTGACGGTACCCTTACACTGATAAATGTTTTGTCTGTGCACACATTTCTTTTATTCAATTGAAACATTTCTTTTGCAAATCTGGAAATGCTATATGCAAAGTTACACGTTTTACTGTATATCAGCATTACTTTATATGCAGGAAAATAGATAATGAGCGCTACGATAAACTATACAGCAGGAGTGACTGAGATAACACACGAGGTGTAGAAAGGATATTCACACTAGACCACATTCAGGCTGCCGTCACACTAGCAGTATTTGGTCAGTATTTTACATCAGTATTTGTAGCCAAAACCAGGAGTGGGTGATAAACGCAGAAGTGGTGCATATGTTTCTATTGTACTTTTCCTCTATTTGTTCCACTCCGGGTTTTGGCTTACAAACACTGATGGAAAATACTGACCAAATACTGATAGTGTGACGGCAGCCTCACACGTTCAATATTTGGTCAGTATTTTACAAAAGTATTTTACTAAAATCAGGAATGAGCGAAAAATACTGAAGTAGTCACATTTGTAATATACTTTTCCTCCGATTGTTCCACTCCTGGTTTTGGCTTACAAATACTGATAAAAATACTGACCTTAGGGAAAGGCTGTCCTAAAGTCATAGCAGAGCCAAGGATTAAAGGCCCTTTTACTTGTAATCATTGGATTCTGTAAACACGGCAGATTTTAGCAAACAAATTTGCTCATTGATTGATCGCTTTTCTATGTGGCCTACAAGATTATTGTTGTTTGCAGCAAATCTCCCAATGAAAACTGTAGTATTGATAGTTCATTTCCATACAGCTTGCATTAGTCTGTGTAAAAGGGCATTTAGAAGAGTGCCAATAGCCTTGTGATATCATCGATTAGCACTTGTTATAGGCAAAACCATTCCTATCTAAAAGGGATGTTTACCGCAGTGCCATAGACCTCTAAATATCATTGTTCATTGTCATGGTGGACTGCCTAGTTGGTGCCCCCTCTCCCAGCTCCTAATATTGTGGATATGTGCCTCTATCTACACCCTTGGGATGCTGTAACAGATTACAGAGAAGTAGAGAAACTGATTTAAATAAGGTTTCAAGATGGAAGAAAGTTAATTTCACACACAACACCCCATGTAGATCTGCCATGGTTGAGAAGAGACATATAGAGTAAAGGCAATGCTGTGGCCAGCACAACGGTCTTTACACATGTTCACCATAGATGGAATTCTGCAGTCAATTACAGTGGATGTTCAAGACAAAATGGTATAAAAATGCATTTTCTCTGTTTGCCAGCCCTGATAAATTCCTTTGCGTAAAAGAATAAATAAAAATACAATGGCCAATGATCGGGATTATCCCACTAGGATGCTCAAAACTCAAAGAATTTTCCTCCAAGACAACCAGTTGATATCCATGTAGAAAATTGCAGAAAACAAAAAAAAAATTGTATTCTATAACGGCCATTGGAATGAATAGTAGGAAAGAGAGCCACTGTTTCAGATTATGCTCTGGATATGGTTTCAATTTTATTACTCTCATATGAACTAATGGACAGTTCTACTATGTAATGCCCATGATTTAATAAAGGTTATATATTAGCATTGTATTCTACTTGGCTACAGGCCAGTTACATACACAGTATTAATACATCTACTGACATGTTTCTAATTTTTTACAGTAAAAACTGAGGGTCCGATTTATAAAGGCCGGCATTGTTCATGCTGGTCTTGATGAGGAGATATACTGGAGTCAGACACTCATGACTCATGAAATGGTGTACATCTCTCCATGAATCAGAACTGCCAGATGAGCGGCGTACACCATGCCTCACCACCAGTGGCGTAACTTGAAACTCATGGGCCCCGATGCGAAAGCTCCAATGGGGCCCCCAAATATTTTAAATCTTTAATAGCAATAGTCTTTTTCTATAAGTCAAAGGGACTTTAAGGGCCCCCTAGGCTCCAGGGCCCAGGTGTGATTGAAGTTACAGCCCTGCTCACCACATATCCTACTCCAGTCCCTGTTTGAGTAAAATTTGTGGTGTATTGAAGGGCAGCGGCAATCAAGATTTAGATGAGCAGAGGTTGCTTTGCCGCCATTTGGCATCAGCTTATCCTACTTTGTCTGAGTTATGCAAGAATGGCGTAAAAATACCAAAACTCACAATTTTAGAACACTAGTCGCAGAAAAAAAGTATGCGTTTAAAAACCTTTTCTTTTTTTATTTCTTTTATGTTTTTTTTTTTACACAAGAATAATAGCACACAAGCTTTAATGAGTCAGAAACCTAGATTAGACAGTGATTCTGATTGTCCAGGACAAAGCATCTATACGAGAACGTGCGTCGGGTGTGGTGGACGCTCGGACCAGCGGCAGCTACTGGGTATGAGTAATTAGTAGGTGATCTCTACTTACTATTTGTATGCACTAGGCACTGTATTCGGCACTTTACTGGCATATGTTATAGCTGTACTAATTTTAATCAGTGTCACCCAGTACTTATATTGTGCTCTACAAGATGTTAGAGTGGTATAACACTAGGCTTATGAATTGATCACCAGATCTCTCACCTATATCTTGTATATACACTATAGGGCATATCGTGTTGTCATTATTGCCAGTTTTCAACACTGCTTATACTCAAGTCGCCTCATGTATGGTTTTTCCTCATTTTTAACAAATACTTCATGTCATGTTTATGCTTTTATGGTTTGTTCAATAAAATGTGATGTTATTCTTTATTTTGGCCTGTTTTTAAAGTAAATTGATTTTGGCATCTTCATTATTATACTCAGTGGGAAAACCTCTGATTTTTACAAGGCGTACAGAACTTTAAAAGATTTCAATCGTTTTCATGAAAACGTATAGCAAAGAGGTGATATCGGTTTTGATGGTAAAACTTGATGACAAGCTCTTGTTAAATAGATGATCTGCTTGCCTTCTGCTACATCTATGATAAAATAAGCACAATAAAACAATGCGGCAAATTTCAATATTTTCTACAGGTTACATAGAGGATAAATGCAACAGACAACAAATCTTCTGTAATAAATGAAACCTGCAACTTCATTTAATCAGTATTATGTATGTACTCCTCTCCTATTACATTTATTTGATGCCTTACATTAGTCTACTTCATAGGGCCAAAGCTAAACCGCTTATCACTGAACATACTAATCAGGAACACTCCTACTTTTATCTTGTGAAATTGAAGCGCAAGTGTCACGCTCGCTACATTCAGTGATAACACCGGCAACACTCTTGACAAGCAGCATCCAGCAAATGTCTTCATCCATCTCAAACCCTTTAGACTTGGTAATTAATTACTAAAATGCGCTGATAAATAACTGGAAATGGGAATAAAAATTCACCAACATAAATCACCTTATCTAATGCTGTAGAAAGCACCATGTAAGAAAGACAACTTTGATGGAAGACCTGCCACCAGCGGCTACGGAAGTACTTATGCATTCAAGACTAATCACTTCTGATTGTCAACAAAACCAAACTGGTGTATTGTCTCGGTGACTGAGAAGACCCCAATGAATGCAGCCTGCAGAAACAGAATTTTCCTTTAAAATAGATCTTTGACCCTAGTCGAGAATTACTCCTCCTAGAGACATTACCTCTTTAA
Organism: Ranitomeya imitator; assembly: GCF_032444005.1. NCBI lineage: Eukaryota > Metazoa > Chordata > Amphibia > Anura > Dendrobatidae > Ranitomeya > Ranitomeya imitator. Next base: position 67,571,309 of record NC_091286.1, read on the forward strand.
ATATCCACCTTGACTTTTATCATCACCATGCATTGTAATATAGTTATTTATCACCAATGTGGTCCCAGTACATTAACACTCAGAGTGGAGTGAATTGAGACTGGTGTTTTATAGGTACAGTCCCATACTGCTGTATCTGCAGCATAAAATTGCTGCAAAATCATCCGTTGATCCAACATATTGTGACGGACGGCAAAAAACTGATGTGTGAAAGGGGCCTAACCCATTTCTTTCCAGTTTCTCTTGACTCCTTGTGGGCCAGTAGTAGCCTAAGCTTTATCAGTGGTTGTGTGCACACAATCCAGCCATTTTTTATCTACATAAAGCCCCTATTGCGCTTTTTGTCATTTCCAGTTTTTTCTCAATAACTACAGAAACATCTGATGAAAACATCTTCGCACTGAAGCAGCAAACTCTGTGAATGCAAACATTTGTGTCCGTCTCAAAACGTTTGGCCACGACCATGTACAATTTACAAGAAAAATGTAGTTTGGCTAAAAGTCAGACTAAAACTTACAATTAGGATGAATTTTAGTATATATGAACTCAAATGAAGTTTCATTCAATATTTCTATTTTTCACACTAAATACCCGGAATTAATTTTGCTGAATACTGTAGTTGTACAATCCATTTGCGTGTAACAAGATGCAACTGCTATAAAATGGTTAAATTCCATACTGTGCTTAGTTTAACATAGCACTAAATGAAATAAGGAAACGGAGAATCAAATATTACAACCTGTTATGTCCAGTGCTGTTCAGTGTGCTAAAAGTAGCCATTAGTGAGTATTAGTCTTCCATGGCCATACTCTCAGTCTGGTTTTGAAAGCATAGGGTAATGACTTCTACCGGTTTACGTACGGATATTCTATGCTTCCCTGTAAATCCCATTAGAAATAACATAGTAGAGAACATAATGATACAATATAACTTGACAAACATTTTCATAAATGTGTCACAAGGAAATGTAGAGCGCACGGAAACTCAATTATTAAGTTCATTTGTGTGAATTGCGATCTGTTTGAAAGGCATTACAAAAATTTCTACCATTTAAAGGCAATTACATTCAACTATCGAGTTACTAAAGTCAACACGAGATACAAATCTCAAGTGGATAACAGAGAGGGAAATGTTACTTTAGAAAGCTGCCTTGTTCCTGTAACATTACGTGAATACCTTTTCAAAGGTGAGGGTTGAAGACATTTAAAAAAAATAAAAAAGAATCGCTCTCTAAAGGCTGCATATTTCCTTCAGGTTAGACATCTGATTACATGGATCTAACCTTTCCTTGCATACTTTCCCCTTTATTGTGCACATATGAAATCCAAACCTACTTCCTATAAAGAATGCCAGTGCTGTGTCCGTCAGTTGGCTTCTCCTGTAAAGTCAAGTTCTAAGACTACACTGAGTACTGCCGAGAAAGTACTGGGGAGAAGAAACCTGAGAATGCATGACAAACAAATACAGGTACCATATATACCGTGAAATGGCATGTTTTCATTTACCATATGGTGATGCGGATATTTAGGAACTGGTGCCATACTGATTTCCCTCTTTTCTATTCCTAACTAACTTTCCTAAAGAAAATACAATTTTATAGGGCAAGTTAATTTGATAACAGTTTAACGATGAACTTTTGGTGACGTGGTCGTTATGATTGCAGGGAGGTACAGATGTGTGCACCTTTAACTTTACTCAAATACATTAAGATGGCTGTCTTGGCAAAAAAAAAAAAATTCCAGGATTTTGGATCTGAAAATGAAATAAAACTTATTATTACAAACCTACCGGCACCCACCTAGATCCAGCACTGGCTGTGAACTGGTCCGAGTTGTAACAGGAAAAGGAAACATCACCATTCCTTCAGCAGCAGGACCTTTGGCTGCACTGGTCTAATGACTTGACATGCTCGTTATCCAAAAACACCTGATGACAAGTTGCTCAAATCACCTGACCACTGTGGACAATCACAAGAAGAGAGACGTGTGCTTCTCCTGGGTCAACGAAGACCATGCAGAGGCTTGCACTGGATATAGGGTGGGTACCAGTAGATGACTACCAATTATTTCGTGGCGTTTTACAGATCCAAGCCCATGGAGAACGCTTGTACATCCACTGCCCCCTTCCCTCCCCCCCGTATAATGCCTTTAAGTTCTAGGTGTAATGATACTAATTCAGTACAAATCAACCAAACTGCATTTTTTTGCACATAGGCTCTCATGGGATATAAATGGCTGTTAAATGTTAGTTATTTTAGTAACACCATACCGAGATTGAGTGCATATGCGGCTGACCATATTCCAATATGACATGGTGAATCATATGTCCACCTTATATGCACGTTTTGTACTGAGCGTATCGGTATACATATGAAATTGATATAATTATCCTGACAGAGAACCACTGGTATTTATATTAGATGCATAAAATAACCTGTTTCTCCATATTTTTGTTTTGTTCACCTTTATTTGTCCTTACTCTTCTGTTCTCATCTTTTCTGCACTTACACAATGCACTTTTTTCTATTTAACATGACCTATATTTTTATGTTTGTCTTATTTGTTATGGTGTATTTTATATGTATTCATATCTCATATTTGCCCAATGTTTTAATTTTTTTGCCCTTGTCCTCATTTAATTTTGCATTACATGACGTTATATTGGAGGTCCCCTTGACATTTCAGCTGTCTATGTATTTGCTTTGCTGTGTAATGCATAAACCTCTTCCAGTTCCAAGACCATGTGTATGTGTAGTGGCCCTTGGTCCCTTTTCTGAGACCCGCAGCTGTGCTACACAGAGGTAATGCCATTCTTGAGACTTGACATACGGTAAGTCAGAAATATACTGTACATAGTGCATGAGCTTACCAATCAACAGATAACCCCTGATGAAGCTCTAATGCGGTAGCTACATGTGTGGGGGCTTGCATCATCAGGCATACTTATGCCCCCTTGACCTCAGCCCATTGTACTTTACTTTTCATTTGTAGGTCTTCTGTTGTATTTTGTTTCTAATAAGCAATGTTTTTTGGCTCATTACCCCTTATTTATTTAATTTTTTAAAATATGCATTGTTTACCTGCCAAGTTATTAATCGATTCAGCAGTATATGGTTTAACTAAAGGCACCAAATAATTCTATTAATGTTTGTCACATGTTGGGGTTATTGATGAATTATTGTATCAATCCCCTTTATTCTGACTCCATAACTAAGCTGCAAGTGTGACACCGTCTCTAGGCTGCCTCTTTCAACCGTTACTCACACTGAGTGAGGTCCTCAGATAGCTTGAACTCTACTGTAGGGGGCATGTATGACAATTCCAGAAGGTGGTATATTTTCTAGCTGAATTCTTGTAAATATGTATACATACAGCAGATAAAAAACTTTCAGAAACAGGGCTGCAAACACATGAGCTTCTAACATAGTTGATAGACCGAGAATGAGGAAGAAGAGATGGGTACTGACAGAGCTACATCAGAGGGCGACAGGGAGAGAGGAAGTCTGTCTTTTTAATTTTCAATTGTCTGTTAGTGTTGTAATTTAAGTACAATAAATTTTCATTCCTTTTACCATTAAGTGTGCACTTTGTTTTTTCTCTGCATTCGTGATGAGCGAGTGTACTCGATGCTCAGGTTTTCCCCGAGCACGCTTGGGTGACCTCCAAGTATTTATGACTGCTCGGAGATTTCGTTTTCATAGCAGCAGCTGAATGATTTAGAGCTATTAGATAGCTTGATTGCATGTGGGGATTCCCTATAACCAGGCAACCCCCACATGTACTCAGCCTGGCTAGTAGCTGTAAATCATTCAGCTGTGGCACTGAAAACTAAATCTTAATATGTTGAGCCATATATCTGATATATTAGCTGTAGTGATGAGCGAACGTGTTCGGATAAGGTGTTATCCGAGTGACTACAGTGTGGTGGAATAATATGCTCAGGGCTCGCAGATAATAGACAACCCCTACACATGCAGAGATTTCTTAAACAGGAAATCCCTACAAGTGTTGCGGCTCTCGAACTGCTGTGAGACATCGAGTCGCGAACATATTTTTCGAGAACGCCAAAGTCACTCGGATAGCACAAAATAATGCTAGGACAGCACCTTATCAGAGCATGTTCGTTCATCACTAATTAGCTGCAGAAATTATTTAAGGAAAGACATCTATGGTGAAGCACTGAACAATTCCAAAATTATTAGCTAAAGGAAATACAGGTCAATATATAAACCTCAAACCTTTCTTTTGTCCCTCTATTTGCAATTCTACAGATGAACTGAAGAACTCCAATACAACCCAATCAATAAAGCATGGCGATCATACATGTGAAGCAGATGCACAGTAGATCAAGTGGTGGCATCATTTTTTCCCAAAGTAAACAAAGGATCCCATTTCAGTTGTTTCTCATGGGAGGAGAAGATGAGTGAATTTGATCAGGTCCCTGCTTAATCAGCAAGCTATAGCGCTTCCCGAATAAGCTGCAGAGGGAACCTGGATAAATGGATCGCGCCGGATGATTAGCTGTCCGGCTCCGCAGCTGCATGTGTCGTGGCTGTGTCACTGTCACAGCACATGCATGGAGAGCCTGTTTGTTGTGACTGTCACACAGCCGCGACACATGCAGCTGCGGAGCCAGACAGCAGATCAGCCGGTGATCTCCAGGTATCCAGGTTCCCTCTGCAGATTATTCGGTAAGCACTATAACTTGCCAATCAAGCAGGGAACCAATCAAATTTGCTCATCTCAAGAGAGGATCTCTTACTATAAACAACATCAATAGACTATGGCCAGCTAAAGGGAAAGTGGCAAAATGAAAATGTGATTGAGGGAAGGATGAGGTGCCCCATTTCTATATGCGACTCCTTCCTTATAGACAAACCTAACTTGTAAAACAATCACAGAACTACGCTGCACATAACTATGGTTCAAACTCAAGTAGGGATGTGTGTTTTAAGTTTTGTCTGGTTTGCACCCACATGAGTTCTCTAGCACACTCACAACACTCACAATGCAAATCTCCATCTGCTGAGAACTTATAGGCATATTTTATTAAAGATGAGGCGCTATTATATAGTCTCTATTTCCAAGTATAATGTTATGTGCCGCCACATTTATATATATATATAAAACATAAGGAATGATATTACAGTAGACCATAAGATTAGTGTAGGACACCATGGCCTTATATGTTTATGTGATTGCTGGTGGTTTTAGATGTTATTATAATTGGATAAAGGATGCTTTGTCCCCTATATTACAATCATATCCCTTTTTCCAGGCCATTATTCTAATATAAACAATTCCAGTCTGGTGGCCTCTCATCAGCCCCTCTAGTAACTTATATGCTCTGATCCATTTATTATTTTAAATGCTCCGCTAAAATGTGTTTTCATTTAAGAAGCATGATTGAGAAAAAAAATACATATTGGATTCCTAAAACATATGTTTTATATGCATTTCAAATGCAGCAAAAGCTAGATGCCTGATCAGACTTCTACTACTCGACTTCTAATCGGAAAGTTCATGTTGGCAGAAAAGTTCCAACCAAACAGAAAATCGTTTTTGATTGAGGTGGGTCAGGGAGGAAAGTAATAGGACACTGGATGTGATATAACGTAAACAAAACATTCTTGTTAAAATTTTATGCAGAATTGAGTGAAATTTCAGAAAGCAACAGACTGCAATAACAATAAGATAGATAACATGTCAGATCATTCTGACCTATCTGGATAAGTATGGATATCCTAACGCAGATCATAGATAAATAGCAAAGAGTACACCCATATAAAATATAGCTTCTGAAGCTCCTTGTGATGACCTAAATGACCATGTTTTACGTGATCATGTTCATTTGTGTGTGTTCTTACACCTTTTAACTCAAATCGATAAAAAGCAACAAGAAAAGGTTGAGTTCAAATCACATGGTCTTGATGGCTGGGAATAGGAATATAGGTTTGCTCCAAGACTCCCAGTGTTACTTTGCTAGGGTTATTAGTAAAGCAGTTGTCAAGGCATTCAGTGTTTAATGATCCAGCTACAGGATAGGTCATCAATAGCGTTTCAATGGGGGTCAGACACCTGGTACCCCAACAATCAGCTGTAACTTGCTCTGGTGGTGGCCAAATTTAAATACCTTGAATGGAGCTGCTGAGCATGGTGGCTTCTTCCGGTGATCGGTGCATCACTTCTATTTAAAATAAGAGATGTGCAGCAGCTAATACATTTAACAGCTAATTTTAACATGTTTACATCTGGCCATCTATGGAGAAAGTAACATCTGATTGATTGGGGGGAACCAGTGTCAGACCCCCAACCATCTGCTACTGAGGACGTAGCTTTTACATAGGCTATCAAATATCTATGCCTGGATATCGTCTTTAATGTGTACAGTGATGTAAGTCAGGTGAACTTGATTTTGTGGGACTAACCAACTACCTAATGTTGATGGTGTCTGGGAATATAAGGATCAGCCTTTTTAAAATTAAAACCCCTAATCTTTAATTTCTCTCTTGAAATTAGTTGTTAACAGTTGTGTCCTGTTTGGTAAGAGGAGAATGGTTATCACCAGATACATGTACACACTCAGATTAGCCAGGTGTACATGTATTAGGGAGAGGTCGGAAAAGGGAAATCATCATTGATCAAAGGAGCATTCGGCTGACGGCCATCTCACTTTTAGGCTATGTGCACATATATTATGGTCCACTGCAGATTTTTCCGCAGCAGTTTTGATAAATCTGCAGGGCAAAAACGCTGCGTTTTTGCTGCGGATTTATCATGGATTGACTGTGGATTTACCGCGGTTTTTACTGCGGTTTTACAACTGCGGTTTTCTATAGGAGCAGCTGTAAAACCCCTGCGGAATCCGCCAAAAAAAGTGACATGCTGCAGAACGTAAACCGCTGCGTTTCCGCGCGTTTTTTTCCGCAGCATGTGCACAGCGTTTTTTGTTTCCCATAAGTTTACGTTGCAATGTAAACTCATGGGAAACTGCTGCAGACCCGCAGTTGCGGAAATGCTGCGGATCGGCAGCGTTTTCCGCATCGTGTGCACATACCCTTAGACACTGGCCAATTTCTAGCTATTTTATACATCTTTAATGGATGATGATTTTGTTTTTAGATCTGTTTTTAATACACTTAAAGTTAATTCTACTTGGATACCTGATACTGAATTTTCCTATATGAATTTTATACACTCGTAATAGATTACTAAAGTTGATTAATTAAAATTTGGAAAAATAGTGGTTCAAGGACAATCACATTTTAGAATCAGGTATCCCAAAACAATATTAGTCCCAGTTTAGAGAAAAAAGATCAAATAAACTTTAGCCCTTATAATTTCCATATACAGCACATATGTAGAATTTGAACCGAATATTCACTCTATAGCATGTGCTGGGAAGATGTACATTGATAATCATAAAAAAAAATAGGAATAAAAGATCTTGTTCATTTTAATGGAACAAAAGTAATAGCACGTTGAATGTGAATTCTGGTTAGGGGCCCTGTTATCTTTAGAGATTTAGATGATAAATATATACCGGTACATGGATTTTTATAAAAAAAAATGAATCAAACAATATCAGGATGAAGTCCTGTTCCCATAAGTAAAGGCAGCTTATGAGACTGTGAATTTGATGTTTCTTTCAATCATATGAAAAAAGGATTTGCATGAATTATCATGTACGCCTAAAAATCAAGATTACCTATGGGGTTTATCTGTATGAAAAAAAGCCATTACCAGCTGTAAATATGAGGCACAAAATAATGAATATATATTACTGGTAATTTAGTTACCCATAAACATTTCTGGTTATATTCTCGTCTATTAAAGATATGCACAGTTTGTAGAGGGATTTCTTCATTACAAATTAAACCTGTTGTAATAAGCGCTTATAAGAATGGCAATATTTAGACTAAGCTGTCGCATTGCAGCCCCAGCCAAGTTTTATTGACTGCAGGCATTCAACTACTGTACTTTCAATTAGTGTTTTTTTTTTCATCTTCCTTTTAGTAAAATGGTGCCTGATTGGTGTGCCTTGGCATCAAAAGATAAAAGCTTGGAACCTCAGATTTTCACATTATTCTACACAGAAGCTCAATTACACCTCATTTTGCTATATGCCAGTGTTGAGTATGGATATGCAAAGTCAAAACAAACAAAATCCTATTGCTTGGAAGCATACAATGCCATTACCTGCTGCAAATCTCTCTCCCTCTGGTTACTAGAGAAGAAAAAGGAGTATTGAGGTTTATAAAGATTTATGATATGTTTTTATGACAAGTCGATGCAATACCAATTTCAAAAAGAGTCCTGAGCTTTCTAATCCCATGAAAGTGGAGATGCCTGACAGCAACAAAATAGTCTAATGGCCCCATACACTTAAGGTGCATTTGCTCTGAAAGATCGTCATGAACAAGTATTCCTAGAAGCGCTCATTTCACGATAATCTCACGGCGTAAGTCGGCTCCTGATCACCTGATGATCCAGAAAAATGCATCACTCGACAGCACATCATCTTTGTTCTCAGCAGTATGAATCCTGTTTACGATGGCAGCCTAGATAACATGCTTTTAATTGACAAATATTTACCAAACCGGCAGTCATTTAAGGTACCTTCACACATAACGATATTGTTAACGATATCGTTGCCATTTGTGACGTAGCAACGATATCGTTAATGAAATCGTTATGTGTGACAGCGACCAACGATCAGGCCCCTGCTGGGAGATCGTTGGTCGCTGAAGAAAGTCCAGAACTTTATTTCGTCGCTGGACTCCTGCTGACATCGCTGGATCGGCGTGTGTGACACCGATCCAGCGATGTCTTCACTGGTAACCAGGGTAAACATCGGGTAACTAAGCGCAGGGCCGCGCTTAGTAACCCGATGTTTACCCTGGTTACCATGCTAAAAGTAAAAAAAAACAAACAGTACATACTTACCTACAGCCATCTGTCCTCCAGCGCTGTGCTCTGCACTCCTCCTGTACTGTCTGTGAGCCGGAAAGCAGAGCGGTGACGTCACTGCTCTGCTTTCCGGCTCCCAGACAGTACAGGAGGAGAGCAGAGAAGCAGAGCGCAGCGCTGGAGGACAGACAGCGGTAGGTAAGTATGTACTGTTTGTTTTTTTTTACTTTTAGGATGGTAACCAGGGTAAACATCGGGTTACTAAGCGCGGCCCTACGCTTAGTTACCCGATGTTTACCCTGGTTACCGGCATCGTTGGTCGCTGGAGAGCGGTCTGTGTGACAGCTCTCCAGCGACCAAACAGCGACGCTGCAGCGATCCGGATCGTTGTCGGTATCGCTGCAGCGTCGCTTAATGTGAAGGGGCCTTTAGTGCCAACCATTCTCTTGTGTAAAATGACCTTTTGGCCACAGTGATATTTTGACTCACAAATACTTGCGTAAAATACGGACCAAATACTGAACGTGGCTTTAGACCAATGATGGCATAACCAGATAATATTGGCATCATCGGCTGACATTACAATATGTATGGACGCCTGCCAATTTTCCTTCAAAGATGATGTCAAGAGAAAGGGTAATACGGCATGTCTGATTTCCAACTTTCGATCCTTTTGTCCTCTGAGAGATGAGCCGCTGGTTCATAGAGAACTTTGGAGTGTTTGGTTGAGTACAGTGTTTTTGTATGGGGGGCCGTAGTGAGAATATTGACAGAATGACATATCTATTCTGTATGTGGGCGGGGTACAATTGGCTATATTTATTAAGGCCCCCATAAATAGACTAAAGTCATCCAAAACCTGCTATTTACCAACAGTCTAATATGTATGGAGACTTCCAACTCTCCACTAATAGATTATGTATGGGGATAAAAGAATCCTGTTGATTTCAACTGCAGGGCCTTTTGTTCTCCCTGAAGATATACTAATGCCAGGGAAGTCTGGCAGAGGCTCTCTCACAGAAAGCACGGTATTGATTGTCTGAGCCGGGCGTTCCTGTGTACAATACTATGGGAGTCGGGAGAGATGGCTGTAGGCTGAACAATTGTTCGGCCTATAGCTATATAATCAGTATGGAGGCCTTTAGTCTATGATCGTTTGCCTGGTGAAAGTGAGCAATAAATTATAATTTCATCTGACTGATCACTGCCTAGAATTGTCTAGGAAGTGGGCCATATTTCAACATTTTGTTCTATAGCCTGTAGTCCTTGAAAGAAGGAACATTTCTAGAATGATTGCCCATGTATGGCCAGTTTTAATGACTGTTAGGTCACATTCATACATTCAGTATTTGGTCAGTATTTTACATCAGTATTTCAATCCAGGAGTGGGTGAAAAATGCAGAAGTGGTGACGTGTTTCTATTACTTTTCCTCCGATTGTTCCAACTTCTGATTTTGGCTTACAAACACGGATGTAAAATACTGACTAAATACTGAACATGTGAACGTGGCCTTAATGGCAATTTTGCAAGTAAAATCTAAATAGTGGCAATGGCATCAGTGTAATGACTATCATTTGCTCAGCCATCAGCCAACTGTAGTCTAAGGCTATGTGCACACGTATTCTAGCTCCACTGCGGATTTTTCTGCAGCGGATGTCAGTGGATTTGATAAATCCGCAGTGGAAAACCGCTGCGGATTTATCGCAGATTTACCGCGGTTTTACAACTGTAGTTTTTCATAGGGGCAGTTGGAAAACCGCTGCGGAATCCGCAGAAAGGAGTGACATGCTGCGTTTCCGCGTGGTTTTTCCACAGCATGTGCACAGCGTTTTTTGTTTCCAATAGGTTTACACTGAACTGTAAACGCATGGGAAACTGCTGCAGATCCGCAGCTGCGGAAACGCTGCGGATCCGCAGCAAAATCTGCATCGTGTGCACATACCCTGAAAAGTACGTCTATTATAAGTGGTAGGTAGAGGTGGGTGGAGGAGAGAGGGAGCTGAAAAGTACAGAGAAATACTGTACAAGTCAAGAATTTAGCTTCAATGGAATAGGAGATAGCAGGTTAGGACATCAGTTTCCAATAGATAGTTTTCTTTTGTATAAAAAAAAAACACACGAGATAATGCATTTATTAAGTATTTATGATTTTTGCTAATAGGATTTGACTGTAAGGTATACACAGATCTGTCACTAGATTGAGTGAGCAGTTTCTTGATATGTTAAACACTTCAAATTCTTAAGCCGGCCATACACATTAAATGGCAATTCTACCGGCTGATCGTTTGGCAAAGTTATGGCTGTTGGCCACACAGGAGCTCTAGTTCAGCAGAGAACTACTGTGTTCTCTATGAGAAAGTTGCTGGCTAACAATGTCGGTTCACAGCTCATCTCTGGAACAACAATGCAATTGACTGCCTGAAATCTGACATGCTAGATGGAACTCGCTCCTAACCTACGCTTCCATACACAATTTTTTTTTATGCCAAAAAAGGTTCAAATCTTTTCTAATATGCATTACACACACTAAAGGAAGTAGAACAGTCAAGACAACAAAGTTCTGCTGCCAAATTTTTCAGTTAAAAAAGGGTCTGAACTTGGTCTATGCATGAAATTTTAATAACTGTTCCCCCATGCTAACAAGTAGGTAGCATAAGGGGATGAGCACAAAATGTATTTCTTTCCGGCAGCAGCCATCAAATTATTCTAGGTGAGGCCGCTTCAGGAAAATGTCAGCAGTCTTTTACTGAAGCGATTTCCCCATAGGAATCCACCTGAAAATGACTGTGTCCACAAAACCTTAAAAAGTTTTCTGAGATCATTGTCAAACTATAAATACCTAAAAAAAAAACATCTCTCACAACTCAGCCAAGGGTTTATGTGTTCCCTATGGAATAAACCATAGAATAAAAGGATCGAGGAAATTATGTGGGGAAAATCAGGCAGTTTCATCTGATGTGGGAGAGTCAGGAAGCAACAAAGCAACATACCAATTAGGTGGTCTGTTGAATCTGCCAAAAACTATTTGTTTGGTCAACTGGTTTGGTCCAGGTTATAAGGGGGGTCTTTACCTATTGTGTCCACTATATTTAGATAGTAAGTTTTTATTGGCAGGAACTTTTTTTTTTTTAATTACATGATGTTTAACTTGTTGGTTGCTTACTCAATTGAAAAGCACTGCAGAATTCACTGGATCTATATAAAGTTTATTATTACAGCTCTAATATAACATCATATTCTCTACAAAGTTTGATGGCTTTGCCTATTGTGCCTAAAGTGAAACTGACCCCCATGCAAGTGAACGACTTCCACTAATGATGGTTTCTTTGGATAAGTATTTATTGTTCATCTATAAAGTCCCTGAGGACTTGTGAGACATTTAAAGGTACCGTCACACTTAAGGTACCTTCACACATAACGATATTGTTAACGATATCGTTGCTATTTGTGACGTAGCAACGATATCGTTAATGAAATCGTTATGTGTGACAGCGACCAACGATCAGGCCCCTGCTGGGAGATCGTTGGTCGCTGAATAAAGTCCAGAACTTTATTTCGTCGCTGGACTCCCTGGAGACATCGCTGGATCGGCGTGTGTGACACCGATCCAGCGATGTCTTCACTGGTAACCAGGGTAAACATCGGGTAACTAAGCGCAGGGCCGCGCTTAGTAACCCGATGTTTACCCTGGTTACCATGCTAAAAGTAAAAAAAAACAAACAGTACATACTTACCTACAGCCGTCTGTCCTCCAGCGCTGCGCTCTGCACTCCTCCTGTACTGGCTGTGAGCCGGAAAGCAGAGCGGTGACGTCACCGCTCTGCTTTCCGGCTCCCAGACAGTACAGGAGGAGAGCAGAGAAGCAGAGCGCAGCGCTGGAGGACAGACAGCGGTAGGTAAGTATGTACTGTTTGTTTTTTTTACTTTTAGCATGGTAACCAGGGTAAACATCGGGTTACTAAGCGCGGCCCTGCGCTTAGTTACCCGATGTTTACCCTGGTTACCGGCATCGTTGGTCGCTGGAGAGCGGTCTGTGTGACAGCTCTCCAGCGACCAAACAGCGACGCTGCAGCGATCCGGATCATTGTCGGTATCGCTGCAGCGTCGCTAAATGTGAAGGGGCCTTTAGCGACGCTGCAGCGATACCGACAACGATCCGGATCGCTGCAGCGTCGCTGTTTGGTCGCTGGAGAGCTGTCACACAGACAGCTCTCCAGCGACCAACGATCAGGGGAAAGACTTCGGCATCGTTGAAACTGTCTTCAACGATGCCGAAGTCCCCGGGTAACCAGGGTAAACATCGGGTTACTAAGCGCAGGGCCGCGCTTAGTAACCCGATGTTTACCCTGGTTACCATCATTAAAGTAAAAAAAACAAACGCTACATACTTACCTACCGCTGTCCGTCCCCGGCGCTGGGCTTCTCTGCTCTGGCTGTGAGCACAGCGGCCGGAAAGCAGAGCGGTGACATCACCGCTGTGCTCTGCTTTCCGGCTGCCCGCCGCTCACAGCCAGAGCAGAGAAGCACAGCGCCGGGGACAGACAGCGTTAGGTAAGTATGTAGCGTTTGTTTTTTTTTACTTTAACGATGGTAACCAGGGTAAACATCGGGTTACTAAGCGCGGCCCTGCGCTTAGTAACCCGATGTTTACCCTGGTTACCAGCGAAGACCTCGCTGAATCGGCGTCACACACGCCGATTCAGCGATGTCAGCGGGACCTCAGCGATCAAAAAATGGCCCAGGTCATTCAGACACGACCAGCGATCTCACAGAAGGGGCCTGATCGCTCCTACGTGTCACACATAGCGAGATGGCTACTGAGATAGCTGTTGCGTCACAAAACTTGTGACTCAGCAGCGATCTCGCTGCGATCTCGCTATGTGTGACGGGGCCTTAAAGCACATCTATCTGCAAGTAACAGCGGACCAATTATGTTATAATAGTGGGTTTGTATCTGATCATCTATGATCAATATTGAAATACTGAGCAATAAGCAACTTGTGTCTGGACGGAATGAGTGATTCAAGGTAGCAAAACTGTAGGTGGTTCGATACAAAATATAAAAATAACAGTTCAGAGCCATAATACACACACAAATATTTTCTATTTAGTGGGACTTTTCAGTGGGAGGGTGGTTAATCTGAACTCCCTAGTGTAATGATTGCATAGCTGCACACTGTCCATAATGGGAATATACACTTAAGGTATTGTTTGTGGGAAATAATCTAGTTGACTACTAGTGATGGGCGAATGTGCTCGAAACTGCTATATACTCGAACAAGCATTGTGGTGCAGATGAGGGACGTGGAAGAGAGGGCGCGGAAGAGAGAGGGCGCGGAAGAGAGAGGGCGCGGAAGAGAGAGGGCGCGGAAGAGAGAGGGCGCGGAAGAGAGAGGGCGCGGAAGAGAGAGGGCGCGGAAGAGAGAGGGCGCGGAAGAGAAAGGACACGAGTGTTCGTCCCCCGAAAAAATCCTTGAGTTTCACATTCACTTCCATGATGTTCGCTACTTGAGTCAAGCACGTCCAAGTGTCAAACGGCTGGCAACGCTTCGACTTAATGGATACAGATGCACACAGTGTCATCAGGAATCCAAAAATATTTAGAATTTAGAGTCCTCAGTGGTTGATACCTTTTAATGGCTAACTGAAAAGATGGTAACAAATTGCAAGCTTTCGAGACTACATCTTTTCAGTTAGCCATTAAAAAGGTATCAACCACTGAGGACTCTCAATTCTAAATATTTTTCTATCTACTGGCTAACACGGTACCAAGATATATTTCTTTCCTGTATCAGGAATCCACAGTTTTATTCTTGATGTGGGCGGCCTGTGGGGATGGGAAGTTTTATGTGGTGCTCTGCTTACGTATTCATACTGATGGCTTATGACATGTCACCGATCCCTCAGTGACCTGCCCTCTATTTTACACATACTGGTTATTATATGTATCGCCGGTAGATGCTACTGTGCAGGTGAAGACAGCGCCATTTTGAGAAAGATTTCTATTTTTATTTATTTATTTTTTTAAATCAATGTATATGACTAAACTAAATAAAACAATTTAATGCACATTATACATGCAATCATGCTGCAGTGCCGCTGATGGTGTTTGCCTACTGATTTTTATTTTTTTTTTACTTCCAAAACATATAATCAGTATGTAAAATAGGGGTCAGGTCAGTGACCTGTCATAAGACATACACATAAATACCTAATCAGAACACCACCTGAAGACCCCCCACAGGCGGCCCCCAGAGCACCAGAATCTCATTAACTCAAAACTGAAAATAAAGATTACACAACAACCACAAGACGGATTTCATCAACCAAGGTATCATTTTAATCAGTATAATAGCGCCAACCTGACATTTTCTGTAGGTTACTTTGCACAATCCTGCTCACAGGTTCCCTTTAAAAGCCATCAGAGACATGAGTGTCTATGCAGAGACCTGCCACTGTAGGGCAGAGAGTAAGAGAAAGCCACCGAGGACCTACCTGCCCAACTAGTCTCCCGTGCTGCTCAGATACCAACGGCTAATAAAGTATGTTTTACACTGAAACATTTCAGAGTCAAAGATACCTGGCTGACATCATACAGTCAGTGCATAATACATGCTGCTGTTGTCCGCAATTTGAAGGTTTAAGATGACCAGTTTTAGTACCTTCTTGTAATTTCACATCTACGTGATCAAGAAAAGGTAAATGACAAGATACTGCACAGCCCAGTGATTGTATGCAGCGGTCAAATGCTGTAGAAACTTCTTCACTGCAGCGCTTTCTGCAAACACATGTAGGGAAGCAGCGGAGAGGTGGAGAGGCAGAAGAAGATGTTTATTTTGAAGCAACAGCAGCCTTTACCATACTTCCGTAATGAAACCAGTTAACCCCTTTAATAAAAGGAAATTAGGAAAATTTTTCAATCTTCCTCATATCCTCTTACTTTCTTGTATAAAGCATTCTACGGACAGCCTTCAGTATGTTAGGACATGGTCACACGTTTTCTGCTACGTTTGTTTCTGCAGGCAAAACCTGCTTTCTTGGGAGTTAAGAAACTACTTAAAGCAGGTTTTGCTGTGTTTTTGCCATGTTTATTGCTGCGTTTTTTTAGGTACATTTATCTCTTGTGCATGCGGATAAAGTTTAGTGCCTGTTTTTGAGTTTTCGGCACCAAAAATGCAAAAAAAAAATGACATCGTGTTTTTGCACTTACTCATTGCTTTCTATGGGTGAAGAAATTATGCAAAAACACTGAAAGAAGTGACATGCTGCAGTTTAAAAAAAAAACGCAGCAGTTCTCCAACTCAGACAGGAAAAAAACCAGTGCGTGTGCCTGAGATATCTGAAATCTCAGCTTTTGCTTGTACTGTAAAACACAGCTTTAAATTTGAAGAAAAAAAAAACAAAAATCAGCAAAGACGCAATGTGTGAACGTAGCCTATAATTTTCCCAGTATTTTTGTGGTTTATGAAAATTGGCACTTCTACACATGATGGATCTTAATATCTGGACATGCCCGACACTCTTTTTCTATGTTCCAAAATGAAAGACAACTGCTAAATATCTTCTATAAGTTCTAACACGAAGAAAGTCATCTAATGTCTTTGACCATCCCATAGAGATATAAAACACCGCACTAGTTAGGCCACCCATATATTGCTTCATTTAGATTCTTCTAATCCTGTGAATTGACCCTCAGAGGGGCTGATAGGACATCGCTGATTAAAGGTACCTTCACACATAACTATTTTGTTAACAATATCGTTGCTTTTTGTGACGTAGCATCGATATCGTTAATGAAATCGCTATGCATGACAGCGACCAACGATCAGGCCCCTGCTGGGAGATCGTTGGACCTTTATTTGGTCGCTGGACTCCCTGCTGTCATCGCTGGATCGGCGTGTGTGACGCCGATCCAGCGATGTGTTCACTGGTAACCAGGGTAAACATCGGGTTACTAAGCGCAGGGCCGCGCTTAGTAACCCGATGTTTACCCTGGTTACCATTGTAAGAGTTAAAAAGCAGTGACGTCACCGCTGTGCTCTGCTTTACGGCCGGCCGGCGCTGACAGTGCAGGGAAGCTGACGCCGGGGGACAGACAACGGAATGTAAGTATGTACTGTTTGTTTTTTTTTACTTTTACAATGGTAACCAGGGTAAACATCGGGTTACTAAGCGCGGCCCTGCGCTTAGTAACCCGATGTTTACCCTGGTTAACCGGGGACTTCGGCATCGTTGGTCGCTGGAGAGCTGTCTGTGTGACAGCTCTCCAGCGACCACACAACGACCTAAACAGCGACGCTGCAGCTTTCGGCAACGTTGTCTATATCGCTGCAGCGTCACTAAATGTGACGGTACCTTTAGGGTCAGCTTTACTATATCTCCAATTTAAAATTAGTTTCCTTTTCAGCTTTCTAGGTTTTTCCCTTAAAAGAAACAAATGCA
This sequence comes from Ranitomeya imitator, assembly GCF_032444005.1. Taxonomy (NCBI): domain Eukaryota; kingdom Metazoa; phylum Chordata; class Amphibia; order Anura; family Dendrobatidae; genus Ranitomeya; species Ranitomeya imitator. Next base: position 67,588,661 of record NC_091286.1, read on the forward strand.
GGCAATATTTCGAGAAACAACCATTTTTTTTCCGCTCGATAAACATCTGTTCTGGATGAAAAAGTACAAAATGCTCACAAAACAATACTAAAAAGGGTAGCTGAATAAAAATCTACTCATGTAGCGCCAAGGTAAACAAAGGATTAGGATGGAATAATCTGTAATGAATGATCGCAAAAACAATAGAATAAAAGAACAATCATTCAAATAAACTCAACGTGTGTGGGAGGTGGTGAGCAAACGCAGAACGTAACAAGACAACCAGATAAATCACTGCTCGCTCTCAGGGAAATTAAATGAAAAATAGATGAAAATTACAGATCAGGTGTTTTGACAGAAGTGACACAGGGCAGGGATGTGACCTTTGTCTTGGCATCTTTGTGAGGGGTACTGTACTCTGTGTCACAGGTACTGTCCACATCAGCTCGTGGAGGAATGCTGAAACTTTATCCGCCTTTTATACAAAGTAGTCCGACAAGTTTTGGAAATTTCACCTTCATTTATGTATTTAAACTTAATGCTGGCCAGATTCTAAAGTGTTTAGAAAGGGTGAACAGGGGGGCCATTGCCTCTCTGCCTCATTTTCACCACAGGAATCACATTCCACAACAATAGCTCCTGAAAAAGTTAATTATTGAAGAGCTACAGCAGGATTTACTGTCTATATTAAAGGGAATCTGTTATCAAGTGTTTACAACCCCATCGGAGAGCAGCATGATGTAGGGACTGAGACCCCGATTGTAGAGATGTTTCACTTGATTTTTGCTGCAGTTTTGATGTATAACCGCGCCCACATCACTGATTGGCCGTTTTCTGCCTATGTACAATGTACACACAATGTGACCAATCAGTAATTCACACACTGCGCTCATAAATATGGAGGACTACATGGCAGCAGATTCACTAGTCCTTTAGTAATGATCTCCTTCTGATAGTTACATAGGTTGAAAAAAAGACCTAGATCCATCAAGTTCAACCTTTCTTCACCAATTGTACATTTGTCACTAAACCATGTATAACCCTCAATGTTATTTGTGCTGATGAAATCATCCAGCCCTGTTACAGTGTCTGTCATCACTACCTCCTGTCGCCCCCTGACGAAACGCGCGTCGGGGTGATGCGTTAGCCCTGCATACTCATTTGTGTCACTCACTTGAGGTAAATATAGATAGTATGGCACTTACTGCTTGGTATGGATAATATGGCAGCCTTATTGCCTTAACCCCACACCAGTGACCTTTTCAGGGTCTGCATAATGCAATTTTGCAAGTGCATATTGTCATTTATACTCTGGTGAAATATGATAGATGTACAATATGGGGTGGGTGATTTTAATGTATTATATTTATGCCTGATAAAAATACTCTGCTAATCTGCCTGCCTGCCTCTTGGGCTGAGGCATCCAAACAGCTACAGGTGTTTCAATGGATGCATTTTATGTTCTTTGTTCCTGTTGATTATTTGTAACATTAATAAAGTATTACTTTTTATTACGGACATATTGTATTGTATTTTTTTCGTGTGTGGTTTCCACATTCCTCCTTAGTCGGACATTTGACAGTCTGACTGCTCCAACTGTAAAGAACCCTTTCCTATTTAATAGCCTGAATCGCCTTTTTTCCACCCATAACGAGCGCCACCCGGTCCTCTGTATGGTCGCTGGGGAAAAAAAAAAAAAGCCATTGCTGATAAAACTGTGATTGATATTTAAAAAAAAAAACACACATCACCAATAATCATGAATTTGCCACACCCCACCTCCGCCCACTTTGTCGGAGCCAGGCAAAAAAGACATGAAAATTATAAAAAGATTGCAAGATATTTTGCAGCCGAACATTACACAAAAGTTTTGCAACTTTTCAAAAGATTTTTAAAGACAGAATTGTGGCATAAAGGTTTTGATGAATCCGGACCTATGAGTAGCTCTCCACTTATTATAGCGAGAATAATGCACCATACTAATAGCAGAGGCTACTAACCGGGAATATAATCAATACCAGATACCAAGCTGGAATCCGAAAAGGCAATTATGAATAAACTTTGCGAGGAGTACTCATTCATCTTATGGCGTTCTTCTCGAGCTCAGGTCGCTTCTTGTGACTTTTCTGCCCGTATTGATACTTTATAAATAAAACCTAGTCAAGGACCAATACTGTAAGAGGTATTTTTTGTCTTAGTGCTTCACAAGGTCTGTAAAATGAATTCACTTCCCTAATGTTACATCAAGGATGAGGTGCAGCAGCTGTTAATCCGTGCTCCCCTCTCTTCATGAACGGACGCGCTCTCTTGTCAACTTAGATGTTTTGTGTGAGATCAGTCACTCTGAATATTGCTGCCGCTGGGCTTTCTTTTTACTCCAAATCCTCTGATCTCCTTTCTGTAACTAAACAGAAAAGCACCCTGGTGGCTGTAAATGCTCCAAGGATCTAATGCTGTATGCAAGTGAACAGCTATTTGGGAAGAGAGATGTTGCTGTGGAGAGTATCCTATATGGAAAACCTGAACAAAAAAAGCATCACCATGACTACTGCATGATATAGCGTCCATCTACAGATAAGGAAGGAATTAGTAATGATTCAGCTCTGGCTGAACGCAAAGCGTATTAGACCATTGACCCTATTTAACATAATTGCGCATTATATATAGCGCCACAATGTTCTGCAACAATGTACATAGACTGAATTTCTGTTATATGGAAGGCCAACATGACACCTTAATACATACATGAAGGGAAAAAATGGCTTTGAGAAAATTGTTCCAGAATGCGGGAAAGACTGAAGCACCAAAAAGTACTCACATAAAAAAGGGGGAGAACATATATACTCCATGAAGACGTTACCTTCATTAATGCCAATCTAACCATTACTGTAAACACTTTATTAGGGATGACTTATAGTAGAAGTGACAACTTCCCGGTAACAGAGTGATTATTATTGGGTATCTGTCAACCCCTGGCTCTAGGATGCTTTTAAGCTATGACTATGGGCATACAGGTAATAGAATGGCTAAAATAGTCCTACCTGTATACCTCAGAGTAGCGGTCTAGTTGTTGAGAAATTGAGTTTTAGGGTATGAACTCACGTCAGGAATCGGCAACGCTTTGGATGCAGCACATATCAACTGTGTCCAAAGCGCTGCCTGCTTTTGAATGCAGGGAAATCCGCATGTGTTCATTGAACTGTGTGGAATCACCGAGTCCAATACATTGTATGGGTGAAATGTATCTTGCGGAAACTGAGCGTCTCCGCAAGATAAATAGACATGCTGCAGTCTGGATAGACACACCGCAAGTCCATCTCCGCTGGTGATCCACAGGCATCTCAGCACGCATAGTGGACATGGGATTTCTTGAAATCCCATCCACTATGCTGTAACATCTAGATGCTGCGGATTTACACGTGTCCAACCACCAGCGTTTACTGACCATGGGAATGTACCCATAATCTTTTAGGTTAATGATTTCTTCCAGGCTCCGACGCATGCTGTGCCTGGAGGAAATCTCTACCTCCTGTCTTTATTATCATACCACCCCCTCCCATAATCCCACTCCTGCGCCCTGCACTTGCGCTCTTATCCAAACCTTATCTGCCCTTCTATGGCCAGCGTCTTCATCCTTTGACGCCGGTCGGTCACTGTGCAGTAGCAGTGACTTGCCTGCGTCAAAGAGGCTGCCAATCTACCAAAAAACAAGCCAAATGCTCATTTGATGGATGAAATGATTTTCATGCTTGCTTAAAAATCATTGTCCCCTGCAGCACATCATCCTGTGCAAACAGAAAGCTGCCGTTCTCAGCAGCACAGGTCCTGTGCGCACTTAACGGTCATGTTAACACAAAATTGCAGCAGGTCTGTCTAAGACTATTAACCACAGATCGGCTTGCATCTAGCAAGATCGGCTTAACGTAAATGCACCCTTACTCTCAGATTTTGCCAGAGACAGCACCAAATATCACAACCGCCAACATTCTTAATCTGCCACCAACTGATTTAGTAAACAGAAAATCTATGAAAATCTACCAATAGTAGCAAAATTATTTCCAGTGATTAAAACCAAAATCTATCCTTAAAGAGGTATTTCTATTTCATGCATATAATAGATGTGACTTCAAAGCAATGAGATCACTTCCATCTAGAGCAATGTTCCCCAACTGCGGTCCTCAAGAGCCACCAACAGGTCATGTTTTCAGGATGCTTGCTTGTCCAGATGATGCAATTATCACCTTGAGGCTCTTGAGGACCGGAGTTGGGGAACATTGCTCTAGATGGAAGTGGTCAGCATTGCCATCCACATGAATTTCCATACAGCAAAGCGTGTCAGGGCCACATTCGTGTGATAGATGGGCATCCCACCAGATAGGTTATAAATGTATAAAGAAAGAACACTCAGCACGGTGGCGCAGTGGTTAGCACAGCAGCCTTGCAGCGCTGGAGTCCTGGGTTCAAACCCCACTAAGGACAACATCTGCAAAGAGTTTGTATGTTCTCTCCGTGTTTGCGTGGGTTTCCTCCGGGTACTCCGGTTTCCTCCCACATTCCAAAGACATACTGATAGGGAGTTTAGAATGTGAGCCCCAACGGGGACAGCGATGATAATGTGTACAAACTGTAAAGCGCTGCGGAATATGTTAGCGCTATATAAAAATAAAGATTATTATTATTATTATTAACACTCCTTTAAATGCCATAAAATTCTGCAGTTAAGGGAATTAAGCGGTACAGAGCAATGAAGATTTATATAATGTTGTGTGACACTGAGAGGTGAAGTAATAACTTCTGCAAGCTTTAGATACATATGTAGAAAAAAAATATTTAAGTTCTAAAACTTGGCCAAAGATGCTCAGGTTACGTGAAGTGAGGAATCTGGATGTCGCTGAGTCCCATATTGCATTCCTCTCTGAACGCCGTTGTTGGGAGATGTACATGCTGTGATATATGTGTGAGATTTGAGAATTTAAATGGATTCACATTGAAAGTTCACAGGCGCAGCTCCCAATCTGATACAGCATGAATATATGAGATAAAGCCCGAACAAGCCGCAGACCTGGGATAGCAGGCGATTAACTCCTCAACGACCAGAGACCGAAAACTAAAAACTCAGTACGCCCGGCTGATGACGAGCGAACGTATGGCAGATGGCACACACCCAAATGTACAGCAAGGAACATAACAATTGAGAATCTCACATCTTGAAGTCAATGTAGTGAAAAAGTATTGTAAAATCAATGAGTGTAGAGCGTCTTTTATACCTACACGCTGACTTACAAGCTAAGTGCTGAACTGTAGCGCGTAACGCCAGCCTCAAGTACCCTACCATCGCACATCTAATTTTTCATGCTTGTGGCTGGATGTGTCATTATACAAATCACTGGCAGAAAATTTTAAGAACGCATTTCAATGGACTATAATTTAGGCTTAATGTGTTCAATAATGTATTTTTATTCATAGCTGAACAGAACAGAGTTTTGTTTCATTCCAAGAAACAATTTTCGCAGCAGATTATCCCACATCCTTTGCCCTCCAGTAGTCAATAAAACAAATGAGTATATATACAGTTTATGTTTTAACATCTAATGTCTAAAGCTTTCATGGACTAAACTCGATAGAGGAAGCCCTGAATTGTGCAAATCTAATATACACATTAATGTGTTAGTATCTATAGAAAAGTCTGGATTCAAGACTCCTTCCAGTTATAACAGAGCCAGGACATATGTGGTATCCATTTTCTATTAGAAAACCAAGACAAACTTCAATTATTTTAATGGGATCCATTGGGATTCCCTTTAGAATACCATGTACCTCTTTGATCATATGATAAAGAGAGAGCACTGGAAGTAACTAGTTATTTCCATTGAATAACAAAGGAGAAATCAGTAAAATCGTGAAAAAGTTTATACTGACGGTAAATTGAAAAATTTATATCAGTGATGCAGCAGTAGATGGTGCAACATTAACAGTCACACCAGGGTCTTGATGGTGCACATAGACCACTCTGCCATGAAGAAAAACACCACAAATATCTATTTCACATAGTTTATTTGCAAAGTCAAAATTTTGCAAAATGTACTATTAAAGAAACTGTATAATACATTTTCCCCATCCCTGATCCCCCATCTGACTGTGCATTACACACTGCACATATCATGAAGAGCTTCATCGTTTTTAAGGTTGATAATGGACATAAGTCCAAGTTCAATCGTAGCCTATCATTTTTATCCAGAAGAAGGGAAAAAAAAAACCAATAAGGCTACTTTCACAGTATACAAACAGGAGAACAACGGGAGTTTTTAGAAAGTATATAGTTTATTTAGAAAATTAGTTAAAAAACTAACACATTAAAAAGCGCTCTATCCAGGGATTACATCTATTGGGTAAGATCCGCTCACAACTTGTGTCCCGGGAGGGGCGCTTTTCACGCCAGGTGGCATTTTACTCATGTTGCTCCTCTTGGCACTCTTCACCTTTACCCTCATTTAGTACCATTCCTTCTGTGCTGGCTTTTTCCTTACATATCCGTGGCTACAGTGGTGATATTTGTTAGGTATTGGGATACTTAGGCTGGTTTACAAGAGGTTTTGGTTCTTTTTTGGGGATTTAGGATCTTCTCCTTATATATCTAGATATGCCAACAATTTTGTTGCAAATATGAGTATACTGATATGTATGTATCTCTGGTGTTTTCATTGGTGTCTTTTTAATGTGTGTTAGTTTTTAACTAATTTTCTAAATAAACCATATACTTTCTAAAAACTCCCGTTGTTCTCCTGTGTGTATACTGTTCTATTGGGAGTAGCATGTAGAGTGGGCCTAGACATTGTCTTTGGCCACTGTGTTCACTATGAGTCTGGGTTTATGTGTAAGGCTACTTTCACACTAGCGTTGGTACGGGGTCGTCGCCATGCGTCGGCCCGACGTACCGAAGCAGGTAGTGAAAAAAAATGAACAACGGGGGCAGTGGACGCAGTTTTTCAACGCTTCCACTGCCCCATTGTAATGTCCGGGGAGGAGGGGGCGGAGTTCCGGCCGCACATGCGTGGTCGGAATTGGCAGACTCGACGCACAAAAAAAAGTTACATGTAACTTTTTTTGTGCCGAGGGTCTGCTAAAACATGACGCATCTGTTGCACATCCCATCAGATGTTCGTACCAATAACCTGTAATATTATATTCTTCTGAAAAAGCATCCAGGCTCTCCTTGTACTTTTATTGTGAATCAACTATTACAATATCATGTTGCAGAGAATTCCATAGTCTCACTGCTGTTATAGGAAAGAATTGTCTTTTGGTCATTATGATTAAACCTCCCTTCTTCTAGAAGTAGAGTATGCCCCCAGCAGTTCAGCCTCCATCTTGATTCTTGAGATTTTATGCAGCATTTTTTTCTTTCTATGTTCTGCTATTAATACTATGAACAACAGCACAGTATACCATGGGTGGAAAGAGCCAGAACCATCTCTGCCTTCTATATTAAGGTACCGTCACACTAAGCGACGCTGCAGCAATACAGACAACGATCCGGATCGCTGCAGCGTCGCTGTTTGGTCGCTGGAGAGCTGTCACACAGACAGCTCTCCAGCGACCAATGATGCCGGTAACCAGGGTAAACATCGGGTTACTAAGCGCAGGGCCGCGCTTAGTAACCCGATGTTTACCCTGGTTACCATCGTTAAAGTAAAAAAAACAAGCACTACATACTTACCTACCGCTGTCTGTCCCTGGCGCTCTGCTTCTCTGCTCTGGCTGTGAGCGCCAGGCAGCCGGAAAGCAGAGCGGTGACGTCACCGCTCTGCTTTCCGGCCGCTGTGCTCACAGCCAGAGCAGAGAAGCACAGCGCCGAGGGACAGACAGCGGTAGGCAAGTATGTAGTGCTTGTTTTTTTTACTTTAACGATGGTAACCAGGGTAAACATCGGGTTACTAAGCGCGGCCCTGCGCTTAGTAACCTGATGTTTACCCTGGTTACCAGCGAAGACATCGCTGAATCGGCGTCACACACGCCGATTCAGCGATGTCAGCGGGAGATCCAGCAACGAAACAAAGTTGTGGACTTTCTTCCCTGACCAGCGATATCACAGCAGGGGCCTGATCGCTGCTGCGTCACACTGGACGGTATCGCTAGCCAGGACACTGCAACCTCACGGATCGCTAGCGATATCGTCTAGTGTGACGGTACCTTTAACTAAGTATGCAGTATTGGAAGCTGAAATGTGATTTTTTTTTTATGCTATTGTTCCGTGACAGGAGCTGTCCAATAATCATCATTATTAGTGATGAACGAACATGCTCGGATAAGGTGTTATCCGAGCATACTTGTGTGCTAACCGTGCATGCTTGAAAAATATCTGTCATGGCTGATAGGCTATCTAACGGCTGTTGGATTGTTAGGCAGCCACTAAACATGCAGGTACGGGGACTCTAACATATTATTAAAACATGTTATTCGAGCGCGCATAAGTCACTCGGTAAGTGCTTTAACATTTTATCCGAGAACGTTTGCTCATCACTAGTCATTATCTTTGATAGAATTTTCAGTCTTCCCCACAAAGGATTGTTACTTTAGTACAGTTCATGCAATTTCATCATATAGGAAGACTTTAGTGACTTATATGGTGACCCTCTTCAAAGGAAAAAAAAGCCATATAATTCCCTGGAGATGAGATCACATGATTTAACTGATGAAAAGTGTACAATGAGTTCCTGAGAAGAAATGAAGAAATAAATAAGGCAATACTTCCGGAATAATATGCGTCACAAGACTAGATACAAGAAACACAATAAAAAGAAAATAAATAAAAAATCAGGGGATTGCAAAGTTATAGAAAACCAACCCATTTAATGCAAAACTGTAGGGCAATAAATTGACAAACAAAATATTTTGCATCTCCTTAACATCCTCCCTCCTGTACCAGAGGAAGTGCAGACTGCCTCTGATAGGCTAGTATAGGAACAGAATCACATGTCTGGATGTACAGACCGGTCATGGATCCAGAGACCCATCATGATCCACAACCTATGCGTGTGTGAAAGCAGCCTAGGGCCCCCTTCCCCCATCCGTTTAATAGAGGTACGAAAAAAAAAAAAAAAAACAGTACCACTGTCAGTGTTTTTGTGGTATGGCAAAAGAAAAAAAAAATACAAAGCTTCTCCTATGCTTTGCAATGTTAAATACAGAACACAGATGGCACACAGATGCCATCCGTGTGCTGTACTTTTTTTTTCACGAACCCATAGAATTATATCGGCCCTTGTCATCCGTGCTGTCAGTAATAACACGGACATGTGCATAGCACCATAGGCTATAATGGGTATGTGGCATCTGTGAAAAAAAGGGATGCCACACATACTGCAAACACGGATATGTGAAGGAGGCCTAAGACCACTCATCTGCTGACCGGGAGATCACACAATAACAAATAGCGTGGTGGTTGAAAGTTTGTGAACCCCTCAGAATTTTCCCTATTTATGCATAAATTTGACCTTAAACTACATCAGATTTTGACAAAAGTCCAAAAAGTAGATCAAGAAATCAAAAAAATGAGTCAAAGACACTGGACATAGAAGGTTTTAAATCTTGAATTATTTTTCCTGAATATAAAAAATAAAAAGGACCTAGGAGTTAGAAACTTTCAAGCACCATTGAACATTTATCTAGGCATCAATCAAAAGCAAATGAGAGCGATTATGAGTCGCCTGCCAGGGCAGTGGGGTTACTCGGTACCAGGTCGGTACTTAAAGAGGGATGTCACGGTGGCGGCGACCCGGTCCGTGGCCCTAAGCGCCCATGTTAAAAGGAATGTCCTTAAAGGGGTTTTGAATAAAGTTTGTGTTTGGGACACCACCTGTGGTATTCGGTCAGTAGGGACCGACTCTGCTTAAAGGGGTCCTCTGGGGTGATGTTATGGCAGCTAGGATGGTATAACTTCCCACAGGTGAAGTAGGTCCCCAGGGCTCCCGGTGTATAGATGGGCATGGTGAGTGGTGCAGTAAAGAACGGAGGACACAGGTTTGCAGTCTCTTTACCTGGTTTACTGGAGACTTCAGGTATCTACAGTTCAGGGCACCAGATCACAGGTACAGGCAGGGTCCGACCGGCTTGGAAGCAAGTTCAGTCCCCTTTACCAGGTGGAGTTAGAAGTCTACCTACCAGCGCTTTGATGTAGTCCCTTGCTGCCTGTGGCTTCAATCAAGGTCCTCACAGTTCTCTCTGTCCTCCATAAAGGTGGGACACAAACACGTATGACAGGTGGCTCGAGCCTTATCACAGGGTCTCTATCACGACCCAGGCTCTATGTATCACTGTGTCTCCTGGGTATTAGGGTGGACAGGATACGTGTAATAATCCAGCTGTCCTGCTGGTTTATGCTGTAAATCTTGGAGTCCCTCACAACCTCGGTCTTCCGGCTACCGGAATCTGCGCTTCTCAGTCTTCCGGCTACTGGTATCGGCGCTTCTCAAGGAGGTAGCCCATGAGCTGCTGTCCTCCCCTGGTGTCACTCTCCTGCGCTTCACTCTCCTGCATGCTCACTATGCTGTTCTTCCTTCTCTGTTTCCTTGTCCAGAAGCTGCAGCACCTCTGGCTACACGGCCCCACACACGTCTCTTTTTCTCCTTTTCCCCTTTCCGCCCGGAGATGCAGACCCCCCACGTCTGCTCAGCTATTCTCCTATTGTACCAGCTCCACCTCAGCTGAAGTTCTGTGACAAGCTCTTCTCTGGCTTTCTCCAACTCTCCGTCCGGCCTCAGACTGCTCCAGTCTGCTATCAGACCTTCTCCCTCCATCTGCAAGGAGTTTGTATGTTCTCCCCGTGTTTGTGTGTGTTTCCTCCGGGTACTTCGGTTTCCTCCCACATTCCAAAGACATACTGATAGGGAATTTAGATTGTGAGCCTCATCGGGGACAGCGATGGTAATGTGTACAAAAGCGTAAAGCGCTGCGGAATATATTAGCGCTATATAAAAATAAAGATTATTATTGGAGTAAAAGGAAAAAAAAACTTTGCCTGAAAGGTTACAACAAATGGTCAGAAAAGAAATTGAGCACTGAAGCAGTGTTGCAGAAATATTAGGATGCATCTAAAACACTACAAGTCCCCTTGCATTATGAATACATATTATCAGCTAACTCTGTAACATGCATGTCAGACAAACATCAAAGCAGATAGCTTAGTTAGGAAACTTTTCCTCCAGAATAAGTCATGTTGGGGCAGAGACGACGGTTTCCCAGTTCTGTTGTCTTTAATTTGCCAGTACACTGGGTATAATTGCACTTTTTTTAGTTCCTCCCAAGAACCTTCCTTAGGTACCGGATTCTTCACCTGATTTGCCTTTCACACCCCTGATGAAAGCCGTGGGGTGGACTGCATTATCCTCCATGGATATTCATCCATCCAATTCTTGAATTTCATTTGTATAATTACTGTGAAAACCGGTGGTTTAGTTGCAGGAAGGCTCCTGCACATTTATAATAGGATTTCAGAATTGCTAAAGATTTAGCTTAGTTTATCTAGCATAGATGAAAAAGCTCAATAATTGCACGGAGTGGTGTGTAGGCATGAAATACATTTACCATGCTCCTTTTAAGTAAAAAGCATGGAAGGGATTTTCACCCTTGAAATTAAACATCCCTAATACCTTCACTTTCCCATGCGGAACTATCTTCTACAGGGGGGCCCCTACATTTGTATTACATTAGAACTTGGTCAGATCTCCGTACAGCCTTGCTATGTTGGATCTTTCCGGCTCAGGAAAAGGACAGTCTATTGGAGACAGACTCGCTTGTTTCTGCTGCTGCTCCTGGTAATGGCAGTGGTGCCGAGGTCACTGACTGTATGGCAGTCCGTGAGCTCAGTGGTTCTGAAGGGGGAATTTGCTACTGCTCACAAAAGCTGCCAGACTATACTGGATACTCAATGGTGGACCTGGGGAAGGGGCGTATAGCTGGTTTTAGGAGCTTAAAAGGGAACAAGTCCTTTAAGCACTGGGATAAGGGTCAACACGCACAGCTGAGGGCGGAAGGGAATGAGACAGCGTTTGGTAGTTATTTGAAAGAAGTAGCATGGAGGGATCTGTGGAGAGTCCGTAACACTGACACGTACTGCTTTTCCTGCTATTCGGCGACATATGGCTCGTTGTCTCGCATCGATTTGGCCCTGGGCAATGAAGGAATGGACGGGCTAGTGGAGGAGGTGGCATATATGGCTAGGGTAGTCTCGGACCATAGTCCGCTTGTGGTAACACTGAAAATTGAAAGCCAGGGGGAGATAGCTAAGCGGGGGTGGAAAATTAACCCTTTCTGGTTGCAAATTCTGGATATGGGAAAGATAGGGGAGGAGCTGGAGGAGTTCTTTCAAATTAATAAAGGTAGTGCAGCGAAATATGTGGTGTGGGATACCATGAAGGCATTCTTGAGGGGGATATTATTTAGAGAGATATCTAGGCACAAAACACGAACAAGGGAATCTGATAAAGCGATAATGGAAGAATTGAAGGTAGCGGAGGCTGCATTGAATGATCTGCGCTCACAGGACACCATAAAACGTATGAAGAAGGCTCAGGAGGAGGTGAATAAGTTACACTTACGTAGAGCAGAAAGGACAAGGAATTTCCAAAGAGAGGCATTTTATGCGGAGGGAGAGAAAGTGGGGCATCTGCTGTCGGTGGTGGCATCGGCGCAAAGGGAATCGGCACATGTACATGCCCTAGAATTGGAAAATGGCAGTATTGTTACACAGGGGGCCCAAATTATGGAAGGATTTAAGGGTTTTTACAGCAAACTATATACATCACGATTGGAACAGGGAGAAGAAGAAATTGACAGGTTTTTAGAGGTGGCAGACTTGCCTAGAATAGAGACAGAGGATAGAGACTGGTTGGATAGGCCGTTTACGGTGGAGGAATTGGAGGGGGCCTTGAGGTCCATGGCGGGAGGGAAGGCGCCGGGGGCGGACGGCATTCCTGTCGAACTATACGGCAACTTTGCTGAGGAGCTGATGGCTCAGTTGTTGGAGGTCTTTGAGGAGTCACTGGAGAGGGGTATATTGCCTGATTCCATGAGGGAGGCCATTATTGTGGTCATCCCCAAACCAGACAAGAACCCAAGATTGCCGGAGTCATATAGGCCGATATCACTCCTAACGACAGATGTCAAGATTCTGGCTAAGGCCCTGGCGAACAGGCTGACCCGGGTGATAGAAAAAGTGGTTCATTTGGACCAATCAGGCTTTATGCCTAATAAATCAACTGCCATTAACTTGAGAAGGCTATTTCTTAATATGCAAATACCGGCTGATAATGCTGGCAAGAGAGTGGTGGTTTCCCTCGATGCACACAAGGCCTTTGATAGTATAGAATGGCAATACCTGTGGTCGGTGCTGAGTCGTTGTGGGTTTGGGCCAGTCTTTGTGTCATGGGTGAGACTCCTATACTCCTCTCCGGTGGCCAAAATCAGGGTGAACAATATGATGTCAGACAGCTTTCAGCTTTTTAGAGGTACAAGGCAGGGGTGCCCGTTGTCCCCGCTGCTATTTGCTTTGGCGGTGGAACCACTGGCAGCGACTATCAGACGGTCTCAAATGGTGAAAGGGTTTTTATATGGGAAGATGGAGGAAAAAATCGCCTTATATGCAGATGACATACTGCTTTTCCTTGAGAGCTCTGGGGAACCACTAAGAAATGTAATAGCATTAATCGAGAGATTTGGGCAAATTTCAGGGCTAGTTATTAATTGGGACAAATCGAGTGTTATGCAGATAGATAGAGAAGTGGATTGTACAAGGGAGGTGGAAGAAGATACAAAATTAAGGGTGGTCACTCAGTTTAAATATTTGGGGATTCAGGTAACTCTTCCCTTAACTAGATTTGAGGAACTTAATCTCGAGCCTTTAGTAACTAAGATACGCACTAAGATCTCAGCTTGGAGTAAGCTAAATTTGTCAGTGGTAGGAAGAGTAAATCTCCTTAAGATGGTGGTGATGCCTCAGATCTTGTATGTCCTACATAATTCTCCGGTATGGATCCCGATGAGAACATTCCGTAAGCTGAAATCGATGTTTGGAGAGTTGGTGTGGGGAAAGAAGAGCCCGAGGATTAGGCAGGAGACTTTGCAGAGACCCAAAGATGAGGGGGGGCTTGCGTTACCCAACCCATGGTTATACTTTCTGGCTGCACAGAGCCAACATCTTAGGGGATGGGGGAAAGGGTTAGTGGAAGAAATGGGTCACAGTAGTCTGGTGCATATTAGCGGGGTATGGCCCTTGAGTTTGGGTCTGGAATCAGGACTATTTAGGAAATTGGGGAACGGCTTTCCCACCATGAATTTAATTCATAGAGTATGGCAGATGCTGAAGCGTATTAGGGGAATTGGGGGCTTCACGGAATTTTCACCTATCTGGGATAACTCATCTCTTCAAGAATTTAACCATATGGAAGGAATGGGAGAATGGAGAGAAAAGGGTATTAGGCTATTAGGACAATTGATTCACAGTGGGAGTCTTAGATCTTATGATGCGCTTCGGCAGGAATTTCAGTTTCCGGGATTAAAATGGTATCAATATAGGAGAGTTCAGCACGCTTTTCAGGCACAGAGGAAGAGGGGGCCCATAGTGGTTCAGAAAGATCTCATGTTAGACTGTATTCTAAATAACAATGGAACAAAGGGGGCTATATCGGAAGTATATGGGGATTTACTACACACATTCTTGGAGGATTACCCGATTAAAGCTAGAGGAAAATGGGAGGCCGAACTGGGGGAAATAGACGATGACAAATGGGGGTCTATTCTGGAATACATACCTAAATTGTCAATGAGTGAGCCTGGGAGGCTCTCGCAATTGTATGTGGTTAATAGGGTCTATAGGACACCCGACTTGTTGTTCAAAGCCGGAGTGAGATTGGATTCTGAGTGCCCTAGGTGCACTCAGACTGAGGCGGGTATGCTCCACATGTTGTGGGTGTGCCCCAGGCTCTTTTCATATTGGGTAGCAGTGTTGAACCAAATTGGAGTGCTTTATGGATGTGCGATTCCCAGGGATCCAGTGGTTTGTATACTTGGGTATGTGGAGGAGTTGTCGGCCGATGAAACTGCCAAAATGGCAATAGCTAGATTGCTCTTCGTTGCAAGGAAAGTGATTGCGAGATACTGGATTAGGGAGGAACCTCCAACCAGACGAGAATTTACCGCACAGGTGAATCATATTGTCCAGCTCGAAAAAAGCATTTATACCAAGAGGAATAGGATGGGGTTTTTTCAAAAGCTATGGCAGCCATGGCTAAATGGGAATGATTAAGAGGTTGTGGTAAATACTGTTAATAATACAATTTGTCTGTAATAAAAATGATCTTCTTGGGGAGGAGGGGGGGAAGTTGGGGTTGGTTATCTGAAGGAGGGAGGGGGGAGAAGGGGTATATTTTCTTGTTAAAATGAAAAACACTAATGCACTTTGTTGTATGAATAGATAACATTTATTATGTTCAATAAAAATTTATCTGATAAAAAAACAAGTCCTTTAAGATCTGACAACAATCTTAAGCCCCTGAACACATCCCGCTCAACTCTCCCATACACTGGAGTGCTCGATTTGCAAAATGCTTTTGTGTTCTCTATGAAAGTAACCATGCAATACATCTTTGGTGGCTTATTTCTATAGAACAAAAAGAATTTACAGTCCAAAAGCTGACATGCTGGATCCTTAAAATGGATGTCCAATACTAGGACAATCCCTTCTCATTCCCCAAGCTTGGTCCTGATAAAATTAAAAAGCCTATTCTCCCCTCCCATGACGGCACCGTTCCCGTGGTGTTGGCAGTCGCAGTCCTGGATCCCTCATGCGGTAGTTATGACATGTGGAGCCCAGTGCCCAATCAGCGCTGAAGTCACTGTCCAACCCTTCAGACATATTGAATACAAAGATGAAGCCAGGGCTGCAGCTGATCTTTGAGTTTCCCTTCATGTTTAAGTCGACAGAAGGCGGGTACAATGACCCGGGCACTGATTAGGCGCCAGGCACCACATGTCATACAGCCACACGAGAGTCCTGGGAATGTGAGTGCAGACTTCACGGGTACAGTGCCAGCACAGGAGGAAAGATTTTTTTTATTTTAATAAGATTTTTTATTTTATAGTGGCCAATCATGGAGAGTGAGCAGGGGTTTGTCCTAGTAGTGGACAACCCCTTTAAGCCTCTCCTGACAATCAACTGTCGGGGACACCCATACACATCACACTGAAGGCTGATCGAGTTGATATCGGCAGGTTTGGCTGACATTAATTTAATGTATATGGGGGCCTTTACATTTACACCCTGGACCTGCATTATGGATGGGGGGACAAAATGTTGGGCATCATTTCATTAGTACATTATTTCAGTAGAACAGATTATTTTTTTAAAATAAAAAAATGGTGGAATTCAAAATTCTATATTTAATCTGTTAATATGGAGTGGATTATTGATATGATCACCATCTACTCCTAATGTTTTGTAGAACTTGTGAAATATTGCACAATATTTCCTAATCATTTTGCTAATGTTGGGCTCCAGGTGATGAAATGCAGCAACTATTTCATGAAATTCTCCCAATTTTTGGGTTGTATGAGTGGCATGCATTTGAGATTACATGGTCCTAGTTTATCACTAAGGTCAGGTCCACATTATGTCTACCTCAGATGTGGTCATTACACACATTTACACATCATATAGATCAAGAAATGTAAAATGTGCTAATAAAGGATGCTCTTGTAAGGAAAGTTGGGAGGGAAACCTTGGTTTATTCCGCTTTGCTTCTGATCCACTATAGTCTTAAAGGATTTGCGGGATATTCCCACATACTGCAGCGGTTTCATGTAATTTGAATATAACAATATCCTCGCTGCAATATTTAATCATGGCAACGTTAAAATATAGCTTAATCGCAAGCTGTCTTTACCGTCTGAATGAAGAGCGGGACTGAGAAAGCAGCTGTTCAGGAGCTCAAATTTTAATCCCTAAACATGCCCTGTCTGCTCCTATAACATGTGACGGGTTAAGGAACCCATGGAGATGGATTTCCTTTTTATCCAGTGTAATAAGTCATCTAGTAATGCACTCGCTCGAGAAAACTGTTGTCCTCTGGGCACCTCGGAGCGTGTCAGCATTTTCTACAAGTGCTGACTAGTAACTTCTCTGAACATTGCTACAAAGGAGCGATTTTCTCTTCCCTAACAGGAGAATTGTATAAAAAAAGACAATGTTTCCATTCAGATGAAAACCGAGGTGTCACTTGTACTCTCAAGCCACAGCTTTACCAGCAGAGCGGATTCATCCCAGGCTCCTTTTTTGCTGGTGGGTGGCACGGCTATTAATTGTAATTACAGCAGTACATTCAGTAAACCAAGGCTCTATATGCCAGACATAGGCGAGATGCCATAAAAAAAACATGCAATCTCGTTACTTTTCCCAGAGTTATGGGATATCATTAAAGCGACCTGAGCTTTTATTTTCACAACTATCTAAATACCTTAAGCAATTACTGCCGATTCCTCTGTTATTCCAATCAGACCGGACTCATTCATAGAGCGTTTTATGCCGGCTATTAGCAAACAATTTTGTGCTCAATCAAAACACGAAGTGAAATTGGGTACATTTTATAGCCCTTGACTATTACAAATGACGGTCTGCAAAGTAAATGGAGTCCTAAAGAGGCATTCAGTACATGAAACGCGCTGGATTTATTTGGGAAGGAATTATCGAAGGTCTTTTGCAAACAGGAATGTGCTAAAGGGTGGTCTTTAATTGCAGAGGGGAAACTCATATAGACACAGCAAGAAGAATTCCGTCCATTTTAAGACCTATGACATGATATAACCAACAGCAAACCAACCGTGGTCGTGAAATAAATATACATTACCCTCTAATTTATATGCTTTATCTGATGTGGACTACTGCTCACAATGCCATCGGATGGATTGGGCTGCCATGCCAAGCTCTCTGTCCAGAAAAGCCAAGACTGACATTCATATTGTGCAATGTATTATTAAACGGTCTGAAATTTGGAACTTATCCTCCATCTCCAAGATACACGATAACTTTCCAATTAATTTCAGTCCGATATCACTGATGTCACAGAATTCCCTATGACGGAGTGAGCTTTAAACCAAGAAAATGTTCTTGTACACAGTTTACTGATGGTGGTTGGAACCATTACTTTATTGATAACATTCTTAAAGACCCCATGCACATTAGATAAAAGTCATCTGTACTCACCTGACTACGCCCTGCCACTGCTCCCAAGCTCCTAGTCAGTCCTGAGCGTCCTCTTCTGGCAAGAATGGCATGTGACCACTACAACTCATTCATGACTGCAGAGGTAACCAACAAATCAATGCTATGGTCAGCAATTGGCTGAGCAGTCATAATTGGCAGCAGAAGTTATGCTTGGCTGCAGCAGTCATATGTTTATCGCTGGTAGTAGATGAAGATGGGCAACCATGGGAGACACTGGCAGTGTACAGAAGGGCAGCAGGAGATCAGTAGGTGGAATAGATTTTTAGATTAATATCAAACTGGGCATTTATTTTAATTTTTTTATTTAATTTTATTTTTTTTTTTTTAACAATGAACATGGGGGCAACCACTACACACCAAACAAATGCTGGCAGTATTAAAAGCACCACTCCAGCATTTTTTATTTGAATTTCACCGCTAAAATCCAAGCCCCCTGGCCCATCTGATACTCGCCTTTGGCAATTGTATCCGATTTTGTCACCACTCCGGTCTGTCTCATGCAGTTTCTAACCGGTCTCTCATGGAATCACTAATAATAATAATCTTTATTTTTATATAGCGCTAACATATTCCGCAGCGCTTTACAGGTTGCACACATTATCACCGCTGTCCCCGTTGGGGCTCACAATCTAAATTCCCTATCAGTATGTCTTTGGAATGTGGGAGGAAACCGGAGAACCCGGAGGAAACCCACGCAAACACGGAGAGAACATACAAACTCTTTGCAGATGTTGTCCTTAGTGGGGTGTGAACCCAGGACTCCAGCGCTGCAAGGTTGATGTGCTAACCACTGCGCCACCGTGCTGCACTAATCGATGTAAGTCTACAAAAACCTAGTTCTGGCTCTAGGAAGCCATGTCACGAGTTTTCAATGCAAGTCTTAGCTCCGAGCCAGTCAGAAGCTGCGCTCACAAAATGGTGTCGTGGGTCTGGATCAGGACCAAAACACAGTGAAGGCACCAGAGGGTGAGTATATGAACAGGGACTGGGGACTTAAGTTTAAAGCACCACCCCAAGGGTGAAAAAAATACCACTGGAGTGGTGCTTTAAAGTAGCATTAAATTTCTTCTATGATATGAATACATTTTACTTTTATCAGTTGCTTGGTAATAAACATGCTCATATCACACAAAATATTTGTTACATCAAATATCCCCTTCACAAATTTTTGCTTGATCTACCTGTTACTCATTGTCTTCAAAAGACAACCTCTTCATTCAAAATGGACCTGTGACCAGATTTCTCAAAACAAACATTGAATTAATAGATCTCACAGACTTGACTGGTGTACTTCCTTTTAAAATTCATGTCATAAAACTTGCATGACATCAAATAAGTTTGTAATTAAAATGAGCATTATTAAAAGTCCAGCTTTAAATTAAACTCAAAATGCCATAGTCTCATCTAGTTTGACAAGGTTTTCCAAATAAGTACAGTACAGATCAAAAGTTTGGACACACCTCATTTAAAGATTTTTCTGTATTTTCATGACTGAAAATTGTACATTCACACTGAAGGCATCAAAACTATGAATTAACACATGTAGAATTATATACTTACAAAAAAGTGTGAAACAACTGAAATTATGTTTTATATTATAGGTTCTTCAAAGTAGCCACATTTTGCTTTGATGACTGCTTTGCACACTCTTGGCATTCTCTTGATGAGCTTCAAAAGGTAGACAGCGCTCCATCCAGGTGTTGATGTTCAGGAAATCTTTATTTCAGCCATGATAAAAGCAGCAAACAGCAACGTTTCGACTGCACAATCGGTCTTTTTCAAGCTTTTTTCACCGATTGTACGGTGGAAACGTTGCTGTTTGCTGCTTTTATCATGGCTAAAATAAAGATTTCCTGAACATCAACACCTGGATGGAGCGCTGTCTTTCTATACTGGAGTCTGTACATTGCCCAGGAGGGTTCCCTGGGCTTGGATCGTGCGCCCTGCTAGAGTGAGTGCTGTCAGCTACTTCTTTATATATGAGCTTCAAGAGGTAGTCTCCAGGAATGGTTTTCACTTCACAGGTGTGCCCTCTCAGGTTTAATAAGTGGGATTTCTTACCTTATAAAATGGGGTTGGGACCATCAGTTGTGTTGTGCATTAGTCTGGTGGATACACAGCTGATAATCCTACTGAATAGACTGTTAGAATTTGTATTATGGCAAGAAAAAAGCAGCTAAGTAAAGAGAGTGGCCATCATTCCTTTAAGAAATGAAGGTCAGTCAGTCCGAAAAATTGGGAAAACTTTGAAAGTGTCCCAAAGCGCAGTGGCAAACACCATCAAGCGCTACAAAGAAACTGGCTCACATGAAGACCGACCCAGGAAAGGAAGACCAAGAGTCACCTCTGCTTCTGAGGTTAAGTTTATCCGAGTCACCAGCCTCAGAAATTGCAGGTAAACAGCAGCTCAGATTAGAGACCAGGTGAATGCCACACAGAGTTCTAGCAGCAGACACATCTATATAACTGTTAAGAGGAGACTTTGTGCAGCAGGCCTTCATGGTAAAATAGCCGATAGGAAACCACTGCTAAGGACAGGCAACAAGCAGAAGAGACTTGTTTGGGCTAAAGAACACAAGGAATGGACATTAGACCAGTGGAAATCTGTGCTTTGGTCTGAGGAGTCCAAAGCAGTCATCAAAGCAAAAGGTGGCTACTTTGAAGAACCTAAAATATAAGACATACAGTTGTGGCCAAAAGTTTTGACACCCCTGCAATTCTGTCAGATAATACTCAGTTTCTTCCTGAAAATGATTGAAAACACAAATTCTTTGTTATTATTATCTTCATTTAATTTGTCTTAAATGAAAAAACACAAAAAGAATTGTCCTAAAGCCAAATTTGATATAATTCTACACCAAACATAAAAAAGGGGGTGGACAAAAGTATTGGCACTGTTCAAAAAATCATGTGATGCTTCTCTAATTTGTGTAATTAACAGCACCTGTAACTTACCTGTGGCACCTAACAGGTGTTGGCAATAACTAAATCACACTTACAGCGAGTTGACATGGATTAAAGTTGACTCAACCTCTGTCCTGTGTCCTTGTGTGTACCACATTGAGCATGGAGAAAAGAAAGAAAACCAAAGAACTTTCTGAGGACTTGAGAAACCAAATTGTGAGGAAGCATGAGCAATCTCAAGGCTACAAGTCCATCTCCAAAGACCTGAATGTTCTTGTGTCTACCGTGCACAGTGTCATCAAGAAGTATAAAGCCCATGGCACTGTGGCTAACCTCCCTAGATGTGGATGGAAAAGAAAAATTGACAAGAGATTTCAACGCAAGATTGTGCGGATGTTGGATAAAGAGCCTCGACTAACATCCAAACAAGTTCAAGCTGCCCTGCAGTCCGAGGGTACAACAGTGTCAACCCGTACTATCCGTCGGCGTCTGAATGAAAAGGGACTGTATGGTAGGAGACCCAGGAAGACCCCACTTCTTACCTCGAGACATAAAAAATCCAGGCTGGAGTTTGCCAAAACTTACCTGAAAAAGCCTAAAACGTTTTGGAAGAATGTTCTCTGGTCAGATGAGACAAAAGTAAAGCTTTTTGGGCAAAGGCATCAACATAGAGTTTACAGAGAAAAAAAGAGGCATTCGAAGAAAATTACACGGTCCCTACAGTCAAACATTGCGGAGGTTCCCTGATATTTTGGGGTTGCTTTGCTGCCTCTGGCACTGGACTGCTTGACCGTGTGCATGGCATTATGAAGTCTGAAGACTACCAACAAATTTTGCAGCATAATGTAGGGTCCAGTGAGAGAAAGCTGGGTCTCCCTCAGAGGTCATGGGTCTTCCAGCAGGACAATGACCCAAAACACACTTCAAAAAGCACTAGAAAATGGTTTGAGAGAAAGCATTGGAGACTTCTAAGGTGGCCAGCAATGAGTCCAGACCTGAATCCCATAGAACACCTGTGGAGAGATCTAAAAATGGCAGTTTGGAGAAGGCACCCTTCAAATATCAGGGACCTGGAGCAGTTTGCCAAAGAAGAATGGTCTAAAATTCCAGCAGAGCATTGTAAAAAACTCATTGATGGTTACCGGAAGCGGTTGGTCGCAGTTATTTTGGCTAAAGGTTGTGCAACCAAGTATTAGGCTGAGGGTGCCAATACTTCTGTCTGGCCCATTTTTGGAGTTTTGTGTGAAATGATCAATGTTTTGCTTTTTGCTTCATTCTCTTTTGTGTTTTTTCATTTAACACAAATTAAATGAAGATAATAATACCAAAGAATTTGTGATTGCAATCATTTTCAGGAAGAAACTGAGTATTATCTGACAGAATTGCAGGGGTGTCAATATTTTTGGCCACAACTTTAATTTCAGTTGTTTCACACTTTTTTGTTAAGTATATAATGCCACATGTGTTAATTCATAGTTTTGATGCCTTCAGTGTGAATGTACAATTTTCATAGTCATGAAAATACAGAAAAATCTTTAAATGAGAAGGTGTGTCCAACTTTTGGTCTGTACTGTATACCAGTCTCATCAGATCTTAGAAATATTTAAAAGAGTTGTCTCAAGTTTGTAAGCTATACCACAAGGAATAAGGGATTACTTCCCAATTGCTGGGGGTTCAACCACTGAGACCACCACCGATCCCGGGAACCGTAAGTGAATGGATATGTGGTTGTTCATGCGCACATCCACTCCATTCATTCCTAATGGAAGTGCCGAGGACCAGAAGTGTTCTATTCTCGGGATCCGTGGGGGTCCCAGCAGTCAGACCTCAGCAATCAGGAAGGTTATCAGCTATCTTAAGGACAGGAGATATCTATCAAAACTTTAGACTACGCCTTTAATAATGTGCTTCGTTTTTATTGGGAAATCTGGTAACCACTTTGCTTTTATATGTTTGTATGTAATATAAATCTACACTTCTATCCTGTGAACACTTGGTGGATGATTTAATATTGCATTTGTTCCTGTTTTTGGCCTAGATTTTGGTGTTTTCTTTCAAAATTCTTTTATCTTGCACCTTTTTATGTATGCACCGTTTTTACCTTGGTTTGTCATTGTGTTTGCAAGTGTCTGAAAAAAAGAAAAAATATTTCACGAATTTTAATTCTTTTTTTGTGCTCAATGTACTCAAGTCCCCCCATGAAAACAGTGCAAATTTTAGAAGCATGTGACTTTTGCTGTAAAAGTTTTTTTTATTGTATTCCTTATTCTTCTAAATGATGCCTGTAGTTCACAAATCAATGCAAAAAATGTCCAAGAACACCTCCAGACAAAAAGAGTGATTTAAAGAAATGCAAATGCTCAAAAAAAAATTTCTTATGTGATGTAAAGTCAAAAATTTAACCAATTTTTATTTTTTTCTTCAGCTGCATTTTTGAAGAACATCATGACAAATGAGTGTAGTGTGCCTGCATCCTCCTGTGACAAGCAGATCTTTATTATTTGCATGTTATTCATAATGCCATGTACGGAATGTCAGAGGAATGCTTTGTATGGGAAGAGGTGAATGTAGCAGACCAGTCCTGACCAGAGGAACACGCATGCAGAACAATGGCCGGGGTCAGCTCAGGATCAATGTGCTAAAAGATCTGCACCGCAGCCCAACGTGTGACACTTCATATCTAGCCCCTCCGTAGTCACTGGCAGTTCATCATTATCACCACATTGTGATTGTGTGGGAATACAGAACATCGCTATATTGAGGTTTTTCCTGTATATCCTGAGTGCTCAGGAAGGAGCAGCTAAATAATTCCCTACCAAACACTGGAAGGCTATAGAAGTACCAAGCTAGTAAAACATGTGTAGGCATCCGTCATCTCCTAATTATATAATGTGTTAATATTATTAATGGAATTATTTTAACCCAACCACCAAAATAGTATATTTAATTGAATTTCTAAAATATTTTATATGATTTAGTAGAATGCACTTATGTAGCGCTATTAATTCCACAGCACTTTACAGACCCCATCGCTGTCCCCATTGTGGCTCACAATCTAAATCCCCTATCAGTATTTCTTGGGCGTGTGGAACTCGTAGGAAACCTAAGCAAACACAAAATACCAATTAATAGATTTTTCTGCCTCTCTTGCCGTAAAACTCTCCTAAAACCTCCATGTAATAGTGATTAGAACCCTAGTAAAGGCCGGGTTTTTATGGGTCTTTAGATCTTTGCAGAATATTTTTGTTTTATGCCTTTTCATAAGTTTGTTTTGCAGTTTTAAAACTTTTTTTTTATATGTCACCATTGCTCCAGAGCATTAGAAGTTCTAAAGAGAAGACCACCAAAAATAATGCCATTTGTGGAGCACGCCACTGACCCCAAATACACCACAGACGCAAATGTCAAACATAAAAGAAAAAACAAGCTGTATGTGTGCTACATCTAAAAAGAGTTCATTTGGGTACCAATACTGCAATATGCATAATGAAAGTTCTTGTTTAAAATTGTCTTGCAGCTCTTGGCAGACCAATGCATCTCCATGGTAACAGAAGACAAGAAATTTTATGTAGTCTGCTCACTTAGACACTTCTATTCTTCTCCTATGTCTTAGATTAAGTGCATTTCTTAAGTTGGAAAAAGTAGAAGGCCGACAGAAGACGGTATGGGTCCATTTACAAGGGTCAACCTGGAGCACTAAATGACTGCCAATTAGCTACTTGTTTAATGATCAGCGTTTTTTTAAGAGCCTGTTTACACAGTCAGACCATGCTTAATGATGCCCACTGAACAATCTGTAATAGGTCGCTCAGTCAACATAGTAAATACAGCCCAAAATGGAGGACAAAACAGTGACCCTCCCAAACATGCTCAACACTATGTGGGGGAGCTAATGATAGAGAGACCACACCAGATACATAATAGGACACTCCCAAATGTGAATCATCATAACCAAAAAAGGAAACTGGAGTACGTATCCGAAATAGTATAAAAAGGTATACGTTTATTATACTATATCAAAGACAACCAATGCATTTTAAATACAAAGTCAGAAATTTGTTACATGTTCAGCAAGGAAAGCAAGATAGAACCAAAGAACAGTGTGATCTCCTAATACTGCTGCAAGTATATTCCATCATAAAGTGCTTAGAAGATAAATGGGGAAAGAAAACAGAACAGGGTGCTAAGTAAATCAGGTGTAGAGGTATATAGAGGAGTCCAAGATCACCAAAAAATCATCATCATGGATGATTCCCCTTACCCAGAGTTCCTTTCCTATATTGCAGTATGAAGGAGATCCACACTGTGCTGCCCCAACGCGCGTTTCGTGTCGGCTTCGTCAGGGGGCGCTCAGTCAACATAGGCTGCCGTTGTGCTTGGCAGAGAAGGTCACATCACTGGAAAAAGTGCTGCAGACAACAAATTTTTTTTTGTGCACCACAAAAGATCATTTCACCCAACGAACAAGCCTTTTCAGTTTGCTTACAATGCAAGATCATCATCCAAGCTTTCAAGATTATCTGGTGTAAATAAATCCTGTGGTCATAGGGTCCAGCTATAAGGAGTTGTCAAGAATTTGAAATCCAGATGTCTTTCAGAATAAGCACCACCCCTGTTTATATTCTGCTGGTCGGCTTCATTGAAAAGAATGAGTTTGCATACAGGATTTATGTAATACTGCAAACTCAAAACATGGAACCATTTTCTTATAAGAAAGCAGTGATGTCTAATTCTTGTCATGAAAAAATTAATACTATTTATTTTGTGTCAGTTTTCATTATACATTTTCTTTTAATTTCTATTGTCAGCTTCGATTTCAAATAAGTGATAACTTCATGCAGAAATGATTGTGACAATATGAATGATATATTACAGATTCAGATTTTTTTTTAAATCAAGTTCTATTATTGCTTTTGTATAAAATGGGCAATTTCATTATTCACATATTATAGTCATGTAAAAGACAAGGTCTAGAATACAACAAATGTAGGCGTAACATCTGATGAACATAAATGTCATCCTATTCCACAGTGATCTATTAAACTGTATATTATCATAAAGACACTCAGATAATTGGGTCATTTATGTAATAAATCATTTGGCAGCTTTAGCTGAAGAATTTGGTGCCTTTTTTTACTTCTGCAAATGTATTAATTAGCTAAGCTCGTATTCACAGTGTAAAAGCTGTGGAGTTTTTTAATCTTTTGATTATTGTGTTTTTGCTGCTGTCTCCCCATTTACCCTTCATGTCATGCATTTTTGTTCCAGATTTGAAGTTTGTTTTTTTGTGTTTTTTTTTTTTTTAAAGAACAGATAAGTTTAGGCTCTGCACATAAAAATGCAGCAGCACATGCCCACAGTTCGATTAAAGATGCTTTTGAACGGAGTTTTCTAGACATTATGACCACTTTGTTTGGATAGTGAGATGCAGCAGAAAAACACCTAAATAAACTTGTGCATTTTTTTCAGCTGAACACATGCACGACAAGTAGTTTTAACACAGAAATGCTAAAGTTCTGAATTTTTTTTTTTTTTTTTTAACTGGTTCAGTTTTTAATGTCCATTCTTCTGGTTTTTTCCACAAACAACATGCTCTGTAGTTTACAATACAAATCAGTAGGAAAGCTCAAAAGGCGATCGTATGTTAGATGGCAAAACAGATATAGATTAGCAGTCTCTTCAATCTAGTGGAAAATAAAAACAACTGGATAATGACAGTTTAAGAAAAATTATCAGGAAATAAAACAAAAAAAAAATGACCTCACAAAAATCATGGTATACCCTAAAAAAAAATGACAGTGGCTGAAACTGGCCCCAAAACCATTGAAAAAGTGTTCATGAAACGAACAAAAAAAACACGACAAGAGTAAATAAGATTCCAGTTTCCTGTAGCGTCTTCTGCTTGAAAAACTTGTTTGGTCGCTTTTGTATTACAGACTTCATATACACACATATATATCCTTAGATGAGAGCCATCACCTACTTTGAGAATGGGGGGTCAATTAACCCCAATCTCACTGCAGTGCACAGACTGGCCGGTAGCTCTTCTGAGGCAAGCATAACAGCTGCATAGAATTACACAAAGTTTTCACACTCTGGTCGAGTGAGCCACCGGCCAGTCCGTGCACTGTTTATATGGCCATCCGACAGCGCCCTAAAGGTACCGTCACATTTAGCGACGCTGCATTGATACCGACAACGATGCCAATCGCTGCAGCGTCGCTGTTTGGTCGCTGGAGAGCTGTCACACAGACAGCTCTCCAGCGACCAAGGATCCGAAGTCCCCGGGTAACCAGGGTAAACATTGGGTTACTAAGTGCAGGGCCGCGCTTAGTAACCCGATGTTTACCCTGGTTACCAGAGTAAATGTAAAAAAACAAACACTACATACTTACATTCCTGTCGCGTCCCCCGGCTTTCTGCTTCCCTGCACTGTGTAAGTGCTGGCCGTAAAAGCAGAGCGGTGACGTCACTGCTGTAATTGCTTTACGGCTGGCCAGCGCTGACACAGGATGCAGGAGGAGTGCAGGGAAGCAGAACGCTGGGGACAGACACCAGAATGTAAGTATGTAGTGTTTGGTGTTTTTTTTTACATTTACGCTGGTAAACATGTTAAAAACATTTAAAATCAAATGAACAAATCCCTATGCCCACCATATCCCATAATAAATGACAATCCCATAATACAACAGGAAACAGTAATATCCTACCCTAGATACACCTAATAACATATATTCTCCTGCAGAAATGTGCTTGTACCGGCCGCAAAGGACTCGACCACAATATGTCAGTATCCACTACTAATAGCCAAAAAGTAAAACATGCATGTTCATTTGATTTTTAATGTTTTTAACATATTTTTTGAGGTGTTTAATAAAGGTGTTTTGCTTTATGATATTACTTATTGTCTCTATATTTTGGGTTGTGCATACTAGTTTTAGTCTACTCTTTCTCTTTGCCTGGTTACCAATGAAGACATCGCTGAATCGGCGTCACACACGCCGATTCAGCGATGTCTGCGGGAGTCCAGCGACGAAATAAAGTTCTGGACTTTCTGCACCGACCAACGATGGCACAGCAGGGGCCTGATCGCTGCTGCCTGTCAAACTCAACGATATCGCTAGCGAGGACGCTGCAACGTCACGGATCGCTAGCGATATCATTCAGTGTGACGGTACCTTAAGTGGAGCAGTAGCTGGGCATGTGCAGCTCTCTTTGACTTTATGTCATATCCACTTTGTTTGCCTGGGTATTTTTTAGACTCTCGTAGATGTCTCAAGTGGGAATACCGCTTTAACTTCTGTGTTTGGAAAACAGAGTAATAAACTTTGCCATACAAACCGTGTTGTTTCCTATGATATCACTGCTAATAATCATCTCAATCTATTGATTCATGAAAAAATGTATTACCGACAACAAGTTGATTGAGATTTACTGTATTTGATCTGGTGAGTCATGAACAATAAATCAGTGCAAGGGGCAGAACACAACTTGGACTTTGGATTTCCTAATCTATTTATAAAATAGTTACTAAAGTAAGCACATCTCCTTGTGTTACACCCAAAATGAAAAATCAACAGAAAACAAAGTGATAAATGTCGATGAAAACAATGCAAGTCCACATTCTTCGGCCCCTGACGCCATCGGGTGCCACGACCTGGAGAGATTAGAATGGAGGACATTATATTTGTCAGGGCACCAATAAAACAGGGGTTAAAGGCATTCTATCTTTGGTTTAACAAATCTTTTGTGTACAGGATGTTATGACTAATATCGGTATTACGGGTTCTCCTTCTGCACTTCTAGATCAGCCTTTCCTCAGACTGCCCAGCTCTAATGTCGGTATGGCTACTGGTGGAGAAGCATGGACCAGACGGGTCCATCAGTCTCCTCCAACTGAGAACTGATTTCCCACATACAGCGTTTTTATTGTTGTTGTTTTTTTTTTTAAATAGTTACAAAGGTTGAGAAAAAAAAGACATAGGTCCATCAGGGTTCATCCTTTCTCAACCAATACTACATTATCGATCTCTAGATTATTTATAACGCACAATTCCATTTGTTCAGCGAAAATCATCCAGCCCTTTTTTAAATGCGGTTATAGTGTCTGCCATTACTACCTCTTCCTGTCATGCATCCCACTGTGTGGTTGTCACATACAAGACTTTTACTTTATAAAACTCATACTTACGGTATATATTTCCCTACTAGTATAGATCATCACTACTGAAGAAAGGAGCGCTCAAGGCAGACAGACAGGCAGCAATCCAATACTACCATTAAAAAACATGGACGATTTATTAACCTATTTCTGCAATGTGGAGACTGCTATTCTGAAGCCTTTTTCAGGCAGTAATATGGTGTACAGAGTGACTTTACATAGCCTGTGTATTTAATCAATTTACATACAATTAATTGTCAAAACAATGTCAGTAGTTCTAAAAATACATACACTCTTTACATTACACAATATGATAAAATGTAAAGCAGTGTATATTAATTGCGTAAGTAATATTTGTATATTATGTAAACAATTGCCAGGTTTATTAACGCAATATATTTATATATAATTTCATTAAATTATGTTGTCATATACATGTTATGTATGTGTATACATACATAAGTCTAACACCCAAAGATTGCATACAAGCAGAAAGGAGGGTGGTCGAGGCTTGATAAGCATCCAAGCTACAATCACGGATGAATAAAGGAGTATCCAGGAATACATCAGAAAAATGGCACCAAAAGAGGAGATACTGAGAGAAAGCCTAAGGCAGTAACAACAACAGATCTGGAAGGAAGAACAGGAACATGAAGCGCCATGGCAAGACAAGCCACTGCATGGGATGTAGCATTGACAGATAATGGAGGTGGCAGACATGGAGAAATCCTACCAATGGCTGGAGAAAGCTGGACTCAGACACCACAGAGGCACTAATAATAGTGGCACAAGAGCAAGCACTAAGTACCAGATCCATAGAGGCAGGAATCTACCACACCAGGCAAGACCCAAGGTGCAGACTATGTAGAGAAACCTCAGAAACAGTCCAACACAGTGGCAGGATGCAAAATGCAAGCAGGAACAGCGTATACCGAACACCACAACCAAGTAGCAGGAATTGTATACAGAACATCTGCACAGCATATGGGCCAAGTCCTCCTAAGTCCAGGTGGGAGACCCCAGAGAAAGTGGTGGAGAAGGAAAGGGCTAAAATCCTGAGGAAATTAAGTTACCGTTACACTAAATGACTTATCAACGATCACGACCAGCGATACGACCTGGCCGTGATCGTTGGTAAGTCGTTGTGTGGTCGCTGGGGAGCTGTCACACAGACAGCTCTCTCCAGCGACCAACAATCAGGGGAAAGACCTCAGCATCATTGAAACTGTCTTCAACGATGCCGAAGTCCCTCTGCAGCGCCCGGGTAACCAGGGTAAACATCGGGTTACTAAGTGGAGAGCCGCGCTTAGTAACCCGATATTTACCCTGGTTACCATCGTAAAAGTAAAAAAAAAAAAAAAACACTACATACTCACATTCTGACATTCACGTCACCGCTGTGCTCTGCTTTACGGCCGGCGCTGACAGTCAGTGCAGGGAAGCTGACGGCGGGGGACGTGACAGACATCAGAATGTGAGTATGTACGTTTTTTTTTTTTAACTATTTACCCTGGTTACAAGTGAACACATCGCTGGATCGGCGTCACACACGCCGATCCAGCGATGACAGCGGGTGATCAGCGACCAAAAAAGGTCCTGATCATTCCCCACGACCAACGATCTCCCAGCAGAGGCCTGATCGTTGGTCGCTGTCAAACATAACGAGATCGTTAGCGGGATCATTGCTACGTCACAAAAAGCGTGATGTTGCAACAATATCGTTAACGATATCGTTATGTGTGAAGGTACCTTAAATGATACAGACGGATAAGCAGGTGATGGCTAACCAACTAGACATTGTGATAGTAGACAAGGATCAGAAGACAGCAATGATAATAGATGTGGCAGTGCCAAGTGACAGCGACATCAGAAAGAAGGAATATGAGAATCTGGAGAAATACCAGGGCCTCAAAGGAGAACTGGAGAAGATGCGGAAGTTGAAGGCAACAGTAATTCCAGTGATGAAAGGAGCACTTGGAGCAGTGACCCCCAAGATAGGAAAATGGCTACAACAGCTCCCAGGAGCAACATCTGAACTCGCTGTCCAGAAAAGAACAATGCTGGGAATAACAAAAGCTCCTGCGTAGAACCCTCAAAACTCCCTTGCCTCTGATAGAGGACCGGAGAATGAGAAAGGACAAAATCGACCATCCCCTTTTGGGTGAAAAGGAAGTTTTATTATAAATGAGATTACGTGTTTTAATTCCTCACATGATTCTCTGTAACATAATAAATCACTTAAAAGGATGAGCGTCTTTTTCATTATATGTATTATCTTACCAATTAGCCTTCAAGGGGTTGTCTGGGACTTTAGCATTGATGACCTGTCCTTAGGATAGGTCATCAATGTCTGATCGGTGGTGGTGCGACACCAGGAATCCCTGCAGATCAGCTGTTCCCGATGTCGTCCGAAACTACTTAGCTAAAAAGCTGCACAGATCCATGGCTGCAGCCGAGCACTGCAAATCCACCCCCTATTTAAATCAATAGGCGAAGGATCTGCAGTACCCTGCTGCATCAACTATTACATTAATGGAGTTGTGCAGCTCCGCAACAGAGTAGTTGTGACGGCTGCAGGCACCAGGAACAGCTGATCAGCCAAGGTGTCAGGTGTGCTACATCCGCCGATCAGACATTGATGACCT
The DNA here is from genome assembly GCF_032444005.1 of Ranitomeya imitator. Lineage (NCBI taxonomy): Eukaryota > Metazoa > Chordata > Amphibia > Anura > Dendrobatidae > Ranitomeya > Ranitomeya imitator. The sequence goes on from NC_091286.1 coordinate 67,620,624, forward strand.
ATTCTAAAGATAGATCAATGTTAAAGTCCCGGACAACCTCTTTAGTAATCAACTTCTTATTGTAGGCTTTTCATCAAAGAACCAATTTAGCTGCGTAGACACATACCCTGAAGTTAAAAGGGGTATTCCATACATATTTATTTTAATAAATACATAAAATGGGAAAATGCTGACTGTGCTTGAGCATACAAATGCAGGTTTGTCTTGTGGAGCATACAGCTGATTAAGATTTTGCTAATGCTGTACTGTATGACCTCATGGATTGATTCATTTGTTCCCTGCAAACCTCCATGTTATGGTGATGAATATGATGAAAATGATGGTTGCTTTTTGTTAAATAAAAATCGTAATTCTCCCACTACGTATGAATGCGATGATTCTGCTGAAAGCTGAAATCTACAATAGGCTGTATTTCTCAGTACCAGTGGAGTAGACCCATATCTGAGCTTTGAACTGGTAAGGACCTCAGACATTTTGTGTCTGTTTAGTGCGTCCATCTGCTAACTGAAAAGGACACTGGATGGTGTAGTGACCCCATGTACATCTACCATCAGGGGTATATTACAAAGCTAAGGCAGACTGAAGGCACCGCTTTCTGCTACAGAAGACGAGAATGTCAGCAGACCGTTGAAAGTTAAGAAACCAGTATTCCTTTGCCAAGATGATATTTTGCTCTTGAGAGAGGTAGTTTCAACAGGGGAGCCACTCCAGCACAATGCAATCCCCGGAACTGTAAAACTCTCTTACATGATGCCCTTTTCACCATCTTCTCACAGCAGCTTCTATCTGTGATATAATTTGTGTCTGAAGGATCATCTTACAACTACAATAAAGACTGTGATTTTAATGTGACGTTTTCCTCTGAGACACAGCAATGATATGTTCTGTGTTAGACAGATACAAAGTAGCTGCAGCGGTGCCAGGAACTGTTAACAGAAACATGAAGACGTGTTGGGGCTCCTCAATGCCCACCTGGCACATATTGGTCACATATTCAGAACTGTGTACAATAATTATATCTACGTAAATGTGATCATATATCATAACTCTCGGGGGGGAGTGAACATAAATGAAGCAGTCGAAGCGCACTGACAATCCCCAAGCACACCTTCAGCTTGACTTGCATATGGCTTCTACACTAGATTTCTCATAACTGGCACAATGGACCTACTCCCCCAAAAAAGGTATCATTATATTGGGGGACCAGCACCTATACAGCCATACCACTTTTATATGTAAAAAATAAGATTAACATTTCAAAGACATACTAATAGGGAATTTAGATTGTGAGCCCCATCGGGGACAGTGATGATAATATGTGCAAACTGTAAAGCGCTGCAGAACATGTTGGCGCTATATAAATAAATAGATTATTAATATTAATATTAGAAAACTGGCGGTATGAGCTCAGCTGTCTTAAATGAAGCTAATATGCAATACCCAACACAGCCCACTGAGATATGGTGCTGTTTTTGGAAGAAGGAAGCCATGTTTTAACTACTTTGATACTCTTGCCAGCAAGCTCTTGGAGAGAGGAGAAAAAAAGGTAATTGATTTTTTAATGGGATTTTAGACATTTTTACTGATTGAAACTGATACAGTATAACTCCATATTTAGATTCCCTTTGTCTTGTGAATGGAGTCGCATACCTGTTAATGAACTACTTTAGTGGATTAGGCATTTACAGTGTATGTTTGCGGTAGGCAGTGGTAAAATCTCCCGATGTATATACAGAACACAAGACCCAGATTTATGCAATTGTATGCAATACAGTCACCACCTCATTACTTTTGGCATACATCGTGTCAATAAAAAGCTATAGAGCCTTAAAGGGAAACCATCATCTGATTCATGGTGCTCAAATCTCAGTCGCATGAATCAGTGCTTGGTGGCACAATCGCAGCCAGGTATATTTTCCTGAAGGTGATAAGCAGGTCACCCCTTGTGTTTACATAGGGAGAGATCTCCATGAGCGCTGGGAAGAGGCAGCAGGGGTGGAGCAAGACTGATCTCTTGATATAGTCCCTGGCGGCTCTTCCCAGCGCTCCTCGAGATGATTGACAGGTCTCTCCCTTGTGTTTACATGGAGCCAGTCAGTCACGTGCAGCAGCAGCGCTTTAGAGAGTCGGATGAGACTAAAGACACGGCCAGCCACCATAGTCTGAGACCAAGGTACATGCACTCAAACACAGGAGCGTTCCACAGAAAAAGAAATCAGGTTGCGATTGCACAGCAAGGCTCCAATTCATGCTGCCCATGGTTTGTTCAGCATAAATCATAACAGGTTTCCTGACGTTCAACTGGGCCTCCTGGCCAGTAAGAATCTTCTGGCCACAGCCAAAGTATGCAAGTTTCCTAAACATCTCACTCAAAATAAAAATGTAATTCTTACATTTTCTAAAATGTCCCTTTGTTGCCCCAGAAATGCTTGGTAGTCTACCATATGGCTTACACTGCTTAAAATCCATGTCCAACATCATTAATCTATCTGACCTATAATCTGAAGACCTAACATATAGCTATGGTGACCAACGCTTGACCTCGGTAAGCCATGCGCTTTTAATGCTGCTCTCTGTAGTATTTCCAGTCACATTGTCAAGGGGCACAAAGGAACTCAGAAGAACTGTGACAGTTTTCTGGGATGAAGGTCAGGAGGTCAATTGCCCCAAACCATCCCATAAGTGGTGCTAGTTAGAATTATTTCACTCCCTCTCTCATTACCCACAGTGTTTTGACAAGTGAAATTAATGACAAAGTGAAGTTCTCACTTTGAACCAAAACAGCACGCAGACTCATCAATAAACTGATTATTTAAAAAAATCATAAGATGAGAACGCATAATTAAATAATTCTACAGGATACAAGTCCTATCAGGGAGTTGTATAACACATAAATGCACACTAACAATTGTGTCCACAATTTCAACCTAAAAACACCAATCAATACCAGTTTGCCTGTGTGACCAGTGTCCACACAGGCACCAATTCTGGGATCTGTGGTTTTCATATAGAGCAATATACAGTACTACATTACTACCCGCTGCACTGCATTATAGGAAAAATTAATGGCTTGTCCAGTTTAATAAAAAAAAAAAAAAAAAAACACACCATTTGATACACCCAAGTAGATTTAATAGGGGTGGAGATCACAATTGTTTGGGTCAGGGTGGAGAGTTACAGAGTGTGAAGGACAGGACAGATCCTGCAGAGTGAAAGACTATTTTTTGGTGTGAATGAGCACTGTGAATACTTCTGTTTCGCTGCAGAATTGCCACAGAATAAATTAAGACACCTGCCGATTGGCTGCACGAAAGCGGATCGGTGGTCATTTAATGTTGTGTTTAGACACAATAATCGCACTTCCATGCGCACAGAACGATTGTTAATGCGATCAATGCACAAAGAACACATGTTCTTGGCAGCACATCTCCTGCTAACATACCATCATGTGCTGACAAGAACGTGGATTATTAAGCTTGCCTAAAAATCAAGTCATCGTGAACCAGAGTTTTTCTCGAAAGTTGGGAGATTGCCGGCCTGTTTAGAGGAGCAGGTAAATTGGGAACAAACATTCTTAAGAATGCTTGTTCCCAATTACTGGTTTATTGGACTGATGAAATGGGCCTTTGCTGCCAGATTTCCCCACAGTTTAGAATTGATTGATTGAGGGGAAAACCAGCAAGGCATCAATCAATACTACAGTTCACAAAGTGGAAAACTGCCTATGGTCATTCATAAAAGCTATACTGCGGTCATCTAAAAAAGTGGAATAAAAATACATTTTTTAATCTATTTAACTTTGAGCCGATTACAATATATAAACTGGAAAATGGCTCTCAAATTAACAACAAATTGGATGTTAGATTATGAATCATTCATACCTATTAAAATTGTATTTTCAACCTAAAATGCTTCTCCTGAACGTATAGACTTTCCCACAACTATCCTCAGGTCGCATCCCCAGAGTAGTCTCATCATGCAAGTGTGTGCTATCAGAATCAATAAAAAGAATGACCAAACAAATCCGAGATCAGAGGTAGTTTGAAGAAAAATACCAAAAAAAAAAAGCTTAAAAAAATTAAGAAGAAAAAAAAGAAAAGAAGAAGTGGCAAAAAATTGCAACAGATACAGGTCAGGGCACACATCAATCAAAAGGCAGTGGTAAGAAATAGTACAGTGTAGGGTGAATCCAAAATAATAAGCAACACGATCACAATCGTTAATTTACATGAAACAATGCTTGGGTGCTGAGTGTCTTCGGCATGCACAAATAATATGTTTGAGTCCCCGCACCTGCATGACCTGTTCAGCAATCCCTGCATGTGTTGCGGCTGTTGAATAAATATAAACATAGTATTTGAGCACGTCGAAGACACTTGGTTAGCTCCCCGGTATGCTCGGATAACACCTTATCCGAGCGTCATTGCTCGTCACTAATCTTGATCAGTATACACTGCCATGGAAGGCACAGGAGCGGTAAGTCAGAGCAGAAGCATCAGCCGCATAGGTAAGTGCTACATCTCCATCCTGGTATAGTAATTTTATACATGGTTTTCCAGCTTATATAAAAAAAAAAATCTATAGAAACACTTGACAATATTTGTACTGCATTGATCTGCATTACTGATTGTAGTACAGTACAGAGATGCATTCATTTGCAAGCTCCAGAGCTGACATTTTTTAACATTCTATAATAGGTCAATGCCAGTACAGAACTTTTGGATTTTTACTTCTCAAGATATCACTTGCTAACACCAAAGTTCATTAATTGTACAGATGTATAAACCTTTTTTTTTTTATATATCTATTTAGGAGCCTGTGTGCCAGATAACTATTACAGAACTGGAGATATTTTCTGGCAATAGTCTGCGCTATGGATCATTGATGGATAAACTGTTCATAGGGACGAGCTTACTCTGAGGTTGTACGCTGTTCTGTGCACATCCATTTTCCTTTTTGATTCACTTTTTTTTTTCCCCCAGATATTATTGTGTCTGTTGAATGGTTTGGGAAGATTTCTCACTATTAAAATCCCTAAACACAGCTCTACTCTCCTTCGGTCTCAGGAAGACATTTTTATGACCAACCTATTTTACTTTTATACTCAACACAAGTCTTTGAAAGGGAAGGTTGGGCATAAATCCCACATGAATTTATCTGCCTGAGGCAGTCAATTAAATGGCCAGCATTTCTAAGAGCAGTCCTTACATAGAGGGGCGCGTCCCTCATTTTCACGTAAATCCTAGAAGTCCTTTTCTCCTAGAAACCAACGTGTAAAAACTAAAAGATATGACCATTTTGTGGTTTCAATCCTGGCATATAACCTTTCAGAGTTCGGCATGTTATAAAGTCACATTCATATTTTCATTTGTTTTTGTTTTTTAATGAATTTAAACAATTTATTAAGACAATTTGTCTAGATGTATGGATCAAAAATCCATATATATTTTTGCAAACAGGTGTACCGTTAGTGTGAGTTTTTCTCCATGTCATCACTATTAAGAAGGTAACAATTATGGTGCCACCCAGTCAGGGATTTTCAACCAACATTGCCATCTCCAGGCTAATTCAGCTTGTGTGACAATGTCCATCATGCGGGGTTAAGGATTTCCAACATGCCCGACATTAGAAAGACTTGGAGACAATGAATGTCTATCTTTCTGGACTTTTTTTGTTAAATGAATCATTTTAGGTTAAAAATATTTTTACACTTGGGTTTCATTACATTTTTTGCACCACTTGCCTCCTATATCCTTTGTACTGCACTGCCTATTGCTGGCTGCAGAATAAGCTCACTGAAAATCCGCCAGCCCATTATGGCTGCGGTCACACGTTCAGTATTTGGTCAGTATTTTACATCAGTATTTGTAAGCCAAAATTGATCCACTCCTGGTTTTGGCAAATACTGATGTAAACTACTGACCAAATACTGCTAGTGTGACGGCAGCCTATGACTGATGGGGAATTTTTTAACTCTTAATAAAATGCTTTCTGATGCCTGTGCCAAGTCAGTTTGAGCTTAGACCGCTAATGCACGGACTGGTTGCCGCTCTCCTGACCCAAGAATAATTTATTTCTAGAAGGCTGTCAAAGCTTGGGTCAGCAAACACACGGCCAGTCCGTGCATTTCCGGCCCGACTCTGGACTTATTTGCACACAAGTCTGAATGAGCCTTTATCTGTATTTTTGTGACCAAAGACCTTATTACTGTTTATTATGCTAAAGAAAAAGAATCTGTAAACAGCGGATCTATGAAAAAAAAATTTTTTGTGAAACTCAAATTGCAAAAACTGTTTTTTTTTGCCCTAAAGACAAATATTAAAAATCTAAAATAAAATAACATGCGCAAAAGGTGGACAACCCCTTTAAGTAGCTATGTGGAATGATTCTGATTAAATTGAGTGTGGGCTCTGATAATCTGCAATATTAATTTAGTCTCTCCCAATGTGTGTCTTGGGTGTAATGGACATTTTCTCAAACAACTCCCTTAAAGCTGTCCTGGTACAAAAAGCACTACATGATGTCTGTAAACTGATTTTAAGCAAATGGCTTTCCAAGGATGTTCCCGCAGTGGCTGTATGGAAAAAAAATATTTTAATTTACAAAAACCTCCTTCACAATAAGGTGAATAAAATTCATGAATAGTTATGTGAAAGCCTTGAATAGACTCCCTAACTAAAATGTAGACTTTTGTTCCATAAAGTTCACCAGTACTTATATATCACCATTTCTTGAGGCGATGTCTTATCAGTTTTTGAGCTTTCCCAATTTTTACCATATTATTATTAGGACACACCGAACATCAAGAGGAAGTCAGAGCGCAGGTATTGCCTTCAGTTCCTGTTGATGTTCAATATGCCCAAAAGAGGGGACAGTGAGGTCAGCGCTGATAGGGTTCACATGACTTGACATAACCTCATATGAGCATCGGGAACATGACTGCCGACACTGCTGAGACAGTGTCAGCACTAGGGGTGAGTATAGGTATATATATATTTTTAATGGGGCCAAATATGATGAATGAGAAAGGATTGTCTACGTACAGTACAACTCCTTTAAGATGGTATAGCGGTCTTGTGGGGACTGAACGCCAATAAAATAAATTTTAATGCCCTAACATGAGCAAACTAGAAACTCTGTCATCTCCTAAATTTGTGTGGGATGTGTGGTTCTGGCAGTATCATCCTATTTCCAGCTCACCATATTTATCTCTCCACCCCTATGGGCCAGTATATGCACCTCCAGATCTGCTTGTGTGGGGGTTACACTGAAAAGTCTAGAGACCTGCTCTTTTTAGTTGTTTGCCAACTTGGCACATTTGGACCAGGTCTAGCAGAGAGCCGCAGGAAACACAAAAAGAGCCCGTGAGCCACACGTTGTGAAGCCCTGTTCTACAGCATGTGCATGAGATTTTTAAAAATATCATACCGCTAGTTGGTAATAAATTAATTTTAAAACAAATCAAGCCAGACATGTCACAACAAAGCAAAAATCACAAAGTTACGACTAGCCTACTTTGAACACATCATACGAAGAGAGAAATCACTGGAAAAGGACATCATAGTCAGAAAAATAAAAGGAACATGAAAAGGAAAACCAGCAAACCAATGGCTTGATACAATCAAGATAACAGCGGAGAAGACCCTGGTGGACCTATCTAGACTTGCACAAGATCGATCTTCCTACAGAGCGTTCAGCCATCAAGTCACCATGGCTCGAGATCGAGTTGAAGGCCGTTAATATAGTCATTACTGTAATATGCAACGGATGGAAAACATCACTTAGGCACAGCTTTTCCATAGGGGTTTAAGGAGCACGGGAACAGAATTTGAACCATTAAGATGGAAAATGTTTACAAAGCAGAGACTTTCAATCAGTTGTTAGAAGGTTAAAACAGAAGATTTTTTTTTTTTTTGCAAACGCTTTTTCTTCATTTACAGCACATATTTTAACTCCTTTATTTAAATTCCATAGTAACAGTCAAATGTGATCAATGAAAGCCACTCAAAAGCTTTCAAGCCACTCTCCGAGTAACAAGTTAAATTGATTAATACTTTACTAAGACAATAGTTAAGCATTGCAATGAGTAGAAATGCGCCTTTCACATACAGATGTGTGTCCATTCTGAGCTCAAATTTATTTTTAGTGCTACCTAAACAAATGTATATTTCTACACAGAACTAAGACTTTCAGCTGGTAGCAAAGAACCAGCAAAGAAAATTTTACATTGCATGCCTGCAACAAATGGATATGTGGCACCCCTAGGGGTATTTGCCACAAAAATAGTTACTGATAGTAAATACAAATACTAAAATAGCAAGACTGCACTACCACCTCCGGCCAGAAGGGGGAGCTCCAGAGACTCCCCTTGATCCATTCTGGTCTGAGAGAAGAAATGGCAGTTGGGCTAAGGAGTTGAAAGTGAGAGGTCATACAGCTGAATTTCTAACAGCCCTATGACGGTTTCCAGGCCCAAATCACCGGCCTGAGGAGAAGAGGGACAGAGAAAAAGGACATTGTGAGAACCGGGTAGCATTAATCACTACCCAGAACAGGCGCAAAGACGGATACCGGATCCGTGGCTGTATTCATTATATATAATACAGCAACCGGAAAAACATGAGGTGATATCAGCTTCACTAGGGCCGGACGCAGCAACAGACACAGAGTTCAGCGGTACTCCCGAAGGGGGTAAGCCGATAAAAGGACTCGGGTTGCCTGTCGAACCAGGGCCCGGAGGGGACAGATTGGGCCGGCAGCCAGTTCACATACAGCAGCAGGGCCACACAGAAACTGCGTACAATAAGAGGCGAAGACCCCGGCAGGGTCAAAGTAACTCAGAGTTCCCATACAGACTCCGGTGACAGGACTGGATTGTAAATCCCTTTATGTTGAAGTAAACTGGTTAAACGTTTCAGTGCCTCAGTCTTTCATTTGGACAATAGCCATCTATCCAGGATCAGGATCATCACCGCTGGGAGAACCTGCTGCTGATCAAGTAAGTGCCTGTTCCCTCATGATACCCCTTACACTGTGCATTGCCTGAGGCCACAGCACCGGGTCAAGCCACCCGTGACATCCCCCTCAAGAGACAGACCCCATTGGTCCGGTGCTGGGTACCCCGGTCTCCTGGGCGTCACAATTAGTTATCCAAGTAATGCACGGTCGAATTGCTACCAAACGGTGGACTTTCCTTACATATGGCATTGAAACTGGGGATGTCTATATGGAATGTAAGAAGAGGCTGATATTTTGTTATACTCAACATGCTGCAATTCCTACTGAATGGAGATTCCAGACTGGTGTGTGCGGATATTCATGGAAAATGCTGCATGCACTGAGGTCCATACTAGGGTTGAGCGACTTACTTTTTTAGGGTCGAGTCGGGTTTCGCGAAACCCGATTATCTCAAAAGTCGAGTCGAGTGAAATCGGCCGATTATGGCGAAAAGTCGGGGATCGACCGATACACGAAACCCAATGCAAAGTCAATGGGAAATCTAACTTTTTTTTTTTCTCTCTCTCTCTCTTCCGTCCCTGAACAGAAAAGCTGGTGTTACACATTGCAAATCGCTACAGCGCACAAGCGACAAGATGGCGATGGGAGTCCACGCCCCTAAGACCTATGTCATCACTCTGCCCACGCTCCTTCATTGGCTGAAAAAATGGCGCCAAATGCGTCGTACGAAACGTGACTTTGGTGCGAAGATCGCCGACCGCATGGCCGATCCCACACTAGGATCGGGTCGGGTTTCATGAAACCGGACTTCGCCAAAAGTCGGCGACTTGAATTTGTCCGATCCGTTTCGCTCAAGCCTAGTCCATGCGTGATTTTATTACTCTCCATTGGTGACCAATGTCCTCCCCAACAAAAGTGTAACTATATAAAATACTGGGTTTTGAGCCTAAGCTTTAGCTCCCACGAACTTTTGACGCTGCATATTCTTGTTGTGCCAAAAAAGCAGCAGCTTTCAGTTTCAGTAAAGTGGATGAGATGTCAAGAAATCTCATGCTCCCTGTGCTTTATTTTACTCACCGTAAACTGACCTTCGGTGCGTGTTTGAAATCTCCAACACAGTTTTTCTTTTTGGTATGTGCAGATTTTCTCTATAGAATTGAATAAGATATGGAAAATATGCAGGTAAAAAACCTCATCTGAGTTTTTAGTGCAGAAAGGCACTAAACACACATGTAATCCGCACATGACTGGCTTTGGCAAAATTCAATTGATACAAGTATCAGGAAGTATCAGAAACAAAGCAGCTTTATTTAACACATGACATACCAAAAGAAACAAACTGCAGAAACAAAAAAAAAAACAATAAAAATGCATGTAAATAAAACCCACAAAAAGCACACACAAATCACTAAAATCTATTTGGCCACACAAAATGCAGCATTTGTGATAAAACAAAAATAAACAAAACAAGTAAACCTAATTGGAACAGTCATGTCCAGAACGACCTGCTTTATAAGGCCGGCCTCACACTAGCGAGTTTTACGGACGTAAGAGCGCAGAAAATACGTCCGTAAAACTCGCAAAACAAACGGCACAATTATTCTCTATGCCCCTGCTCCTATCTGCCGTATTTTACTAATCAGTATTATACGGCTTTCTACGGCCGTAGAAAATCGCAGCATGCTGCGTTTGTCACCGTATTGCGCAAAAAAAACGCCAATGAAAGTCTATGGAAGCCAGAAAAATACGGATTACACACGGACCAGCAGTGTGACTTGCGAGAAATACGCAGCGGTGTTAAAGAGAAAAGCCGGCAATTCAGTGCCGTGTACAGTAAAATCACACTGACAGCTTACATTAGAATAAGTAGAATAAATGTGTACACATAGAATAGGTATATATATATATATATATATATATATATATATATATGTCAGTGAGACACATATGTATATATATTAATATTTCATACAGCGCTAGATAGCTTTAAAGCCGGTAATTCAATTACCGGCTTTTGCTATCTCCTTCCTAAACCCGACATGATATGAGACATGGTTTACATACAGTAAACCATCTAATATCCCCATTTTTTTGCATATTCCACACTACTAATGTTAGTAGTGTGTATATGCAAAATTTGGCCATTCTAGCTATTAAATTAAAGGGTTAAATGGCGGAAAAAATTGGCGTGGGCTCCCGCGCAATTTTCTCCGCCAGAGTAGTAAAGCCAGTGACTGAGGGCAGATATTAATAGCCTGGAGAGGGTCCACGGTTATTGCCCCCCCCCCCCGGCTAAAAACATCTGCCCCCAGCCACCCCAGAAAAGGCAAATCTGGAAGATGCGCCTATCCTGGCACTTGGCCACTCTCTTCCCATTCCCGTGTAGCGGTGGGATATGGGGTAGTGAAGGGTTAATGCCACCTTGCTATTGTAAGGTGACATTAAGCCAAATTAATAATGGAGAGGCGTAAATTATGACACCTATCCATTATTAATCCAATAGTAGTAAAGGGATAAAACAAACACACACATTTTTAAAAATTATTTTAATGAAATAAAAACAAAGGTTGTTGTAATAATTTATTCTATGCTCAATCCAATCACTGAAGACCCTCGATCTGTAACAAAAAAAAAATAAACCAACAATATCCATACCTTCCGAAGATCTGTAACGTTCAACGATGTAAATCCATCTGAAGGGGTTAAAATATTTTGCAGCAAGGAGCTCTGCTAATGCAGCGCTGCTCCTTGCTGCAAAACCCCGGGGAATGAAGGTAAAGTAGGTCAATGACCTATATTTACCTTCATTTGCGGTGAGACGCCCTCTGCTGGTTGTTCCCAGATCGTGGGAACTTTCCTAGAAAGCTCCCAGGCTCGAGTTCATAAGAGGCGCCCTCTGCTGGTTGTCCTCATGTCCTGCTGCTTACCTTGGATACCGGGCAGCTGCGTCACCTAACCTTTGGAAGGGACCCTGCTCACGCCATACCGCTCATTGCGCCTCATCATCCCTGCACCTCTTCCGCCGCCACAGCACTGCTGCAACTCCCCCATGGACACCAGGCTGTGGCGTCGCCCACCTAAACAGGAAGGGACCCTGCTCAGGTGCACACCATATCATCCACTGCAACACCACACCTCTGCCGACACCATGCCTCCTGTGACCCTGTTCTGCCACCGCCAGCCCTCAGGTAAGATACTATAAATTTGAACAATAAGATGGACCCCCATCTTATAAAAAAAAAAATCTTTTTTTCTGCAATTTTCACCCCACATTTGAGGTGCGTCTTATAGTCCGAAAAATACGGTAATTTATGGGGTGTGTGCCCAGCTCATGCTTCTGGCAACAATGTATGGGGGCACTATACTATATGGGGCACAATACTGGCAAATTTGCAATTCTCCAGAAAAAAAGCCTGGCGTGTATGTTACAAAATAGTCACTGCAGCTGTAGATGAATTCATTGAACGATGCAATTTCAACAATGGAGTCACTTTTGGGGCTTTTCGGCTGTTCTGGCACCTTCGGGGCTCTGCATACTGTATGTCGCCTGCAAGCTATTCTAGCAAAATCTGTGATCCAAAAGCCAAATAGCGCCCCTTCCTCCTCAGCCCTGATGTGCGGCCTAACAGTAATTTCTGACAACATATGGGGCAGCACCGCGTTTGGGAGAAATTGCACAATAAATTGTGTACCTGACAAATTTGCAGTAAATACAAAAATTTCATATTTCCATGTCTTTATGTGATACAATTCTGTGAGGCACCTATGGGTTCAAAATATTCACTACACCCCTAGATTAATTTCTTAAGCAGTTAAGTCTCCAATATGGGGTCACCTATGGGGATTTCTGCTGATCTGGCACATCAGGGGATTGGCTAATGGATCCCACAATCTATTTAAATGAAATAAGTGTTCTAAAAGCCAAGTAGCGCTCCTTCACATCCTATCCCTGCCATGTGCTAAAACAGTAGTGTACAAGCACATATTGGCTACTGCCACATTCGAGAGAAATTGCATAACAAATTGTGGGGTTCAATTACTCCCATTACATCATGTGTAAACCATAAATTTGGTGCTAAAACAGTATCTTAGCAGGAATTTTTTTTATTTTGTTCGCACATCTAAATGTTCTACAGTTTTGTGAATCACCTGTAGGTTAAAAATGCTCAGTACACCCCTAGATGAATTCCTTGAGTGGTCTAGTTTCCAAAATGGGTTCACTTGTGGGGGGCTCTCTTGTTTTCGCATATCAAGGGCTCTCCAAATGCCACATGGCATTCACAATCTATTCCAGACAAATAGCGCTCTTTCTTTTCTAAGCCATGCCATGTGCCCAAACACAAGTTTTTTATCACTTCTGTCATGTGGTATCATCGTGCTCAAACTCAAAGTGAAATTGTGTAACAAATTATGTAGTCAGTTTTCTCCTATTATCCATTGTGAAAATACAAATTTGGGGCTACAACATTTTTGACAAAAAACCTGTGGGTTCAAAATGTTAATAATAATCTTTCTATTTATATAGCACCAACATATACCACAGCGCTTTACAGTTTGGCACACATTGTCATCGCTGTCCCCGATGGGGCTCACAATCTAAATTCTCTATCAGTATGTCTTTGGAATGTTGGAGGAAACCCACGCAAAACATACAAACTCCTTGCAGATGTTGTTCTTAGTGGGATTTGAACCCACTGATCCACCATGCTGCCCTAATGCTGATTATATCCCTGGATAAAATCCTTATCCAAGAAAGAAAGCAGAGGTTTGTGGATGACTTTCGCGCTTGTTGATCAATGATGAGAAGTATATCCCAGATTGTCAAATGGATAGTGGGTTACTTGTGGTCTTTCCTGATTTAGAAGTCTTTTGTACTTTGGCTAACAGGTCTTTAATATTTTGAATTGTAAACTGATAATTTCACTTTTGTCACATATGCTCAGTGCAAAATATTTTTGCAAACCATATAATGAACAATGGACACAATGATGATTTCACAAGCTAATGGCCTAGTGTAATGTTTTTTAAAATCAGTGTATGAGACAGCAATGCAAAAGGACTCCCTAATGCAGATCCAACATAAAAATCAATGTTAGGATCAAACATGAAGGCCTTGGATGATCCATAATGCCCATATTATAAAAGTGGGATCCTTCCACACAAAAATCCAAAGTTATTCGTGTGTAGTAATTAAAGCTAAATCTACGCTATAGCGGTGCACAATGTTGGGCGCACATGCTTAGGAGGTATGCATCCAACAATAGGTGCAGTTACGATGGATGCTGAGGTAACCGGCCACCATGGGGACCCACTCTAAAGAAATGTACTGTAGACCACATGGTATACATTTCTTAGGCTAGGTTCACATTGCGTTCATTGACTACTTTAAATGGACTACGTTACACCGCAGCATAACGCGGTGTAGCGTAGTCCCTTAACGCCGCCATTGCTTGCAATGGCGAACGCATCCCTAGAGCACGCCCGCAATGGGTGTGCGCTAGCGATGTGCCGTCATTTGAGTGACGGACCCGAGACGCTGGCTGCAGCGTTTCCGGGTCCGTCACTGCTGGCGCAGATGGAGCTAGCAGATGCTCCATCTGCGCTAGCGTGATGTAGCGCAGGCACTTGCAGCAGCCCGTTAGCGTACGTGCTGAATGGGCTGCTGCTAACGCAATGTGAACCTAGCCCTCTGTGTGGGAAAACAGTCTGCTGTTAAACAATATTCAGATGCAGTATGACCAGATGGAGGTCGAAATAAGACTTTTGGCCTCCATCTGATGAATAATCACCTACTGCAATGCTACAGTGCAGGTCAGCAAACGCTTCAGGTTCATAATGTAGACTATGCACACATATACAGTGTGGACCTAGCCTTACCTGGCTTAGTTGCATTTGTCTCCCTTACATTATATCTTTTTACACTCCAAAAAAAAACCACAACCTGTACAGCAGGGTAACGCTGTATAAGAAAGTACAACTAAGTGAACTTTTCGATAAATTTGGCCTATTTTCCATCATTCAGTCAGAAGTCCTCTGACAGAATCATGAAATTGGATTCAAATGTGATCCAAGTCTGGTCTAATCTTGGTAACTACTGCTAGGTTTTAGGCCACGTGATCTTTAAAGAGTTTTTTTTAGGATTTCAGAACCAAAATGCGTACGTACCAAAGGGAAAAAGTAAAGATGAAACATTTTAAGGAAATTAATTTTTTTTTATCACCAGCCTGACTTAATTGGATAATAACTACATTTTAATTCAGCATGGCTTCTTATTCTCCCCCCTGAGCTCCTGACTAATTTACATAATTAAGTTTCCTGTCTGTCCACATGGTTCATCTATGAGTAGTTTAAGAAATCCCTCCAAGGAACCCTCTTCCTTTCTCTGCTGTTGTATTGAGCAGCCCAGCAATAGCCATCGCCTTAACTAGCAGGTTTAGTTATTTTATACTTAATTTTTATATGTGCAGGAAAATGCCTAAAGTAAATTTTAAGTCCTTGGTTATAAAATTGTATAGGTTTCTTTTAACGGCTTTGCAAATTAAACTATCAACAAACCTCTGCATTGCAAAGTCTATAAAATATTATTTCCTTTCATTAGCACATGAACACAACAAAACATTTCTATTTTACAAGCAGTTTTCTCTGCTGCATGCCAGTTGTGCCGCATGTACTATATCACTTCATGGGAAACTTTATTAGATTGCAACGAGCGTGTTATTGCCATACAGGATAATATAATATACGGTATGATTAAATATGCATACGTAATAATACAGACATTCAGCACAAATGGGATGCAATGGGAAGATCTGTTACGGCTACAATCTGATTACTATGGTAAGCAATGGTTCTGGTTGAAGGGATCCTGAGCTGAATAGTTTCTTTTAGGTAATTTTAAACATTTTCAGATGCAAAATGCTCTAAATGTGAAAGAAAAAGGAATAGCATTAAGAGATCATATATATATATATATATATATATATATATATATATATATATATACATACACACACACACACACACAGTGGCTTGTGAAAGTATTCACCCCCCTCAAACCGACTCAGGTCATCACTTTATGCCGGGACTGTGTGCGTGGAGAGCAGCTGCTGGCGGTCAAGTGTGCCACTACTAAAGGGAATGAATATATTCACCGCATTCCCATGGGAGTGGAATGCGGTGATTATTAATTACTCTTAAGTAGTGACACACGTGACCACCGGCAGCTGCAGGAAGGCTCCGGCTGACACTGTGCTCGCTATTAAAGAGCAATGAATACTCACTGCTCTCCACTCACAGTCCCGACGTGCAGAGTAGAAAGAATTACAGCAGCTGCCCTTTGGCTTGGAAGCAGCGCATGACGTCCCTGCCATGCGATGCTTACAAGCAAAGCAGCTGCTAGCATCGAAACAAGACACTGCGAGGAAGCGCTGGGAAGTTAAGTGTAATGGTTTTTCTTTTTTTAATATGTTTTCTGATGGGGCGGAGGCCAATCATACCAGAATAAGGATGGGGCCATGCAAACCAGGACGGGGATGGGGGCCAATCACACAAGGATGCTATTAAAGTGAAATGAATATTCATTGCCCTCCAAGCCCATGGAATGCAGTGAATATTCATTTCTCTTTAGCTGCAGGTACAGGAGTTAGCCGCAGCAGCCGGCTCCTGCCTCTGTGACCCGCTGCTCCACCGATGCTGTTTCCCCACCTCCCCACCAGTCGGTACATCCAGACTATAAGACGCACCCCCATTTTACTCCACATTTGTGGAGGAAAAAAGAGCATCTTCTAGTCTGAAAAATACAGTATAAACACACACAGCGGGTGAACGGTGAATTCGGCCCCTTTAATTTAATACTTTGTTGTGCCACCTTTTGCTGCGATTACAGCTGCAAGTCGCTTGGGGTATGTCTCAGTTTTGTACATCGAGAGACTGAAATTCTTGCCCATTCTTCCTTGGCAAACAGCTCGAGCTCAGTGAGGTTTGATGGAGATCGTTTGTGAACAGCAGTTTTCAGCTCTTTCCACAGATTCTCGATTGGATTGAGGTCTGGACTTTGACTTGGCCATTCTGACACCTGGATACGCTTATTTGTGAGCCATTTCATTGTAAATTTTGCTTTATGTTTGGGATCATTGTCTTGTTGGAAGACAAATTTCTGTCCCAGTCTCAGGTCTTTTGCAAGCTTCAGCAGGTTTTTTTTCAAGAATGGCCCTGTATTTGGCTCCATCAATCTTCCCATCAGTTTTAACCATCTTCCCTGTCCCTGCTGAAGAAAAGCAGGCCCAAACCATGATGCTGCCACCGCATTTGACAGTGGGGATGGTGTGTTCAGGGTGATGAGCTGTGTTGCTTTTACGTCAAACATATCGTTTTGCATTGTTGCCAAAAAGTTCAATTTTTGTTTCATCTGACCAGTGCACCTTCTTCCACATGTTTGGTGTGTCTCCCGGGTGGCTTGTTGCAAACTTTAAACAACACTTTTTATGGATATCTTTGGGAAATGGCTTTCTTCTTGCCACTCTTCCATAAAGGCCAGATTTGTGCAGCGTGCGACTGACTGTTGTCCTATGGACAGACTGTCTCACCTCAGCTGTAGATCTCTGCAGCTCATCGAGAGTGATCATGGGCCTCTTGGCTGCATCTCTGATCAGTCTTCTCCTTGTTTGAGATGAAAGTTTAGAGGGACGGCCGGGTCTTGGTAGATTTGCAGTGATACTCCTTCCATTTCAATATGATCGCTTGCACAGTGCTCCTTGGGATGTTTAAAGTTTTGGAAATCATTTTGTATCCAAATCCAGCTTTAAACTTCTCCACAACAGTATCACGGACCTTCCTGTTGTGTTCCTTGGTCTTCATGATGCTCTCTGTCCTTCAAACACAACCCTGAGACTATTACAGAGCAGGTGCATTTATACGGAGACTTGACAACACACAGGTGCATTATATTTATCATTATTAGGCATTTAGGACAACATTGGAACATTCAGAGATCCACAATGAACTTCTAGAGTGAGTTTGCACACTGAAAGTAAAGGGGCTGAATAATATTGCACGCCTCACTTTTCAGTTTTTTAATTTCCACAAAAAATTAAAATAACCAATAAATTTCAAATAATATACAGCAGGGTAGAAAAGGTACTATATAAAAATTAACTTTTAATATTAGTATTTAAAATCCTAAAAGATAAGAGCAACTAACACACAAAATACACATACCACAAGCCACCCAACGTAGCCAGAAAAACAACCTTTAGGTGTATCCTAACATAGGCTACTAAGGTGGATAAATAAATATAAATATTAAGTCTCGGTTAATAATCTCTAATAAGATCGAGCGAGAATTACAATATAGCAGTGTCCCTGGGTAATGTCAGCCTACTCAAACATAGAGAGTCAAGCTATACCATATTAACAAAATAAACCATATGGTTACCCTCACAGAAGAAATGACATCTGCCACAAAATAATAATAAATGGAACGGTCTCACCCAGGTAGATCGTAATTCATGTTCCTCCTGGTCTCTCTAGCAGTTCCAAAGGGAATAGTTCAGGTTGATCCCAGGATGTGGGGAAACGGATATACCTCAATCACCGCAATATTAACAAACCCACCATTAGGATCCCCGAGTACCCAAGATTAACCCCGTGGCCTCCCAACGCGTTTCATTGTTCCAAATCATCAGGGGAGGAATGAATGAATAAATGCCAGTTTGGGGAATGAAGGGGTTTTCCGTGCGCGGAATAAACCTCCTCCTTGTTTCAAATCATCCAGCGGTCTGCCGCCGCTCTTATCCCCGCCATTTATAGGGTATCTACCTTTACAACTTCCGGAATCCTCCACGGGTATCCCCTCCACGTGCACTAAAAGAACGCCGAAGGTCCCGGGTAGGAAGTCCGCCTCTGTATCACAGCGTCAAAGCTCCGCCCATCCCGTCCGTCACTCACTCATGATTATCGGGCTGGAGGGAGGCACAATCCATCTCCTGCGGCATCAAAGCTCCGCCCATCAGGGCCATAAATCATGACTCCAAACACGGACCCCCTTGTGGGCGGTGGCCTCATAGCTCCACCTATCCAGACCGTGACTCATGTATCATCACTAAGCAAACCGGACGGTGGGCCCGCCTCCATACTGTGGCGTCATAACTCCACCCATCCAGGCCCGCGCCATTCAAACATATCTAAGAACGGGCATTGGCCTTCCAGACAGCCCCCATCGTAACCACGCCCATCCATCCATCTATCGACAGGCGCTACAGCGCTACAGGCGCCCCACAATTCTTAGTATGCGGGCAATAAACCTATGCATTCTAAGCCCGCCACTGGGCGACAGTGTACTTGTCCCATATGTTTAATGGGACACTGGTAGGGAGGCTGCCTCTGTGCAGCGGCCGCGCAACCTTTTCAGCTTTACATAACGAACACAGTGGAAACTGCTAAGGAGCCGCTGTGGAAACTCCTGGAATACATACTTTTAAAGGGCAGACTATGTACCTATATTAAAAGATGCCTCAACAACACATGGAAATGGCATCATACCTTTAGAAAAACCCATTTCATAGGCGCATGCCCATTCCTAGGGTAAGTTCTTTTTAAATATATCCATGTGTGTACTAGTGAGCATCCAAAGTGCCACAAAAAAATTTAGTAGAAAATATATAGAGAAAAAGGTAGATAACCCAAAATAACCAACCAGTTCTATGCTGGTCATAACTAAAAAAAGCAATCTCCTACAACCTCAAATGTTAAAGGAGGAGAAAAAAAGAAAGGCAAAGTACCATCCTGAGCTCCAACCATAGACACGGATAAACACGAAATAAAGGGAAAGAGGGGAAAAAAGAAGGGGAACAGGTGCTCTCCCTACCCGAACCCTAATCTTCTCCTAAATATACCCTACCTATCAGCGGGGGTTGGCACCCTAGAACAAACGAGAAGGCGCCCCCACTCCACGACGGCTAGTCCTCCTCTAACCCTACTAGCCCTAATTCTGGGTATATTTAGGAGAAGATTAGGGTTCGGGTAGGGAGAGCACCTGTTCCCCTTCTTTTTTCCCCTCTTTCCCTTTATTTCGTGTTTATCCGTGTCTATGGTTGGAGCTCAGGATGGTACTTTGCCTTTCTTTTTTTCTCCTCCTTTAACATTTGAGGTTGTAGGAGATTGCTTTTTTTAGTTATGACCAGCATAGAACTGGTTGGTTATTTTGGGTTATCTACCTTTTTCTCTATATATTTTCTACTAAATTTTTTTGTGGCACTTTGGATGCTCACTAGTACACACATGGATATATTTAAAAAGAACTTACCCTAGGAATGGGCATGCGCCTATGAAATGGGTTTTTCTAAAGGTATGATGCCATTTCCATGTGTTGTTGAGGCATCTTTTAATATAGGTACATAGTCTGCCCTTTAAAAGTATGTATTCCAGGAGTTTCCACAGCGGCTCCTTAGCAGTTTCCACTGTATTCGTTATGTAAAGCTGAAAAGGTTGCGCGGCCGCTGCACAGAGGCAGCCTCCCTACCAGTGTCCCATTAAACATATGGGACAAGTACACTGTCGCCCAGTGGCGGGCTTAGAATGCATAGGTTTATTGCCCGCATACTAAGAATTGTGGGGCGCCTGTAGCGCTGTAGCGCCTGTCGATAGATGGATGGATGGGCGTGGTTACGATGGGGGCTGTCTGGAAGGCCAATGCCCGTTCTTAGATATGTTTGAATGGCGCGGGCCTGGATGGGTGGAGTTATGACGCCACAGTATGGAGGCGGGCCCACCGTCCGGTTTGCTTAGTGATGATACATGAGTCACGGTCTGGATAGGTGGAGCTATGAGGCCACCGCCCACAAGGGGGTCCGTGTTTGGAGTCATGATTTATGGCCCTGATGGGCGGAGCTTTGATGCCGCAGGAGATGGATTGTGCCTCCCTCCAGCCCGATAATCATGAGTGAGTGACGGACGGGATGGGCGGAGCTTTGACGCTGTGATACAGAGGCGGACTTCCTACCCGGGACCTTCGGCGTTCTTTTAGTGCACGTGGAGGGGATACCCGTGGAGGATTCCGGAAGTTGTAAAGGTAGATACCCTATAAATGGCGGGGATAAGAGCGGCGGCAGACCGCTGGATGATTTGAAACAAGGAGGAGGTTTATTCCGCGCACGGAAAACCCCTTCATTCCCCAAACTGGCATTTATTCATTCATTCCTCCCCTGATGATTTGGAACAATGAAACGCGTTGGGAGGCCACGGGGTTAATCTTGGGTACTCGGGGATCCTAATGGTGGGTTTGTTAATATTGCGGTGATTGAGGTATATCCGTTTCCCCACATCCTGGGATCAACCTGAACTATTCCCTTTGGAACTGCTAGAGAGACCAGGAGGAACATGAATTACGATCTACCTGGGTGAGACCGTTCCATTTATTATTATTTTGTGGCAGATGTCATTTCTTCTGTGAGGGTAACCATATGGTTTATTTTGTTAATATGGTATAGCTTGACTCTCTATGTTTGAGTAGGCTGACATTACCCAGGGACACTGCTATATTGTAATTCTCGCTCGATCTTATTAGAGATTATTAACCGAGACTTAATATTTATATTTATTTATCCACCTTAGTAGCCTATGTTAGGATACACCTAAAGGTTGTTTTTCTGGCTACGTTGGGTGGCTTGTGGTATGTGTATTTTGTGTGTTAGTTGCTCTTATCTTTTAGGATTTTAAATACTAATATTAAAAGTTAATTTTTATATAGTACCTTTTCTACCCTGCTGTATATTATTAGTTTTTTTTGGGATTGGTAGAATTTTTTGGATTAACCAATAAATTTCATTCAATTTCACAATTGTGTTCCACTTGTTGTTGATTCTTCACCAAAAATTTACATTTGGTATCCTTATGTTTGAAGCATGATATGTGGGAAAAGGTTGAAAAGTTCCAGGGGGCCGAATACTTTCGTAAGGCACTGTTAAGTATTTAACATGTTTATTTAACTATTTATGGAAGGAATTTTCAGTAAACAAATAGTTCCTTCCATAAATTTTCTGTTGGATTTAGGACAGGTGTCCGGAACCAACTCACAGTATCGCTGACTGTGTGTTTGGGATCATTGTCTTGCTGAAATGTCCACCCTTCATCACCCTGGTAGATGGCAGTAGATTTTTATCAGCGATGTCTTGGTCTATTTGTTCATTCATCCTTCATTCATTAATATGCAGCTTGCCAGTGCTGTATGCTGAGAAAACAGACACACACCACGATGTTCCCACCTCCAAACATCACTGTTGGTATTATGTTTTCAGGGTGATATGCAGTGCCTTTTGGCTTCCAAACATGGTGTGCATTATGACATATATTGAGTTTTATTTTGGTCTCATTTGACAAGACTATGCTCCCAATATTTCACAGGCTTGTCTAAATGTTGTTGAACAAACATTAAACACACTTGAACATGTTTTTGGTTCAGCAACGGAATCTTGCGTGGTGAGCATCCTTGCAGGCCACGGAAGTTCTTTGAAACAATTGCACTTACTAATTCCAGGTCTTTCTGTAGCTCTCCACAGGTGGTCCTTGGCTCTTGGAACAACTGTTCTGATAATTATTTTCACTCCTCTGTCTGAAATATTGCAGGGAACACCTGGTCGATTTATAGTGAAATTATTTTCTTTCCACTTCCGGATTATGGACCCAACAGTGCTCACTGGAAACTTCAATAGTTTAAAAATGATCCTGTAACTAATGCCATCAATATGTTTTGCAACAATAAAAATGTGAAGGTCTTGAGACAGCTCACTGGTTTTACATACTGTGCGATATTACCAAGGTGCCACACAAGAAACAAAACACCAGTTTATAAGCCATCAATTGAACCAGATGATATTTTTCACTAAGAGGCAGGATTGCTTTCTAATTACTGATACATTTCAGCTAGTGTCATGACTTTATGTGGCTTTTTGCACCTCTCTTCATGTGTTCAATAGTTTTTACCTGAGTCATTTCTCATTATTACACAACTTAATTTATGAACATCCAAGATTTGATATCTTTGACTGTAGATTGGATGGGTTGTTACAAACATCTGGTGAGAATTTCATGTCAATAGCACCTTAAAAATAGATTTACTTGGTGATGAATTCAATACTTATTTCACCCAATATATGTATGTATATTATACAAACAAGTACACACACCTCAAAACTGAAATGTTAACACAAATGACCAGCCCTAAGATTTTGTAAATTGAAGCAGCAGGTGTCGCCAAAAACTGCAAATGATCAAATTTTCAAGCCCCTAGTTTTTATCTGTGGCATGGGGATGGACATAAAATTCAGATTGGAAAGGAAAATGGTTTTTGTTGGATGATTGTACAATGTCTTCTGTTCATCGACATGACAGTTCTCGCTACTTAAATTGAGAGGGACAGAATCCCTGAGAGACCTTGATTTATCACTGCGCAGATCACTGTGTGTAGGCCGAGATATCAGAACTGTTCAATGTTGCGTGTCACAGTGGCTAGGAGAACAACGAAGAACAGGAATGATAGAGGTACACAAATGTGAACCTGTAGCGACCTAGTCTGAATTGCAAGGGAAATTAGACATCAAGGTACCTTCACACAACTATTTCGTTGCAACGTCACGCTTTTTGTGACGTAGCAACGATCCCGCTAACAATCTCGTTATGTGTGACAGCGACCAACGATCAGGCCCCTGCTGGGAGATCGTTGGTCGTTGGGGAATGATCAGGACCTTTTTTTGGTCGCTGATCACCCGTTGTCATCGCTGGATCGGCGTGTGTGACGCCGATCCAGCGATGTGTTCACTTGTAACCAGGGTAAACATCGGGTTACTAAGTGCAGGCCCTCGCTTAGTAACCCAATATTTACCCTGGTTACCATTGTAAAAGTTAAAAAAAAACACTACATACATTCCGATGTCTGTCACGTCCCCCGCCGTCAGCTTCCCTGCACTGACTGTCAGCGACGTCACCGCTGTGCTCTGCTTTACGGCCGGCGCTGACACGGTCAGTGCGTGAAGCTGACGGCGGGGGACGTAACAGACATCGGAATGTGAGTATGTAGGGTTTTTTTTTTTTTACTTTTACAATGGTAACCAGGGTAAATATTGGGTTACGAAGCGCGGCCCTGCACTTAGTAACCTGATGTTTACCCTGGTTACCCGGGGACTTCGGCATCGTTGAAGACAGTTTTAACGATGCTGAAGTCGTTCCCCTGATCGTTGGTCGCTGGAGAGAACTGTCTGTGTGACAGCTCCCCAGCGACCACACAACGACTTACCAACAATCACGGCCAGGTCGTATCGCTGGTCGTGATCGTTGGTAAGTTGTTTAGTGTAACGGTACCTTAAGACATCAGTGTTTACACAAACTATCAGATGGCATTTGCAAGACATCGGGCTACGGAGCCAGACGTCTGACTACAGGTCATCCATAGACGTCACCACACTGTTCTCAAAGGCTGAAATCTTACTGAGCAAGTCAGCAATGGATGCCGGAATGGAGGCTATCCTCTTCAATGACTAGTCCCAGTTTTGTCTTTGATGCAATGATAGCCAAAAATGGGTCCATAAAACACATGGGCAATGCCATTTTGAGGTCTTTACGAGGGAACGTCAAACACAGGTTGGTGGAACGGGGCTAGATTACTAGTCTAGTTTTTTCAGCTGGCACTTGTAGGGGGTCATCACACTGCATGGGAGCTGTGGGTCATCATACTGTGGGGTCATCATACAGTGTAGGGACTGTGCATTCCATTTAAATTGTATGAGTATGGACTGTTGGAACCCTACAGTCCACACACACAGACATTGCATGATAGCCCCATCATACAGTGTGGGGGGTTTGTGAAAGCCTTTATATTGTGTGGGAGCTACTGAGGCCATCATGCTGTGTGTGGGGAGAACTGTTTGGTGGCATCATTTTGTGTGTCAATTGCTGTGGAGTAGAATCATATGGTGTGTGGTGGACTGTGGGTGTGGACAGTGTGGGGGTTGTGGTCACCATAATACTTTGGGTAAGGGGGCTTTGAGGGCATCATAATATTTTGGGGCTGCAGGGCCATCATATGGTGTGTGAGGAAACTGGGGATATACTGTGTGAGGGCACAGTAGTGACAAGATACTGTGTGAGGGCACTGATGGCATTATACTATTTTGGGGACACTGGGGGTTACACTTTACTGATGGAATTTTGGGGTGCACGTAGTGTGTACTGTGATCGATTTCACTAAGGAGATATAGGGTGTGGGCTTTTTGGGTGCTAGGGCTTCATAGTATTTCAAATATTGCAAGGAATTTCTTACATAGCACTGTCTTCGGCAGCAAACTGAAGATTTGGACCAAAAAAACGCTGGTTCGTACATATAAAGCGGCCATCAAATAAGCTATAAATCGCTCATAAAACTGTCAGAAAAGTGTTGCACTTTGGAACCAAAGTAATAGAGGCTGATTCTATAATTCACATGCTGTACATGTTCTCCGTTATTTGTTACATCTCTAGTGCCAAGTGTCAGTATCTTTGTGACAAAAGTAGCGTTTATGGGCCAACCGATGTTACAGAGCAACATATTGCACTGCAGGTCTCGACTGCCATACAAGCTAATATGTCATTACTTGCTGCAAAGCTGGGTGAAGAATGTGTCAAATTACAGTGAAAAATGCATTTTAGACGGGGTGTTCAGCAGACACGAGAGTGGCGCTTCAGTGTGATAAATGGCTTTAAAAGGGAGCTCGCTGTACGGATGAAAATATAACAAGGTATCTTGGAAGAGAAAGTAAGAGTGGATACGTTGTGACAGAATATAAGTGCACCGGGCCTCCCTAGAGATCCAGCGAGAGCCTACGCAGCATATGGCAGGTTATAGCATCGAACAATTATAAATGCAACTCAATTTCTGTCAAATAGCAGAGCTTTGGAGGGCTCGGATTATGCAATTAGATTGAAAGTTAATGTCCTACCGACGCTTCAACAATGCTCCTGTCACATTTTTGCATTTTGTTCATAACGCTAAAAAGCTGGCATCTCCGTCCGCATACAATTTATGAAGGCCCAGGAAAAACACAGGTCTACATGAATTACTAACAGATGTAAGTTCTCTCCTTTGTTCAAATATTGTTCAAGCCAGACACAATTATGTGCTTATAAATAAAATATGGAAAGGTTTGTTAGCTGAAGAAAGTGTGAGGAAGAAGACAAATGGGGTTATTCATCAAGCGTGAGCACAGCGCTTGAGACAAAAGACAAAACTCTACGAGCGCGTCATTCATTGTAATAAGGTTATTTATTAAAGCAGGAAGTGAACAACATCATTTTCGTGGAAAAATAAGATATTTGAGATTCGGCTTTGAATATGGATGTCTCCAAGATGTGACTTCAGAACATGCACACCGTATACTAGAAAGAAAGTGTGACCAGAATCCGGAATCAGAGACTAATTATTTCTACTATTCACATTGCCCAATCCTTCCTACGAGGCTTACATGGGAAAAAAGTAGATCGCTGCCTGGAAGAGCCAAGCTCGGAGCCATTTAAACTATGTTCAATCACATTTTTCATATAGGGTTAGTGCTGCTCTTCCCCAGAAAAATGAGATAAAAACTTAATATGCACCCCCAAATAATACCACTAAAACATCAGCTCTATGCACAAAAAAATCCCTCCCACATGTCCATCAATGGAAAAATATAAGGGCTTATGCTTTTTTCACAATGCTGTCTTATCGGGGCTTACATCCAAATCCCTTGCAAAACAGGACTTTGGCTCCATCGGCGCATACGCCCTTCGCTATAATAGTGCCGATAGAGTCGTATGCATTCTTGTGCATTATTTTTGGGTGAATAGGCCTACTTGGGTTCAGACACAAGCTCCGACGGGACCACTGAATGTGGGCAAGAACGCAATGTGAAAGCAACCGAAAGGGTCTCAGAAAATAACAGCACAAAGGTTATTTTTACAGAGCAATGAACTCAAAGAAAGAAAAACAACTCTTCTATTTTGGGGGGGTTCTTTTTCAATTTTCAGAATTTTATTGCACTTATAATTCATGTTTCCATTCAATGTAATGAAAAATGGAAGAAGAATTCAGTCATTCAGAACAAGATCTCATACTGCAAAAAAAAAAAAAACACTCATAAGGCTTTATCAAAGAGAAAATAAAAAAAAATGATGTGGTTCTTGGAATAAAATGGAGGAAAAATATTAAAAAAGCAAAAAATGAAAAATAAAAAACTAAGAAAATAATTATAATTTTGGGAATGCCACATTAAAAACATTTTATATTCTTTTAAATTCTCATAGCAGATATGAAGATTATTTCCATCCAAAATATAAATACGATCATTTATTAAAAATGAGGATCTTAGGCATAGTCGGTTAATTAGGAGTTAAGTTTTTCCATTTTCTTTTACTAAAAAATCACTTGTAGTCTTAATCCATAAGCCAATTGTGTGTGCTGTGGTCAGCAATATTTGGGTTCTCCAGATTAATTACATACACCTAATGCACAGGACCTCTAGTGACCTGCCTGTAAGAGGTCTGATAACAGTGCCAGGATCCAGTTTCCTGAGAAAGCTCACAGGTGTTCAGCTCCTCTGCCCCCAGGAGCTCAGGTCCTGGCACACACATTTCTCACTTCAATAAGGAATTCTGCTTTGTGCTTCTGCTCACCCAAGTGATTCAGCCGGAGCCTTTCTACAACAATAGGCAGGAAAACAATAACATCTCTGATCATGGCCAGGACAGTGATTGATGCAGGAGACCAAGGGCACTCTTGGCATTTCTTGTAAAACTTCACAGTGGTAAAATAAGATCCTGATGTGATTTTTCAGCTGCACTTTATGTTCACATTGAGGCGCTGATTATTTTATTTTTATTTATTTTTTTGTTAAAACTTTTGCCTTCCTTAGTGTTTTTTTTTTCTTATTTTAGAATTTTCCATCTTCTGGTTTTGATTTTTTGATTGACCACGTAAAAAAATACACAGTATAGTAAAGATATTGTAGACTCGACACTCTAAACATTTGCCCCTATCTAAGCAGATTATAAAAACTGCCATAATTCTGTGTTGGGATGAAAACCTGGATATTATTTTAGCTGGCCCCCTTCAGGAGAATAGCTAAAGACTCATAGGCCCTGGTGTGAAATCAGCCTTCCCA
The DNA here is from genome assembly GCF_032444005.1 of Ranitomeya imitator. Lineage (NCBI taxonomy): Eukaryota > Metazoa > Chordata > Amphibia > Anura > Dendrobatidae > Ranitomeya > Ranitomeya imitator. Next base: position 67,648,742 of record NC_091286.1, read on the forward strand.
CTGTCACAAACTTCCAAACACAAATAATCGGGTTTCCCTTTCTTTCCTCCCACAACGCTAACTCCATTATTGGCCAAACAAAGACATAGTTCCCCAACACAGTAACAATTAATACATTGCTCCAAGACAAAACCGTATAAAATAGTGATATAGTCCTACATATTATCTGGCATCTTGAATCCATCCACCCAAACATCCCACATCAATAATCTATATCTACTGTCCCTTCCAAATCCATCTAACATCTATCCAAACATCTATCCCATCTACACATATTGTCTGTATCATCGCATGTATCCCCACAATCAGAGGCCTTTATATATTGCATACAGTTGTCTTTTTATTTGTTTGGTCTCCCTACTTTTTTTTTATGCACAACAAGTGAAGGGAAGACAACCAAATAAGGATTCGGGCAGAGGTCAGGATGTCGTGGCCGACCACCAAGAAATCAGCAGCTGTAACACCAATCTCACATCTTGGAAGAATAAATGGCAGACGCCACAGCACTAGACAGGGAAGTCTCATACAAGGACATGTGCAGACACTGAGGTCTTTCTCTAACCTTTCACATTTCAGCGACTCAGTCATGCTTTCCTGCAGGGTGACATATCTCACACACTCGTGTTCACTAAATGCTACCCCTGTACACTCCGTACATCACCTGCTAGAAGAAATAATTATAGGAATCTGGGAAAAAGCAAGGAAAGGAATCGCGTCTTTTCCATTCTGAGGAATGAAATGGAACTCTGTTGTATCACAAGGTCTTATGCCAAGTAAAATCCACTTACACCCAAATAACTAACGGTACATTTATTAAAGGGAGCCTGTGAGTAGGATTGTGCACAGTAACCTTCACACAGTGTCAGGTCGGCACTGTTATACTGGTTACAATGATTCCTTGGTTGATGAAATCCGTCTTGTGGTTCTTTAATCTTTATTCTCAGTTTTGAGTCAATAATATACTCGTGCTCCGGGGCAGCCTGTGGGGATCTTCATGTGGTGCTCCGATTAGCTTATTCATGTATATGGGTATTTTACATACTGATTATTATATGTATTTAAAAAAAACAAAAACATTCAGCAGGCAGGCGTCAGCACTGCAGCATGATTGCATGTATAATGTGCAGTAAATGGTTTAATTTAGTCACATACATAGATTTTTTTTCCAGAAACATTCTCAAAATGCACCGTCTGAGCCTGCGCAGTAGCATCGATCATCGATGCAATAGATGCTACTAGGCAGGCGACGCCATCTTGGTGGAGACAATTTTTTTTCCTCTAGCAAAACAGCGCCATCTGCACAGTAGCATCTATCGGTTCGCCGATATGTATTTCAACACATATAATAATCAGTATGTAAGTCTAAGGGTGCGCAAAAAAAAAAACAACGGATGCCATATGTAGCCAAAGTATACCATTTTTTTTTTAAATAAGTGCTTCTGTAAAAAAGAAATGGATTTCATACGGATTGCACACGAATGACAAATAAGTAAAAAAAATTGTCAGTTTTCCAGATAAAACATGATTTTTTATATGTCGTGTGAACCTTACTTGACACATTACTTTTTTGTGTATGATAAAGGAGTTCATTGTGCTCCAATACTACTGAACATAGTGCATCCATTCAGAAAGTTTGACCAACAACTCGTATATAAAGCAAAGGTGACCATCATCCATTGCGGACACATGTACAGTATGGCGCCTTTATTTACGAGACAGAAGCCTAAGCTAAAGTTGTTTTCATTAGCGACAGACTCACTTTTAACTTAGACCTAATAAACCAATAAGTTGTTTCAAGTTTAGCAGTAGTGGCAGTAGCCAGACCCACAAGGTCATGGAAAGTATTATGGGATGGAGGTAGAGGCCTGAGCTTTGGCTGATGAGAATAACACATGTGAAGAAGAGGCGCTGGAGTGGCCTACACAAATAAACAGCAGGGCACTACTTCTTAAAGAGGCAGTAAACTGGTGACATGTCCTGTCCCCACTCATCACTCAGAGATAGAGCTTTGGATTTTACATCCTCTCCCAATTCCTTGTTTTCTCTTCACACCTCATTGATAAGCTTTTCCACTAGAGCTGAGAGTCTGATGGTTCTGGGCGTTAGTCTTCGCACACACATTCACACTCATTAAACCCTTGTCCACAGTCCTGTCACTGTACTGCAAATCAGGTTCTTGGATGTGACTTGCAAACACACCAAGGGGGCTGTGGGCAGGATGTCCATATCAAACACTCAATATAGGAGCCATCAGGCAGCCTAATTAAATTAAATCAGGGAAACAGAAACACCAAAGCAATTACACAATCCAGAGCTGAGCACAGTTACCCCATGGTCTATCAGATCAGGGATGTGTATTGCTAATTTACCTCCAGTTAGAAACATTGGGGGAAGTAATTTCCATATAAATTGGAACATTTCTTCCTAATGAGGCATTGTTGTCTGGAATTCATGGCTCATCTGTGGTCCTCTGGTCAAATTACAGCAATGCAGTTAGTCTACGTTCACATTAGCGTCGCGTCGCCGTTGCGTCGGCGACGCAGCGGCGACGCACGGAAAAACGCGCGCAAACGCGCGCAAAAACGCGCGCGTTTTGCGACACGTGCGTCGTTTTTGACGAAAATCGGACGCACAGAAAATGCTACATGTAGCGTTTTCTTGCGTCCGACGCTAGCGTCGGAAACGACGCACGTGGCGAAAAACGCCACCAAAACAACGCACGCGTCCCCTATGTTAAACATAGGGGCGCGTCGCCGCTGCGTCGCCGACGCAACAGCGACACACATTAGCGTAACGCTAATGTGAACGTAGCCTTATAAATGGACTTACCAAAGGTTGTAGCAAACTAGGCGAATGACAAAAATTATTGGGCCAAAGTGTACAGGTAGCCACACAGCTGCCGGCAGAGACCACAATGTAAAGACAACTTTGGCAGGCTGATTCAATGGTTAACAAGCGCCCATCGACTGTACAAGTCAATGAGCACTCGTATACTGGCCTCATTGTATGGGAGATGAAAACCGATAGGAAGAAAATGATCATGAATGCGGGACGGTGGACACCATCTTTTGCAGGGTGCATCCAGATCCTTTACTGCTGGCTGCGGGAATTTGAGGTGCCTGATCTAATAGTATGGGCGTCACTACTAGGCTGTAAAGCCAGACACACTGACCTATATCTGTGTGACTGGTGCCCTACAAAAGCCTTATTTATGCATTTATACTACTAGGTGACCACCCCTTCCTTGAATGATAGAGGTGTGAGTGGGTGCTCCATCAGTGTTTGTACCTGTGCTACCTCCGCCTTTACCATGGGGGGGCTGATGCACCCTATAGTGTATTAGTGATGTGACCTGATGTTGGTGGAAATGAGCATACTTACGAATGCTTGCTAGTGTATTTAAATTGGCTGTAAGACTAAGGGTACCGTCACACAGTGCAATTTTCATTGCTACGACGGTACGATCCGTGACGCTCCAGCATCGTAACAATATCGCTCCAGCGTCGTAGACTGCTGTCACACTTTTGGAAACAGGAACATAATTGTTCTCTTGTGTCTACAAGACTGGGGAGTTCCACCACTCCTCTTGGGCTATCTGCACAAAAGCTGTTCTACCCTGTATGCACACATGGATTTTTCCTCTCTGAACCCTGTTCACACAGGTTATATACAGATGATCAGGTTTTTAAATACATCAGATAGGGATTGCATACATTAGTTAGGACTGCTCTGATAACGGTATACCGTGAAGATTGGTAGAGCAGCTTAGTATACATTTTTTGCAAAAAACGTATCAACCAAATACCCTGTTTTTTACATCTTTTACTAGCACTTGCGGATTACTGCAACATTTTTTCAAACTGAGTGTTTTTGGTTTTACTATTCTCTTTTGTGTCTTCTGCTGTCACACTTTGCAATCTGCGACGCTGGAGCGATAATTTCATGACGTATGTGCGATGTAGAAGCCGTTGGTTACTATGCGCACATCGTATACGATATATGTTACACCATGCGATCATGCCGCCACAGCGGGACACTAGACGACGAAAGAAAGTTTCAAACGATCTGCTACGACGTACGATTCTCAGCGGGGTCCCTGATCGCAGGAGCGTGTCAGACACTGCGATATCGTAACTATATCGTTCGAACGTCACAAATCGTGCCGTCGTAGCGATCAAAATTGCACTGTGTGACGGTACCCTAAAGGCTCCCAAGAATTTTAGTATAAACCACCATCTAATGTGATAAGGCATTCTCCCGACTCTCCTCCGACAGACAAGTTGTCCAGAAGCCGATTACACCACTCTTAACATAAAAAAACACATTCAGGCTAAACCGAATTCAGGCCGAATCAAAAGAGCTTGTGTATAGGGGTGGGTCGTTAATGATGACTGCCATTCGAACAACAGTCATCTGATTTTAATGAATGTGAGGGGGTTGTGAAATGCAAACAATTCATACTCATCTGTTATTGGTCCCTCTTGTATTTAAATACCAGAATTTATTTTCTATGCCATTACCTATTACTAAGGAAGCCTGTGCTGCGCCAGAAATGAGTCAAGGTTTTTTTTTTTTTTTTTTTAAACTTCTCAGTTTTAATTGTCTATTAATACATTTCTACCTTTTATCTGGATGGTTATGCAGGACCAAGTCCTTCTTCCTTCATCTTATTTGATTGTAATGGTTACCTTAAAAGGGTTATACGGAAGTCTGCCGTGACTTATGGCACACTGTCCGTATTCTCCAATGCTGGCTGCAAGTATGCGATCTGGATACTTCCAGGCACATTCCAACTAGATGTGAGCGACCTCACTCAATACAAGGTTGCACACGTCAAGTTGGAATGTGGCCAGGAGTATGCATATCATATACTTGCGCTCACATGACCACCAACTCCCAGCACCAGCGAGTCTCACTACTATATAGTACTTCAAGTATATGCTCCTCTTTAAAGGAAATTGGTCAGATACCTTATAAGACCTTTAGGGCATCAATGAATACGGTGATGGCCCAGAGGAGAAATGTATAACTTGAAATGCGTACCATAATTATGGAGAACTTCTGTGTAGTCCTACGGGCAAATACTGCATTGTGGTGCTACTATCAGATGCAGGAAAAGATGTATTCAAGAAATGCACCTTCTGGTTGTATCCGACTCCATTCGCAAAATCATCAAGACTTGGGTAATAAATATACAGGTACTACTGCTGTGCGGTAGTATTGGAAACACTTAAAAAGGAAACCACTCACCATTTCAAGCGTGGCCAACTTTTTTTTTTCCTTAGATATAGGCCTATTCAGTGCTATTTTTTATGGTCTTTATAAGGGGATTTTGCTCACAGGGCAATAATGCAAAGAAGGCAGAAGATACGTACTTAGAGCATCCTGTAAATCCCCTTTGGGAAAGCTCAAAAATTAGAATTGAAAAAAAAGGCCCTTTTGACCTAATGACTTGTCCTTACATTTAAAGCACAATGCATATTTAATATTTATTATTTTGACTCACCCTCGAAACCCCTAATATCTCTAGATAAGGGGATATTTAACAATTGATTACAAAAATCAGTTTCACAACCATCCATACAGGCCCTGAGGTTGCTTTAAACTCAGAAATGCAAGTGCCAAATATCAGTGACCCGCTGTGTACCTGCAATGGTTACTAATCCCTTCCACTTCTCAATTGCAAAATGGAAGCAAAACGGGTTAACTGAGAATCAAAACATGAGAAATCCAGTTCAAGTAACTTGTGAAAAAACTTCTTTATTCACCAAAAAGTACTCGGCAGAGGATAAAACATCATCAGCGTTGATTGTTACATGATATGCAACATCGACGCGTTTCAGGAGGCTACGCACCCTTAATCATGATGCCAAGCACTTTTTGTGAATAAACAAGAAGTTTGCTCACAAGTTTGCTGAGCTGGATGTCTCATATTTTGATTGCTCCATGCTTTGACACAGCGTTTTTCCTGCTCCGAACACCTAAGGATGTCTACTACGGTGAGCTGGACTTTTTTTCTATTTAACTGAGAATCCATCAGTGAGCTCATTCTGATGATCCAAGAGGAAAGTTTTTAATATGCTTTTTTGATTTGTTTTTTAGCCCCTGTAAGAACACATCAAAGTGAATGAACAGAGAAACAAAGAGCCTTGGATATAAAAACTGTGCAAAATTTTTAATGAAGTGGAATGGCAAAAGTGATTTTAGCCCCAAATACAAGCATTTTAGCAAAAAAATAAAAAAAAAATGTTCCTTTTAAGCATTTTGAGGAAAGAATACTACACTTTCTACTCCACTAAAGATGCATTTAATCATACAAATGCTTTGAATCTGTGAAATAGTTCCCATTTCCACCCAACGACCTTCAAAACAAGGTTTATTTTAAGAGTTTTATTTATTATCACAACAAACAACGAACACCTACCACCTCCAAAAATAACACACATTTTATCTTTTTATCACCGCCCTTAAAAACGACGCAAAACATATATCTTTCACTCTAAAGTGCCTTCGAACAACTTGATGTTAAAATATTAAAATATTCTTGCTACCCAAAATATCTACAGATTATTTTTGTTTATGGAATTATTCTGTTGTCACTGTCTTTTACAGTCACAGAGATTACATCGAAATACTGCAGAGAGGAAAATATATAAAAACGGTTCCTTTTCATTGACAATTTATTTTATCCAAAGAGGTGGCGATATTTCATTAAAAGATATGAAATGCAAATTTGCACTCGGCTATAACAAACACCTGTCAAACTCGGTTTATCTTTGTTTAGAAGCTCAAAGAAAGTCTGGTTATGCAAAAAGGAAAAGGGCATTTAAAACCAAAAAAAAATAAAAAATAAAAAACAACAGAAGCCAGATTGGAACATGCTAGCCCATAACATTCTGTCCTCACTTTCCCTAAAGACCACTTTGCTACAAGAATGTCATTCAATTGGGATCAACAGATTTTAATTAAGATACTTGACTTAAGTGTTCGCATGACTTGATCTGTTAACTGAACCTCATGGATGTTCTCCAGCGAGCTGAGCTGGCATTTCGAAACTCGAAATTAAAAATTACTAGCAAATTTTCCTTAGTCTTTAAAATATAAAAAAAATAACATTCGTAATGGAGTTGAATATCCTCATCTCTAATGGCCGGCATGTTGGTACAATCCATGTCTAATGACCAGGTGAATCTTCTAGTTTTAGCTTTCCAACTGACCAGACAGATAAGATTTCAATTTTCAATGGCGGAAAGAAAAAAAAAAGAACTAGAAGACACATGAGATCAGGGACCTTGTCCTTTATCACCAGCTACTGCTCTTTACATTGATTATCCATTGTTTCCAATCTGAGGCTCCTTATCTTTCTTTGTGAAACAAACATCTTAACTGGAGCTAATAATGTAATACAGGGTTGGAGCTGTTCAGACCACAAGGGTTGGTAAAGATCCCAGTGTCTCAGATGTGCATGCTTGAACACAGGTGTGACTTATAAGTGAAAAATCCATTTCCTGGACCTCCTATAGTAAAATAAGGGCATCATTAACCCTTTTCTAGTAAGCCCCAACAACTTTACAAAAAAGGTTCTGTGGATCGCATTTTGACAAGTAAAAGGTAAAAAGTTTTATTGCAGCCTTCGGTCTACTGAGACTTTCTTAAGCTCTGTTGCCTACAAGTCTACATGCTAGAGGTGGAGATTATTATTATTACTGTTCCAAAAAATAGCCCAGCCAGCCATTCATGTGATGGTCAAATTAGAGAAACATGTCGACTCTTGCATCACGGATGTATTCGTTTATTTCCATGTATGACCGAGTTCACACACAGATCTACCTGAACCTTTAAACTGGTTCCACATAAGAAAACCAAATGTTTTATAGCCATCATAGAAGAAGGTCGTCTGTTTTGGACCCTCGCCCACCTATTTATGATGTGGACCATTATTTACAATATTCCCTATGAAATACTACACTTACCATGCCAGAGGTTAAGGATATCTTCTACAGCAAAATCAACTGTTTGCAGATTTTTTTTTTTTTAAAGTAAAGTGTCATCAGGTTTTTGCTAGCCCATGTGAAAGCAGCACGATGTAAGGGCAGAGACCAAGATTCCTGCAACGTGCAGTTTCTGGGCCGCATGCAGAAGTTGTGCCAGAAGCAACATATTAATCCTGTAGAAAGGTGACAACCTTATTATTGTTGAGTGTTCAGCTTCTGAGATCCCATGGATCCAAAAATGAAGTGCTTAAAGACTCCTGTGTAAAGGAATACTTACTGAACATGTGTGACCAGTTCTTCATTTACCGTCTATCAGACTAATGGCACAATATGACCGCTAATTTTGTAAACTTTTACTGATCAGCGGTCGTTGGTCTGCCTGTTTAAATGGGCAGACCAAAGCAAACATTGCACACTGAGCGATCTACACTAAATCGCTGAATGAGAATACGCTGCCATGGTTCTTGGCAGTGCTAGACATGTTTTACACCTCCAAGAACAAATGATCTTTTGCGCTGCTTAAAAGATAATTTCACCTGACGAACAAGCGCTTTTGCTGTAACAGTTTGTACAGCAAGATAATTGGGAAACCATTGTTTTTAACAACTCTTGTTCATGATTATCTTGCAGTGAATTTTCCCTTTTAGAGGGGAATTTGGGCTCTCTATTCTCAGAATTAATAGATTTCTGAGCAGTCTTACCGAAAACAATTATACTTCTGTCACCCATCACGTGGAGAGGATGTGCATTTATTGAACAATCTTTTCCGTTTAGAAATAACGCATGGAATGCAATAGTAACAAAGTTGCCACATACAAAATATGACTAACCCCTAACTTAATTTTGCCATAATTATTTCATTAGTGCACCACCTTTCACCTTGGTAGAATAGCCCCCCAGCGTAACAGCTAACTGGAGCTGAGCAGCTCTTATTTAACTACAATCCCAATGGATCACAAAAGCCAAAGATTCAGCTCCAGACACAAAGTAGAAATTCATTGTGTTTTATTCCAACACTAACATCAATCAGGTCAATTCTCAAACCATCTACTCATATGAAGAAATACCAAAAGTTAAAAAAAATCACTGCAGTGAAAAGACAGCTTTTTAGCGGGTGTGAAACGATTGTCAGTTACTTGTTAGCTGCAGGCTTTTTCCTTTTCTTCCACCAGTCAACAAGCTCCTCTGCCTGTCAATGGCTTCTGATCTGATAAGGGAGCTCTGTTTATTTTCAGACTAGCCATGGGGAAGAAGAGAGGAACCTGATTACATCAGGGGCATCTCAGGACTGACAAGACCTTTGGCCTGGGGGCCACTGGGGATAACAAAGAGGAAAGCAAGAGGAGGGGTAGAAAACAGCTGAGGTGGCTATTTGAGGGTCCTCTCTACAAACAAGCCAGATCATCTCAACCAAAAATAAAGAAAACAACAGACATCTGCTAGCTACCTAGGCTTGTCCTAAAAAGCCTTTACTTTAATGGGCGGAATGCTAGTAGATGCTGGCTTCTATTGTATAGCTGTATGCTCTGACTCCCTTGGACAGCAATGGTTTGCAAAATATAGTTACCTTTCAGACAAGAAATCTCTGCAATTACCTCTAAATCCTACACTGCTAAATACAATGTAGCACTTAAGCTTACAATGCAATTAAGTATTTAACCCTCTAACCAAGCAAATTGCACGGCTTGATTTACTTTCAATTTTTAATACGGGTATGCATTATTATTATTCTTAGTGTGCTAGTAATGCAACATAAGGGCAGATTTACTAATTGTGTGCTTTTCAGAGACCAGATTAGTAAATTTGATAAATTTAGCACATCTGTAGATTTTTGGACCACAGTGGTTGGATGATCAAAGGACACTTGTCTAACTTTTTGCTGCCTTATGTTCAGCTTACTTTGCAACACTATCTCGTGCCAAAATTTTGATACATATTGTTCCATTGGAAATCATACAACTATCCCGTAAAACCATTTTTTTTGTTTTTCGTTTTCTTTTCCTTGGGAATGAGCCATTAACAGTTCTTTGTCACATTATTGTTTTAGACCTCTAACCTACAATGTCAAAATTAGACATTTTCCACCAAAGTAAAGACACGCACAATAGTGAATCTGACTCCGTGTGCTTAAAGGTGTATTCTGTAAAAATTATATCTATTTTTAGGACCGTCTATTACTTCTAGATAATTAAGGGTCCAACATTAAGACCCACCCAAAATGCTAGATTGAGATTTCGCAATGGGAGTCCCAAACTGAACTGAGTGTGCAGGCTCAACACTACGTAATCTAGATGCCATCACCTATCCTGTAAATAGGCATAACTTCTAGGTAAAGGACTATCCCTTTAATCAGATGATATTTTGGATGAATATACTTCATGAATGATTTTTTTTTTTAATAAGTATGACAATTTTTTGTATTTGTTTTAAAAAATTTCCCCTTTAAGGAACACTCTTATATTTCAAAAGTTTTTCCTTCGAGCTCGTCACAAAACACAGCAAAAAGTATAAACATGAAATAATGCATTAACATAGTAGAAAATGCACTAAAGATGGTTCCATATGATCACAAATATACATGACCACAAGCTTTTTTTCTGATATGGTCTTCTTAACTTGAAGTTACAAACTGTTAAGTCTAATGTTTCATAAATGTGCATCAAAGTCATAAGGCGGTGTAACAATTTCTAAGTTAACCTCTTGCGAAGTAGGAAAGCGTTGTGATGGGCAATAAGTGCTCAGAAGTCATAACAGTGCAATGAGTTATTGAATTCGGTGCCACATCACACACTTGTCAATTGTCTGGTTAGACAATATTTTCTAAAAGATTTTGAATACCGGTAGCTATAAAAACTACATAAAATTCCCTGCGTCCCAGTAACCATCAGTAGAAGTATAAGCACCTGCTGGACGTTCCAAGACTAATATAAAAAACAGTTCTGATAAACATATCAAAAAAGGACGAGTTTATCAACGTTTTACAAGCGTTTAGTATTCTAAGGCAGCTGTGACCTGGTAAAATCTAATTATTTCTTCAATACCCATTGGAATAGTTCAGGACGATTTGCAGCAGCTTCTAACTGGTGCGTTAAGCATTTGGCCAGACATCACAGACTTAGCAGATAGCTGAATGAGCGTTCTGAAGATCTCTCGTGATCCTCCCGCAGGTGCATGTTAAGGTAAGCTACTAATGTTTCTTAACATGCATCATAACCTGGTGACAGATAAAACCAGCTGGAAATTAATGATTTTCAAGAACTCTGAAGCTTTATCCTGTAACTTGCGTTGTGCCTTCGAAAGGCCAAATGAGCAAAACACGGCCATGTATCGCACTCTGACCTTACCTCCAAAAATGCGCACGTGAAAATATTGAACAGAAAAAAAGTAGTGATTTGTTTTCTTTTAAAAGGACAAAAAAATTACAACATAAAGTTATCAAATGCAATAAAATAAGAGATCATAATTTAAGGGAACATGTCAACTGGAATTTTTTTCACGTTGTACATCTCTTTATTACCTCTGCTAGCATGCGTGTGGTTATTCTCGCTGATAAAGTATATTGTCAAAAGATAATCTTGTGTGCCCAACATACATACCCTCAATAGTCATCTGAGTGGAATCATTGGTCTGACAAGTCACACGGTTTACAACATAATTGCAATGAGGCATGATTGACAAGCCAAAGAGGTCCGACGTTAGCAAATTTGATGCTGAAATCTCATTCAAGACTTATTAATCAGGCCTTATTGGTTATGATTATAATGGGCATTGAATTAATATTTAGACCAATGAAGTCATCCAAAGGACTACTGCAGGGAAAATGTAATACAGCGCTCACACAAAAAATGTATCCACTAGACTTCAGTCAAAATAACCACTAGCAAGTTAGGCGAGATAATAGAGCACTGTATAAGGTGTTGAGGGTAGGTTAGAATTTTGCTTTAATCAGATTCTATAGATTAAATAACTGACAAACCCTATTTCTCTAGGCTCCTCCATGAATAACATGCCCTATTATGCACTCAGCTGAGCAGGGGCAAGTATGATACATCTTCTAGATCCAGACATCCATGCAAGTGTTACCATCGCAGAGAAACAATTCCCCAGGTGTCATTTGCTGCATCAGTTTTTTTCTTATCCCGCTTTCACTGAAGTAAGTAGATTCAACCTTTTTTTTTTTACCCTTGAACATCAACAGTTAAAAACAGGTGAAACTTGGATTTCGCTCTGAAGTACAAACACTGTCTTCCTAGTTTCATTCATGTTTCACGGATCCCCGTAGACTTTAATGGCAGAATCTGATCTGCAAAATGGATGAGTATAGGACATGCTCCAAGTCTCAGGTTTTTAAGGCTCTATTCACACATCAGTATTCTTGATAAGTATTTCTATAGCAAAACAATTAGTGTCTTAAAATACTTTACAGATGTAAATTTTTCAATTATAGTTTTTCTCTAAGTTCCACAACTGGTTATGGCATACAAACACTGATGCAAAATACCGACCAAACACTAACGTGTGTATTTAGGCCTAAGGGGTCATACTCATGTATGAGAAACACGGATGAGTCTCGCACGGCAATACCCGGCACGGCAATACCCGGCACGGCAATACCTGGCACTCAGGAGCGGAGCGTGCGGCCACATAGCAATACATGCAGCCGCACGCTCCGCTCCGGGTGCAGTGCCGGGTATTGACATGCGAGACTCATCCGAGTTTCTCGCATGTGAGTATGAGCCCTAACACTGATAGGTGCATGGAAAAAAACTAAACTATAAGTCAGTGTGATGACAGACGAAAAAAAACCAAAAAACGTATTAGAATGTGTGAATTTGAGCTATTACATTTAAATTGCTTCCCATTTGCTTTGTGTTTATGTTCAGGACCTATTCCTGCTCTGCCTTTATTCACACAAATCACTATGAGGAATGATATGGTTTTAACACTAGTTATAAGGATTTTTTTTGGTCAAAAACGGTGTTTAATAAGTACCCCATGTGATTTATATTCAATATTGCTTTTACTTATTTACTTACAGCAAGGTATATGGTTTAACTTCGGTCTTCAGTTTTCACGGATGTATGAATGTAGCCTTGACTCAGTCCACATATACTTTTTAACTTCTGCCTGTGGTATATCTTGAATTATTCCCTGACTTAAACACCCCAGCAGAAGCCAGAGTAATGCTCCTCTGTAGACCATAAATTCCATAGTTTAACTAGTGACTCTGTATACAAAAAAGCATACATTATATAACTTACAGTATTCCTCTGCCGAATAAAAACTACTCTGCTTTCCAATGCAATATATGAAAAGGTCTGAATTCTGTAGAAATGAGGAAATGTAATTAAAAAAAGGATATACCAATGCACAAAAACTCAAAAGGACATTCTGTCATAAGCTGGGTGCATGGAGGTCTATGAACACGTTCAGCAGGAGCTTTCGGAGCACTCACACAAAATGAAAACTTAAAAACAAAATGGAATATACTATTATATGCCAAGGGCACAAATGGTTGGACATGTTGAAATCCAACCTGATCCTTTCTGATATTGGCAACTGACTCAAGACCCCCGCTAAACATTAGATTGACAATTGATACTGAGTAAATCATTGGGTTCACTGTTTAACTGGTTATTTTTTGTCAGAACCCAAAATCTACTATGCAAAACAGAGGTGGAGGGCACCATCCAAAATAATGGCAAAAGACAGGGGTTCAACCCTAAGCATGACCTACAGTAAGATACATAAACACCAAGAAAAAGATGTCATGCTATATAAAGGGGACCACCAAACAATAACAAAAGTGTATAAAGATAACTTCAAATACTTTATTATGTCGACCAAAAAAGACACAAAACAACACACTACAATGTTAAAAACATTTAAAAAGGACAAGTATGACATCATAGATTCCTATAAGGAACCTCCCCCTGGGCACGTAATATATGATATGATAGGAGTACAAATGACAGAATAATAATTTGATCAGAGGTACAGCTGCTCTAGATACACATACGGACAGATGAAAAACTATACATAGTATATCAATACAGAATGAAAATAAGCACAAACATATATGCCTGGCCCAGCTCGCAGCCCACAATAATAAGTGCTAGTACAAGAATATATGGTCCTGTAATTAGACCAGGTGGTAGCTATAGAAATAAAGCTAACAAATATCCCAGATATATTTACTATAAATAATAAAAAAAAAACAAATATAGTCCTAAGGAGACTATCCTGCTATGTAACCAGCAGACCCTAATACCATACATATATATCAGGTAAATTAAATTAACAGCCAAGAGGTGATCAGCCTCTAATGCTGAAATTCATTTATGGTGGGTTGGCATTTGTCCCATATGCAGGGAAACCAAATCTAAATGTTGTAATAATCCTCAGCCTAAACATGTAAGCCTAAGGCAAGCAGACTGGTTCTGTTCCTAATGACTATCTGGACCTGGTAGAGATGTCCCAAGCCCCACTATATATCAAGACAGCCACACTGCACAGTGTATACGGCATATAAAAGTATAAGGTCCACTACATGGGGCAGAATGTGCCAGGCTTAAAGCAGCTGTGCCAATAGAACATGACCAAAAATACCCATCCTAATAGAGGTCCAGAGGGCAGAAGCCCAACGCGTGTCGCCACTAAAGTGCCCCATGTAGTGGACCTTATACTTTTATATGCCGTATACACTGTGCATGACATCTTTTTCTTGGTGTTTATGAACCCAAAATCTACTGATGCAGGATGAAGCTGCTGCTTTTCTTCAGGAATACAAGTGTTTGAGAAAAGCAATAATGATATTACAATTTGTATTTGTTTAGGCCAGACAAACTTATGTGTAAAAACCCTTTCAGATTTGTGTATGTTAGGGTACCGTCACACTAAGCGACGCTGCAGCGATACCGACAACGATGTCAATCGCTGCAGCGTCGCTGTTTGGTCGCTGGAGAGCTGTCACACAGACAGCTCTCCAGCGACCAACGATCCCGAGGTCCCCGGTAACCAGGGTAAACATCGGGTTACTAAGCGCAGGGCCACGCTTAGTGACCCGATGTTTACCATGGTTACCAGCGTAAACGTTAAAAAAACAAACACTACATACTTACCTTCAGCTGTCTGTCCTCCGGCGATCTGCTTTCCTCTGCACTGTCAGCGCCGGTCAGCCGGAAAGCAGAGCTGTGACGTCACCGCTCTGCTTTCCGGCTGGCCGGTGTTGACACAGGATGCAGGAGGAGTGCAGAGAAGCACAGCGCCGGGGACAGACAGCTGAAGGTAAGTATGTAATGTTTGTTTTTTTAACGTTTACGCTGGTAACCAGGGTAAACATCGGGTTACTAAGCGTAGCCCTGCGCTTAGTAACCCGATGTTTACCCTGGTTACCAGTGAAGACATCGCTGAATCGGCATCACACACGCCGATTCAGCGATGTCAGCGGGAGGTCCAGCGACGAAAGAAAGTTTCAAACGATCTGCTACGACGTACGATTCTCAGCGGGGTCCCTGATCACAGTAGCGTGTCAGACACAGCGAGATCGTAACGATATCGCTGGAACGTCACGGATCGTGCCGTCCTAGCGATCAAAGTGCCACTGTGTGACGGTACCCTAAAGGTACCTTCACACATAACGATATTGTTAACGATATCGTTGCTATTTGTGACGTAGCAACGATATCGTTAATGAAATCGTTATGTGTGACAGCGACCAACGATCAGGCCCCTGCTGGGAGATCGTTGGTCGCTGAGCAAAGTCCAGAACTTTATTTCGTCGCTGGACTCCCTGCTGACATCGCTGGATCGGCGTGTGTGACACCGATCCAGCGATGTCTTCACTGGTAACCAGGGTAAACATCGGGTAACTAAGCGCGGGGCCGCGCTTAGTAACCCGATGTTTACCCTGGTTACCATGCTAAAAGTAAAAAAAAACAAACACTAGATACTTACCTACAGCTGTCTGTCCTCCAGCGCTGCGCTCTGCACTCCTCCTGTACTGGCTGTGAGCCGGAAAGCAGAGCGGTGACGTCACCGCTCTGCTTTCCGGCTCACAGACAGTACAGAAGGAGAGCAGAGAAGCAGAGCGCAGCGCTGGAGGACAGACAGCGGTAGGTAAGTATCTAGTGTTTGTTTTTTTTTACTTTTAGCATGGTAACCAGGGTAAACATCGGGTTACTAAGCGCGGCCCCGCGCTTAGTCACCCGATGTTTACCCTGGTTACCAGCATCGTTGGTCGCTGGAGAGCGGTCTGTGTGACAGCTCTCCAGCGACGAAACAGCGACGCTGCAGCGATCCGGATCGTTGTCGGTATCGCTGCAGCGTCGCTAAGTGTGAAGGGGCCTTAAGAGTCAAATATAATAGCATTATACTTTATAGTTGTTACTCAGTATTGATTTCTGATGTGAGAGTTTGCACCCACTGTACAAATCCTGACACCTCTACATTGTTTATCTAATCCCCTGGGCCCTTCCTATAGTTTAGCACAATGCTGTTTGGCCAGCATCCAGCCCCTAGGGATGTGGAAATTCTTTGTAAGTAATTGGGAATCTGACACTTTGCACACCTGAATAACTGGTTATTTGTTTAATCCCGACAATTAATGGAAGTCATAGGTATATGTTATAACTTGTACTAAGATGTAATAAAAACAAATTACATATATATATACATATATATATATATATATATACATATACACATTCACATATACATACGAGTTTCTCGCATGTGAGTATGAGCCCTAACACTGATAGGTGCATGGAAAAAACTAAACTATAAGTCAGTGTGATGACAGAGGAAAAAAAACAAAAACATAGTATTAGGATGTGTGAGTTTGAGCTGTATTTTACATTTAGCTTCCCATTTGCTGTGTGTCCATGTTCAGGATATATATATATATATATATATATATATATATATATATATATATATATATATATATATATATATATATATATATAGCTTGAGAAAGGATTTGTTTTATCCGAAACACCACAGGGCATTAGAGTCCTCTTTTTTTTACATCTTTTTATGATGTTCCTTTTGTTTACTGTCTGGAAGGCCCTTGGAATACTGGTTAGGGAAGCGTGCACACTAAGGTATTTTTTCTGGTGGTGTTAATCTTTTTCTACCTATTTATAAAGAGATCTATCTATCTATCTATCTATCTATATGTATCTATCTCTATATCAGCAGCTTTTATAGAAGTAAATGATTGAAATATTAGTTTTTCTAAGGAACATAAAAATAGGCACACTAAAAGCATTAATCGATTAATCAATTCGTTTTTGCCAGAATTGTGGCATAAAAATGCTTGAACTGTAACCATCTTCAAAATTTGCAACTTTGCTGTTTTTTTTTGCCAGTTCCGGCCAACTAACACAGCTTTTCAAAAAAATAAAAGGCAGAGGTTTGAGAAGGGGTGGAGTGGCTAAAAATATTTGGCAAAATCAACACAATTTATACAAACACATTAGCGTAAATTACAACAGAGGCCTATGCCAGACCGTGACTGATATAAATTTCTTGCAACTGCACACGGCAGCTGAAAGATGCTCCGAAATCATGCATGCCTCCTAAAGAATGTGGATTTTCTTATGCAACCCGACAGGGGTATAAAACGTTAGTCTCGATGGATTGTGGCCGTAGTCTGTATAGGTTTCAAATTCTATAAAGCACAATTTTATTTTGTTATAATTTTATACATTTATAGTGCCAAAATATTGTGCACCAATTCACAATTTAGAGGGGATTGACAATAAGATACTTTACCGATTAACATAAGAGGAGTGAGGGTCCTGCTTACAAGCTTACAATCTATAAGGCTATGTGCACACGTTGCGGAATCTGCTGCGAGGTCAGAACCCCCGCTTTGACGCAGGCTCCGGCTCCGCACAGAGATACTAGTGAGAAACCGGCCTAAGGCTTATGGTCATCATAGAAGGGGGCTCCGCTGCATGAGTTTCGGCATTATGTACGAAAACAGAGCGGTTAGGGCAGACTGGCGCCATCCTCGTGTCCTTGCATTATCTTTTATTTTCAGGTAAAATTAGTACGTGTGATTGTCAGGGGTTTGACAACATATCTACACTTGACCAATTTAAGTATTCCTGAAGGAATGGAGGATAAGCGATGCCAGACACTGAAGGTATAAGAGCACCTCAAATCTATAGAACAAAAAAAATAAAAAGACCACGCATACTGAAATCAAGTTAGTTAGCTAATGTATATGGCCAGTTGGAGAACTAACTCAGTATGTACCTATGTGAATAAACGTACATGGGTTCACCCTAGTATTAAAGGTACCTTCACACATAACGATATCGTTAACGATATCGTTGCTATTTGTATACGTAGCAACGATATCGTTAATGAAATCGTTATGTGTGACAGCGACCAACGATCAGGCCCCTGCTGGGAGATCGTTGGTCGCTGAATAAAGTCCAGAACTTTATTTTGTCGCTGGACTCCTGCTGACATCGCTGGATCGGCGTGTGTGACACCGATCCAGCGATGTCTTCACTGGTAACCAGGGTAAACATCGGGTAACTAAGCGCAGGGCTGCGCTTAGTAACCCGATGTTTACCCTGGTTACCATCCTAAAAGTAAAAAAAAACAAACACTACATACTTACCTACCGCTGTCTGTCCTCCAGCGCTGTGCTCTGCACTCCTCCTGTACTGGCTGTGAGCCGGAAAGCAGAGCGGTGACGTCACCGCTCTGCTTTCCGGCTCACAGCCAGTACAGGAGGAGTGCAGAGAAGCAGAGCGCAGCGCTGGAGGACAGACGGCTGTAGGTAAGTATGTAGTGTTTGTTTTTTTTTACTTTTAGCATGGTAACCAGGGTAAACATCGGGTTACTAAGCGCGGCCCTGCGCTTAGTTACCCGATGTTTACCCTGGTTACTGGCATCGTTGGTCGCTGGAGAGCGGTCTGTGTGACAGCTCTCCAGCGACGCTGCAGCGATCCGGATCGTTGTCGGTATCACTGCAGCGTCGCTTAATGTGAAGGGGCCTTAAGTGATCAGATCCAAAGTCTGTTTTAGATTTGTGCTGACTTGTAATGTACTGTATGGACAGGTCCATCCAATCAGGGGACAAGAAACAGTTGTTAATTACATCAGTCCCTCCAGATTACGGGAATTCTAGGGAATTCTAATCACTGCCAATTTTCACTGCACACATTCCAGTTTATATTTTCTGGGTAGACCATGTATTTACTTCTTCATAATTATCAGACTACACTAAGGGACAGTGGACTGTTACAGAGTGATCTACATAGGAAAGAAGCATCAGTCAACAGCCTACTCCATGCGTCTTCAGCCCATCCAAGACATCTTAAGGATAATATTCCATACAGTCAGTTCCTCAGGGTAAAACGGATTTGCTCGGAAGATACCTCCTATCAAAAACAGGCGGATGAAATTTCAAATCGTTTTAAGGAACGTGGCTATTCCGAAAGGGTCGTCAGGAGATGTATGAGGAAGGCCTCTCACGCTGATAGAAAGGACCTCTTAAAGGTGAAGAAAAAAACCCCACAAATGACAAAGCAGGTGAGACTTATTTCTACCTTCTCCAGTTATTCCATGACCTTTAGGGAGATACTGGGCAAATATTGGCCTATCATTAAACAAGACACTGTGTTGGCCAAATGTCTTTCTACTACACCTTCTATTACCTACAGGAGGAATAAAAATCTGCGGAACATATTAACCCATAGTCACTACAGAGGAAAAGAATCCAAGTGTGCCTTTGGTTCAAAGGGCCCAAGATGTTTTTTTTTCCCTGTAGGGACTGTGCCGCTGGTACTAACCTGGAAAGGTGCTTCAATTTTTGGTCCAGTGATGGCTCAAGAGAATTCCATAAATAACAAAATACTTGGCACTCAGGAGATTGTGTTGCAAGATAAGAGATTAGTTTATTCAGTGCATCCAGTTCCAATTGTCCAACTTAAACGTTTTCGGTCTTTAACAACAGACCTTCATCAGAAGTAGTATTTTTTGGAACACTGGAAGACGAAAAACAATATACGGAGGCAATCAGCGGGGCCAGCGTCAAATAGGTACCGGGACCAGAAAGCGCCTAAGAGCCTGGAGAAGAAGAGACAGCGCTGTACGGGGCGAAATACTCGCAAGGGCAGTAGCGCTGGGAGCTCAGAGGACATCGGCGCTGATCCGCAACGGTCGCAGGGTGCCCGGGACTCTGGCTCAAGAGAATTCCATATCACACAACATATTACCTGCTCCACTGAATATGTGATATACTATGCAACGTGCCCTTGTGGTTTAATTTATGTAGGTCTGACCTCACGTCAATTACGTGTAAGAGTCAGAGAGCATGTACATGATATCAAAGGAGCTCGTGATTCTTCGGTGGATGAAGTTCTGAAGCCCATTCCCAGGTACTTCAAAGAAGCACATGTGTGCAATAGTAATTTACTACGAATACGTGGCATTGACAGCATCCTGATGGACGGACGCGGTGGTGATATGAAAAACACTCGCCCAATTGGAGGCCCAATGGATTATTCGCATCAATTGCATTCGTCCTAAGGGTCTCAATGAGGTCCTTAGTTTTGTCCCATTTTTATAAACATATTTATAAATTTGTATAAATATTTTTAAAATGTTTTGCCTGTGGTTATTCTTTTATTTCTTTTTATGTTTTACTTACTCTCATTTTTTGTTTTTATTTAGGTTGTCTCATTGTTTATCTTTCACCTTTTATCCCCTATTGAGATCTCAGGATGTTGGATGGACCTCTTCTCTTTGGAGATAGGAAAACGAAGATCACGTTGAAATTGGATCAATATAACTGAACTATGCACATATACAATATGTTGTTATTGGCACTTTATATTAGATTACGTCTAATATTTTTCTGTAGGGATTATTTCCCCTTATATTTATTATAATGTTTGTATTATTCACCATAACATATGTGTGGTCATTGTCACCTCTTATTTATAATTTATTCATTACCATGGTCACTTTATTATGTGTATGTGGCTTTTTGATAGTCTTCATTTGCATATAGCACTTTTACTCATATATTATAATCATCATTTTTATGTTTATTTCTTTTTATTTTTGCCTATATTGTCAATGCTGCGCATTATCTTGACTTGGTCTTCTCCCGACTTTGCTCAGTGGATGATTTCACAAACTCCCCTCTCCCGCTCTCTGACCACAACCTTCTTTCATTCTCTATCAAGAACTGCCATCCTGCTCAGGTCACCCCCACTTTCCACACTTATAGAAACATACAGGCCATTAACACCCAGAAACTTATGAAGAACTTGCAGTCCTCATTGGCCCCTATCTCCTCCATCTCATGTCCTGATTCTGCATTGAAGCATTACAATGAAACCCTGCAAAGTGCTCTGGATGAAGCTGCTCCTCCTATACATAAAACAACTCGGCACAGACGGCAACAACCGTTGCACATGCTGCAAACACGTTTCCTGCAGCGGTGCTCCAGGTGCGCAGAACGTCTGTGGAGAAAATCTAATCTACCCGAAGATTTCATCCATTATAAGTTCATGCTAAAGACATACAAATCTGCCTTTCACCTCTCCAAACAAACCTACTTCAACACCCTCATCACCTCCCTGTCCAATAACCCTAAACGTCTCTTTGACACGTTCCAGTCCCTACTCAACCCAAGAGAGCAGGCCCCAACCACGGATCTCCGTGCTGACGATCTGGCCAATTACTTCAAAGAAAAAATTGACCACATTCGACAGGAAATCATCTCCCAATCTCTTCATACCATGCACTGTCCTCCCTCCCCCACTGCATCTAGTTCACTCTCTGACTTTGAAGCAGTTACAGAAGAAGAAGTAAACAGGCTCCTTGCATCTTCTCGCCCGACCACTAGCACCAGTGACCCCATTCCGTCACATCTCCTCCAGTCCCTTTCCCCGGCTGTTACCTCTCACCTAACAAAAATATTCAACCTTTCCCTCACTTCCGGTATTTTTCCCTCCTCATTTAAGCATGCCATCATACATCCATTACTTAAAAAACCATCCCTCGATCAAAACTGTGCCGCTAATTATAGACCTGTCTCTAATCTTCCCTTCATCTCTAAACTCCTCGAACGCCTGGTCCACTCCCGTCTTACCCGCTATCTCTCAGATAACTCTCTTCTCGACCCTCTTCAATCTGGCTTCCGCTCTTTACACTCTACTGAAACTGCCCTCACTAAAGTCTCTAATGACCTACTAACAGCTAAATCTAATGGTCACTACTCCATGCTAATTCTCTTGGATCTCTCTGCAGCATTCGACACTGTGGATCATCAGCTCCTCCTCACTATGCTCCGCTCCATCGGCCTCAAGGACACCGTTCTCTCCTGGTTCTCCTCCTATCTCTCTGACCGATCCTTCACTGTATGTTTTGCTGGTTCCTCCTCCTCTCACCTTCCCCTTACTGTTGGGGTTCCTCAAGGATCAGTCCTAGGCCCCCTACTCTTCTCGTTGTATACTGCCCCTATTGGACAAACAATCAGTAGATTTGGTTTCCAGTACCATCTCTATGCTGACGACACCCAATTATACACTTCTGCTCCTGATATCACACCGACCTTTTTAGAAAACACCAGTGATTGTCTTACCGCTGTCTCTAACATCATGTCCTCCCTCTATCTGAAACTAAACCTGTCAAAAACTGAACTCCTCGTGTTCTCTCCCTCTACTAACCTACCTTTGCCTGACATTGCCATCTCCGTGTGCGGTTCCACCATTACTCCAAAGCAACATGCCTGCTGCCTTGGGGTCATCCTTGATTCTGACCTTTCATTCACCCCCTACATCCGATCACTGGCTCGCTCTTCTTACCTGCATCTCAAAAACATTTCTAGAATTCGCCCTTTTCTTACTTTCGACTCTGCAAAAACTCTGACTGTTTCACTTATTCATTCTCGTCTGGACTATTGTAACTCTCTACTAATCGGCCTCCCTCTTGCAAAACTCTCCCCGCTCCAATCTGTCCTGAATGCTGCAGCCAGGATCATATTCCTCACCAACCGTTACACCGATGCCTCTACCCTGTGCCAGTCATTACACTGGCTACCCATCCACTCCAGAATCCAGTACAAAACTACTACCCTCATCCACAAAGCACTCCATGGCTCAGCACCACCCTACATCTCCTCCCTGGTCTCAGTCTACCACCTTACCCGTGCCCTCCGCTCCGCTAATGACCTCAGGTTAGCATCCTCAATAATCAGAACCTCCCACTCCCGTCTCCAAGACTTTACACGTGCTGCACCGATTCTTTGGAATGCACTACCTAGGTTAATACGATTAATCCCCACAGTTTTAAGCGTGCCCTAAAAACTCATTTGTTCAGACTGGCCTACCGCCTCAATGCATTAACCTAACGATCCCTGTGTGGCCTATTTATAATAAAAAAAAAAAAAGGTTCCTCGCATCATGTTCTAATACACTTTATGCAGTATTAGCCCTCTGTGTCTGTACTGCTACATACTTAGGCAGTTAACTGGTTCATGCAGCTTTACATGAACACCTGAGCCTTACACTATAGCTGGTCCGAATAACTAAAGCAATTGTTACCATCCACCTCTCGTGTCTCCCCTTTTCCCCATAGTTTGTAAGCTTGCGAGCAGGGCCCTCACTCCTCCTGGTACCTGTTTTGAACTGTATTTCTGTTATGCTGTAATGTCTATTGTCTGTACAAGTCCCCTCTATAATTTGTAAAGCGCTGCGGAATATGTTGGCGCTATATAAATAAAAATTATTATTATTATATTATTATCTCCTTCCTTTTTAGTCACCTCGAGCACTGTGCAATGTTTCAAGTTATTTCTTCTTCCTTATACATCTCCAGGTATGTGCACTCTTTCTTTTACTTTGTATTTAGGTTTTCCCTTTAACAAAAAAAACATCCTCTTCCTTTTATACTTTCTATACTTGCCTTTATCTAATAGCGGTGTGCGCTCCTCCTGGCCTGAGTGATCCGGTTGCTATGGATACGCGTCCTGGCTGCCTCACACTTCGGGCCCTCCTTACTGACGCGTCAGTGGGGGGCGTGAACTTGTTATGTCGGACGTCGACTCCTCTGCTTCCGGTCACTGCGGCACCATGGGAAGTGCCACTACAGCTCATAACCGGGTATGTAAGACGGTAATACTGACCCTGACATTATGCCCCCCCAGGAAGCAAGTGTGAGAAATGCGCGTCAGGGCTCCCCATCCCGCATCCAGGAGCAGGTTGGTTCATGTGTACCTGTCATTTCCCCTTACTATCTTTGGCCCCTTATTTTTTCTATCTTGCATATATTTATTAGGATTTTTTCTTGATTTATTTTCCATGTGTTATTCTGCAATTAGTTAGCCTATGGTACTTACTGTTCTGGGGTTATTATTCCCCTATAATTTAATGCAGTTCTTGTACTTTGCACTTTACTATATGATTAATTTACTCTATTTCTGGCTTTATTCTTTGAGGTCATGTACATTGGACTACTGGCACTTTGCATTCAGTATACCAGCTATTTAGTATCAACAAATATTATTAATTATTGTCTATAACACCTACTATATTGCTGGCATTGTGCACTTTATTTTTACTGGTATTCTAGTCCGGCTATTAGGGTTTGATTGGTTACCATGAACGGTTAGCCTATATACTTAATTCTGCTATCTTTTATATTTATTATAATTTTGAGATTATTAATTCATATATGCAGTGTATTTACATTATTAAGTGGCTATTTTGATTAATCCTGCGACATCCGTCACCTGGACGTGGCATTAGTGTGTTGCCTGTTTATCTTACCTATTGTGTCTCTTATTTGTGTGTCTCCATTGATTGGTTATCTATGATTGTTTTCTGATTATTTTTTAGAATATTTCTAATAAATTTCTATATGTTTTTTAGCTCAAGTGTCCACTTTTGCTGGGTTTTCTGTGAATTTTGTATGGCGGAGCTTATGCATTGCTTGCCCGTTTTGCTAGTTTACACTAAGGGTATGTTTACACGTGGCATTTTTGCACCATACTTTATGCAACCCATTTGGTGTTTACAATAAGCAGCAGTTTACAGTACCAGCAAAATAAATGAGATTTCTGTAATTTCTGCACACGCTGCTTTCTTTTTTATGCGTGTATTTGGGGTTCTGCTGCGTTTCTGGCAAGACGTAGCATATCAATTCTGTCTGCTTTTATGTATTTTTTCACCTATTTAAATGAATGTAAAAAAGAAAGTACCGGTAACTAAAAATGAATTAAAAATTAAAATGGGTGCACTGAATACAGCACTTTTCCCTGGCAACATATTGATTTTTGGTGCAGAGAAATGAATGTTTCAAAAACGCCAATGTGAACATACCTTAACTCCCAACATTTTTAGACGAGAACAAAAAAACAACAACAATAGAAGTAACATTATTTACATGTGAAATAGTTTCTGAAGAGTCTTAAAATTGAACATATGAGCAAAAGTAAGGATTACAAGAAGATTGATGATTTTATGAATTGAAATATTGACTGAAGCCAGAAAAGCAAAAACGAAAAGACTTTTTTTTTTTTTAAATCCTGGACATA
Source organism: Ranitomeya imitator (assembly GCF_032444005.1). Taxonomy (NCBI): domain Eukaryota; kingdom Metazoa; phylum Chordata; class Amphibia; order Anura; family Dendrobatidae; genus Ranitomeya; species Ranitomeya imitator. The sequence goes on from NC_091286.1 coordinate 67,674,308, forward strand.
ACCTAAATATATAACGTAAAGGGTAAGTTTAGGTTTAATGTTTATGTGAAAGCTAGAACTTGGATTTCTTATAATAAAAATGCTAGAACGTTTAGTACAATCTCAAATGTTCCCAAAATTTGTTCAAAGTTTAAGGTTTCCTCTTGAGGAGTTGGGGGAGGATGGCACCGACTGTTTGTTCAGGCTGCACCCTGCTATGTAAGAGGAATGTCATGTGTTCGAGAAGCCCACCGAGCCGGCATGCACAACTGGTAACAGTCCTCTAGAAAGACTTTCATTTTTGTTAATCCTCAGACTTTTTCTTAACAGATAATTCTGCCTCAGTGATTAAGTAAGAAGGAAAAAGCCTCTGAATGACAATGGTGAATTAAAAGAGAGCAGCAGCCTTCACTGCACACATTTTACTTATTGGATTTTCAACTTCAAAGAGAAAGCTCGGAGTAGACAAAACAGCAAACACCGCTGGATTTTGGAGGAAATCATTTACATAAAACCTCAAGTACATGATTTGGGCCTTTAGAATGACTAAGACAGTTTTATTCCTGAAAATAAACCACTATCAAGTACATGTGAAGTGTCATGTGTCAAAAAACAGAGGCAATAGTATTAAATGTACGACGTCTGCCTGAGTCTTAGCTGTGGTTTTACATCAGACTTCAGTTGAACATTTTGCACATCTTAAATCACTCTGACAATACACGTATTTTGGTCTATACATGCCTAATAACGCAACATTATTCTTCCTAGACAGACCGGATTGGGCAGGTCTCTATTACTCTGCTGCCATTGAGTACTCGCACGATTTAGTGACAACTGCTAGTTGCTACAGACTTGCCATACATAGACAGACATGGTCCATCAAGTTTACCCTACATTACTTTATGTCTTATCTTAGAATGTATGAATGTTAAACCTTTTGCCTTTTGAATTAATTTACTTTGAAAATTCCAACCATATCGGCTAGCAGTTTGTCTAAGAATCTACTACTCTTAATCCACTACACACCTTAGATAGTGGTTGGATGACTGTCACCTTTCCAAAATCCCACATACGCAAATTTTAGCTGAACTTAGCATGTTAGGGCTTGTGCAGACGACTGTATATCCCTCCGAGTGTGAGCCGATAAAACATAGGCTTAGGGTACCGTCACACAGTGGCATTTTGATCGCTACGACGGCACGATTCGTGACGTTCGAGCGATATATCTGTGACGTTCCAGCGATCTCGCTGTGTCTGACACGCTCCTGCGATCAGGGACCCTGCTGAGAATCGTACGTCGTAGCAGATCGTTTGAAACTTTCTTTCGTCGTCTAGTGTCCCGCTGTGGCGGCATGATCGCATGGTGTAACAAAGGTGTGCACGATATTGTATACGATGTGCGCATAGTAACCAACGGCTTCTACATCGCACATACGTCATGAAATTATCGCTCCAGCGTCGTACATTGTAAAGTGTGACAGCAGTCTACGACGCTGGAGCGATATTGTTACGACGCTGGAGCGTCACGAATCGTGCCGTCGTAGCGATCAAAATGCCACTGTGTGACGGTACCCTTACACTCGGACTAATGTTATTCTATTGGGCAGTGCACATGTCAAATATTTTCTTCAAAAAGAGTTGGTCAGAAAGAAAAATAATAAAAAAATCGCAGCATGCATGATTTGCATCCTGTATTCGGATTGCACTAATGCAAGTCAATGATTCAGTGGAAAAACAAACATTGGAAAGCACTCCGATGTCATTTCAGTGCAGTGTGATTTTCACGGACTGACCGACTGTAGAAGGTGGAGAACTTATTTTTTTATTTCTGTTTCTCCACATCAAAAAAAGCAGATCACTCTATTATCACACTCTCATCAGAGCGTGATCAGCATAATCTGCCAGATTTTCTCAGATGAGAGAAAATATGGTGATGTGACTCTAGACTTAAAGAAATGCGCAAAAAGATTCACATAACTTCTACGTTAGTCCTCCATAACAACTTGGATCGGCACACTATGAACTCGGCCAGCATTCAAATCATGGGCGCCTCTTGAGATTAATAGGTCATCGTGATCTCATGTCACGGTGTGACATATGCCATGACGTATCATGATGTCAAGTGACTAGTGATCACAAGAGGCATCCAGGATGTCAGGAAAGAAACTTCACATTGCCCTAGTGCGGCTGCCACAAAGCACTGGCAAGGAAGCTGAACCAGGGTCCTGTGAATCTCTTTACTCAAATCTAAATAGTGCTCAAGTATTTTCAATGAGAGGAGGGGAATCTTCTACAAGATTACTCTGGTCCTGACTCATTTAGCTGGAAAACAGAAGAATTGGTATGTGAATTCAACCTGGCTGATTCTTCTTTGCTCCAACATCATCTGTTGAAGGAATAGGGATGGTCAAGTACATGTTAGCCGATTACTGTATGACCAAATGATCATTTGACTTCCATCTATCCAGTATGGGGAGCTACACCCTCTATTCTCCCAACTCCAATGGGTAGAGAAGAATAAACAATCTTTAAAGTTGGATCGCTTTCAGTTTTTAGGAAAAGAATGTGTCAAAATGAGACAACCACTGATGTGTAACCACAGCCAAACAAGAGAAAAAAAAGTATTATTAACCACGAACATCAAGAGCAAAAAGTCTTGAATTGACATGAGTGAGAAAAAGCTGAAATGCAAAGTGGTGCTCTTCACCGTTGAACAACAGTTATTTATAGTATATTGCTTGTATTTTTTTTTTTTTCAAATCAAAATAAAAAGCTTCAACCAACCAAAGAATATGTGACAACTCAATGGACTGATCAAAGTTCAACTGTGAAATGTCACGGAAGACCAATAATTGATGTTTTGTGTCTTTACTATACGCCTCACCGCACACATACTGTATCATATTCCCTAATGGATAGAACATAAGGCTAGATCCAAGCACACACCAACGTCTCCAAGGGGGTGAAATGAATATGAATGTCAGGAGATGTTACCAGATGGAGAACACATTGACACAATGAAAGGAGCGAGACAGGGCTACATGATTGAGTGACAGGACCCAGTATTAGGAAATCCTCAGATTACACATGATCATTACACAATATGGATATTTAAAAAAAACATTTTTTAAGGTTAATTAAATATATAGGTCCTCATTAGTTAATAGATACACTTTGGTGCTGATCATTTTTGAGTTAACGTGCTCAGTTAAGGTGTTATCTGAGCATGTTTGTGTGCTCACAGAGTGTCTTCGATTGCCCGAAAACTATGTTCGAATCCCTGCTTCTGCATGTCTTGAGGCTGTTAGACAGCCGCAACACATGCATTGGATGCCTGCTTGTTCATCAATCCCTGCATGTGTTGCGGATGTTAGACAACCACGAGACATGCAGCCGTGGGATCTTGAACATATTTTTCTAGCAACCGAAGACACTTGGCACACAAGCATGCTCGGATGACGCCTTATCTGAGCATGTTCACTCATCACTAGTGCAGATTCATCAAGACAACCATTGTTCTCGCTGGTCTTGAGGAGACACGTTGAAGTCAGATGCTCCCTATTCATTAATAAACGCACACTTATTTATCCAGCGCATCTGAAAAGTTAGTGGCACCTCGCTGCAAATCTAACTCCGGTTAAGGACTGGACATTTGTTTTTGATGTGAGGTATGTCACAGCTTGTCACAATTTACAAGTGCTCAGTGTTGAGTTTTGCTAAAAATATAGTCACTTATCAAAGTGTTTACGCCAGAATTCTGGTGGAAAATCTTGATGAATAATTGCCAATAGCTTTATCTAAATGCGTGTCCCATTCCTAAAGCCTCCCATTCTCATCACAGAAGAGAGACAAAACAACAGATTTCAAAGAAATCTCAGGAGATGACAGTGCAGTTACTAAAATCCGTATACAAAGAAAAACGCCGATATCACTGCCATATGGTGACATTATGATGATAAATCAAAAGTTAATAATTGGTCTGCACTCAAAATAAAATGGAGGTGCTGGAGGAGTGGCTCGTAGCTCCAGTATATAGAAATGAATATCCACCGCACTCTCAAAGTCGATATATTCAAGACACTGCAATGGCACAAGATGTGCCTGCGTTACTCTCTTCTATTCCCCAGATGGAAGGACTAAAATCTACTACAACCTTGTGATAAAGACCCGGCACGGGTCAAAACATCTTCCTTATTTTGCTGCTAATCTGTTTTCAACTGGTTCATGCTTTGATATGTACCAATCAATAAAGTATCGTGAATATATTGACTTGGAGAGAGCGGTGGATATTCCTTTCCATTTAGTGATATCAGTGCTGCAGTACATGTCAGAGAATACTGCACTGTTATTGATGGTGACGTACAGCTGATGTTCTTTCTGGCTGAGTCATTCACTTTTCCAGTCTTTTCCATCTGGTCCAGACCAACATGACAATTTCTCCAGCTAGGACTCGTCTGAAGAGATTACAACAAAGACATATGACTTCTCACATTTGCAGCACAGTCCCCATCTATTCCCAACTTACACAAACTCCTGATCCTGCAGATACCACAATGATGAGCCGCTGCTGCCGTATGTGTCCCTATTACTGCACCTACTGAGTGGTACTGTGTATCCTCTAGATCAGCGGTTCCCAAACTTCCTAGACAACTTTCAAAATTTTACTGGTTTTGGTGGACCCCTGCTGCTACATTTCCTCCATATTCCCAAAACTCGTCAAAAAATTTAAAGATTAGATCTAACAATGGAAATTTGCGTCGCGGCTGAGTTCCAACCCTAAATTCGGAGTGGTAAAAATAAAAATAGTATATTTTCTTGTGTTCTATTTATTAAAATAATGACTACAGACTTAATAGAATTAAAATTAAACATTAATAACGTAACATAACTTCAACAATGCAAATCAACAATTAAAAAAAATCATAATTTTAATGGGAGGGATGTACTTGATGGATTGACAGAAAATTATCAATATTTGGCTTCAGTTTTGTAAGGAATAACCGCAAATCTCCCCGTTCTGTGATGTTCAATCTGCTCCTTTTTTTGTACTATTTTAATGTAATATAAAACATTTTTTGATTAATTATATTTTGATACATTTCTGTAAATTAAAGAGAAAATACTTTTAAAGAGTATTTTGACATCAAAACTCAGCGATTTTAAAGATTTATTAGTTTGATGTGCTGTCTCTTTCCCCCCTTGTGTGCTGTGAGCTGTCTCTTTCACCCTTTAGTGTGTACGGGTCTCTTCTGTGTTCCCTTGTGTGAGCTGTTTTTTTAACCTTCTTTTGCTGTCTATGTGCTCTCTTGTGTGGTCTGTGCAAAAGGACCCTTGATGATGTCAGAGTCATGTGATCGATGACTCAGACAGGTTCTCCAGATTCAGATAGTGTTTAATCTGCAGCGGCGATGGGTTTGGGGGGCACTGGGGGAACTGCATGGTGCAAGGACCTGGCGGGGGTGATCGAGTTGCAGAGATATGTGCAGCGGAGGTGATGGGCGGGAGTGCAGCCTTGCCATATTCAGAGATCAATGACTTCCGGTAGGCAATTGGAATTGTGGGATAGCGGCATAAGCGCCGGAAGTCTGTGACAGAGCCGATTGGTGATTATGTATTTAGATTGCAATATAAAATAAAACTATGTATAACAAATAGGCAGGTACTTACTTTTTCCGGCACTGGCAAACACTGACATCGATTCACTTGCACTTTTCTTTTCAAAATTCCAGAAACAAATGAGTAATGTTTGTCCTTGGCATTCGTATTTATATTGATGAAGAATCAAACAAGTTCATGCAAGATTGCAAGCACAGCACAAGTCGTATTTCGTCCCTTTACACGTCTGAACAAGCGTTGCGGGCAGGCGGGCGGCGCTTGGCAAGTCTTGACACGCGTTGTACTGAATATCGAATATGCAAGTTTTTACAAGTAACAGTCGCTGGCCTTCTTAAAATATTATCTGCCTACATTCATAGGTAAAGCCAAGCCAACATTTTTGTTCTTTACTATCGAAACCAGATACATTTTCGTGGACCCCCACTTACAACTTGTGAACCATTTTTTTTTCACGCAAACGTAGACCTCAGTCGAGTCTCCCGTGGACCACTGGGGGTCCACCTGGACCACTTTGGGAATCACTGCTCTAGATGGTAAAACAAAACTCTAGAATATATTAAAGCCCTGTGCAAGTACCCTAGAAAACAGTGCCACATTTTGCCACCTAGAAAGTAATAATGCCCTCTGTGTGCCCCTCTAATAAGTGCCCACTTAACATTCAATTATGTCCCAAGTCTCTCCCATACAGTTCCACTCTGCACAGTATGATGCTCTCCAGTACACAATATAGAGCCCCCATGCTATATACTGACCCCTTAGTAGCCTCCACATAGTATAATGTACTCCCCATAGACCTGCATACAGTATAATGCACCCCAAAGTCTTCCAAATAGGATAATACACTACCCATAGTCTTCCATATAGGATAATGCACTATCCATAGTCTTCTATATAGGATAATGCACTATGCATAGTCTTCAATTTAAAATAACGCACTCCCCATAGTTTTCCAAATAGGATAATGCACTCCCAATAGGCCTCCATATAGCATAATGTACTCCTCATAGGCCTACATACAGTATAATGCATTCCACATGAAAAATGTCACCTCTGCTACTCTTTCATCCGGTCTCTGAAGTGAATGCTTTGAGTGCCTGCACATCCCAGCACAGCAGAAGCAAAGTAATGACATCATCGCGCCATATGTGCAGAGACATCAGACGCAGAGGGTATGATGGGAGAGGGAGCTTATGCTCCCTCTCACAATTTTTTTTTTTTTTTTTAATTGTATAGGCATTTGGGATGTTGATACAGATCGTAATAATTTTTATTTATATAGCGCCAACATATTCCGCAGCACTTTACAATTAAGCTGGGACATGTACAGACAAATTCAGTACAAGTTAAGACAATTTAAACAGTGACATTAAGGGTGAGGTCCCTGATCTGCAAGGAAATGGGGGGACACAATAAGTGAAAAGTGCTTGTTATTTCAGGTCTGGCAATTATAATAAATAGGGATTTTCATATAAAGCTGCATGATCCGGTCATCAGCCCGTGTGTTTAAGTGCAATTATCAAGTGCAGTTATCATGTGCATGGAGGGTGTGGAGACAGATGAATAGTAGGGTGCAGATTCACATGCAGATAATATTTGGAAGGAGGGAACAGGACAAAGTTAGTTTACCGAGTAGTTGATGTGGTAGGCTTGTTTGAAGAGATGGGTTTTTAAAGCGCGATTGAATAGGTCGGGGCTAGGTATCAGTCTTATTGTCTAGGGAAGTGCATTCTAGAGAGCTGGCACAGCACGAGAGAAGTCTTGGAGACGGAGATGCGAGGTTTGGATTATGGGGGATGTTAGTCTTAGGTCATTTGTAGAACGGAGGGCACGTGTAGGGCGATAGAGATGAGAGAGGAGATATAAGGCGGTGCAGAACTGTGGAGAGCTTTGTGGGTGAGAGAGATGAGTTTATACTGGACCCTGTAGTGAATGGGTAGCCAGTGTAATGACTGGCACAAGATGGAGGCATCGGTGAAGCGGCTGGACAGAAATATGACCCTGGCTGCCGCATTCAAGATGGATTGGAGAGGAGAAAGTTTGGAAAGAGGGAGACCGATCGGAAGAGAGTTGCATTAGTCCAGACCAGAATGAATAAGAGCGACAGTAAGAGTCTTAGCAGTTTCAAAGGTGAGAAAAGGTCGGATTCTGGATATGTTTTTAAGATGCAGACAGGAGCGAGTGAGTGATCGGATATAGGGAGTAAATGAAAGTTCGGTGTCGAATATGACCCCAAGACAGCGGGCATACTGTTTGGGAGTTATGGTTGATGAACTTGCAATGACGTAGTTATGGGTGTGCAATGGCAACAGCACCCTCTTCTTCCCACCGCCCAGTAGTTGAGCTACTGCATACTATAGCTTCGTGTGATTCCTATAAAAGCAGCAACATTGTCATAATTCATAAAATTCCATATTACAACAGGAGTGCTTCACATTCCATAATAAGTATTATATAAGGACTGTAGACTTGCTGCTCGTGGTCAGAATGCCTCAACGTAACCATTTTTTTTTCTTTCAGATGTAGCAGAGTTCTTCAGTGTTTTAAGATCAATATGTCTAATTGCACAATTCATTGTGATGCCATGATAAATCTATTCTAGTTCATTATCATAATTCACAGTCAATGTAACAAAAAAAGATGAATATATTCAGTTCATATTTTATCAGCATCAGAAAAACAATAGTTCTTTTTATCTGATGTAATTAACTTTTCAAAAATGTTCATTATCAGAACAATTATCGCTAAACAACAAGTGTCAATTCTGACTGTAATATTGTAATAACAAAGAACAATAGAAAACGGTCAGACACCTTTCTGTCCTAATCAGGAATTTACAATATTGGGTGGGCGAAGCTGTGAGGTTAAGGCTTTGTTCATATGTACAGCAATCGGATGTTTGAAACAACCATTTTTTGTTGTAGACTGGATTAGTTTTAAATTGATGCACGTTAAACTGAAGTCAATGTAAACGATCAGTTTTAAGGAATGGATCAGGCAGCAATCAGGATTTTTTTTAGCCAGACACATAGTTGGCAATTATATTTGTGTACATGTTATATGGATGAGGCTGAAGATTTTTTTCCCTCAATTTTGGTTCGATATATTTACAAGCACTAAATTTACAAGGGGTATTCCCATCGCCAAGATTCAATCCCAATATGTAGTAGGTGTAATAATAATATTAGCAAATGCCCCCAATTAGAAAGTCAGAAGAACTATACTACTTTTCTATGTCGCTAACCACATGTGCAGGACATTGAAGTGGCGTATGTATCCATGGTTGTGAATGTTACCAACTAACTTATTATAGGAGTGGTTTCAACCATGGATATCCAAGCTACTGTAATGCCCTGAACATGGGGTAAGCAACTTAGTATATCAGAAGAATGATACTACATTTCTAACTGGAGTTATTTGCTAATATCATTAATACACCTGATACATATCCTGATAAGGTTTTGCAGATGGAAATACCCATCTGACCAAAGGCAACATCAGCATAAAGCACGTTTTTGACCAAGTCTTCTGACATGTCCTACCAGCCTCATAGGCACGTATGGAGACAATTGCTCATGCTAGGAGACCCAACAAACAAGCCAGGTATTCGGATCCGAACACAAGCCATGTGAAACCGACCATAGTAGGCTTAATATGAAATTGTATGTAGTGTGTATGCATTTGATCTAGAGAAGACTGACTGTGGGCATGGGTCCGATATGACCACAGTCAAATTTTGTACATCGCTGTGAAATAGGTTATTGATAACTAAACTACAGCAAATTGTTTAGAAATATAGATTGAACAAATAAGTGAGAATATGTACATGAGTTTAAAAGGATGTATGCCAGTAAGACGTCCGTCAAGACTCCGAGGTATAGAGAACATTAGGACATCTTTCCGACAAATACACCAACTGAAGTACGTTGCAGAGGAGTGTGAATGAACCCTAATACATGCGCTAACAGCATGCGTATATTTTTAGCTATATGCCCCATGTATAGTATAATAAAAGGAAATATACGTCTGCTGAATGCTGATCGGTGTAAAGCAAATCCCATGGTCCCATCTGAAGGCCTTTGACTCCTGAAGTTTTAGCAGCCGTCCTAACTACAAGTCATCAGACTCCCTTTAAAGTTTATGTCACTACTGGTGCCGGGACACACATAAATAAACACAATCACAGCCCTCCGGAGTAAAGGACATCCTTTATATGACTGCAAACAGACAGGTTTTATGTACCCGGAAAAGCTGAAAAACACATGGAGGAAATCACTCTTGAAAGATTTAGTTCGCAGTGCAATTTAGCGTTTTAGTGAAATGTACTGGTGGAATTTATATTTACTTGCTGAGAGGTTTTGGAAGATTTAATTTGGCAGGCGTAGAGTATTTGACCCATGGGCCCTGACCTTATAGATGTTAAAATAAAATAAAAAAGTATGAAAAAAAAAATACATACAGCTGAATGACTGAAGATCTGAAATGTTTCCAACTATAAAAGGCTCCTAAATTGTAACGCAGGAAGTCTCCGGGTCTAAAACACCTCGTAGAGTAAGAAAGAAGAAACTCTGTGGCGATACAGCCTTCCTCAATGGTTGTTACAACTGGTTTAGAGAGAACATATTGTACAGTTGTGCCATATGGATGACTTACCAGGTAATTCTTCTGTATCTACACATCATTAATGTCTGTAGTGGCTCTCCTCCTCCGGTCTCTATTGCTTTGCTTTGTGTGTGGCATGACCCTTTCCAAAAACACTGGTGCAGCTGCAAAACTCTTCAGCCATATTTTTCACCTTAGATTGCAAGCACATACTTACTATGGCAGATTTCCAAGGACCATAGAATTAATATTAAAAACCACATGATGAAGATATATTCCCAGAGAAACCACAAATAATAGGGTCCAAATGATTGAAATGTTCTGCAGGGCTACTTAATATAGAAATTAGTGGTCATTATCCATGATTATTGAGGTTATGATTTTCAATTGTAGACGTATAGACCTCAATTTGGTAAATTAACCCTAAATGATCTTTGTAATAAAGAGGCATTGTGCTCATGAGATAACATTTCTTATCCAACGCATGAGATTTCTTGGGGGTCCAAACACTTTCATCGATAGTCAGAAAAAAGGTCCCGAGTCCCATGTTTGAATGGAGCGCCGGTTGTTCATGTGCGCTAAGGCTTTTTCCAAATTCCAAGAGATTTATTGAATAGTGTAGGATAGCACTTGGTTATCTCTAAAGGTACCTTCACACACAAAGATTTCGTTAATGATATCGTTGCAACGTCACACTTTTTGTGACGTAGCAACGATCCCGCTAACAATCTTGTTATGTGTGACAGCGACTAACGATCAGGCCCCTGCTGGGAGATCGTTGGTTGTTGGGGAATGATCAGGACCTTTTTTTGGTCGCTGATCACCGGCTGTCATCGCTGGATCAGCGTGTGTGACGCCGATCCAGCGATGTGTTCACTTGTAACCAGGGTAAACATCGGGTTACTAAGTGCAAGGCCGCGCTTAGTAACCCGATGTTTACCCTGGTTACCCGGGTGCTGCAGGGGGACTTCGGCATCGTTGAAGACAGTTTCAATGATGCCGAAGTCTTTCCCCTGATCGTTGGTCACTGGAGAGAGCGGTCTGTGTGACAGCTCCCCAGCGACCACACAACGACTTACCAACGATCACGGCCAGGTCGTATCGCTGGTCGTGATCATTGGTAAGTCATTTAGTGTAACGGTACTTTAAGTGTATGGGATGGAACAAGATAGAGCCTAGAACAAACCTGGGTTATCAGGTTGATTACACAGGTAGGTCACATGCATTACCACCAAGCCATTCAATGAAGGAAAATTATCCCCAAAATTCTGGATATCAGTGGTGGTCCTCAATAATTATCATTTATCATCTACTTTGTGGCTAGGCAATAACTGGAATACTAATTTAGCCTTCCAAAGCTTCTAAATAGAACTTAGGTTTTTTATCTGCTGAGGCTATTCATAGTTTTAAAGTGTCTCCCTATGGACTTTTATAATGAGAGCAAGTCTCAAGACTCCCACACACATTAGATAGCTGTTGGCTGAGTGGAAAGTTAGGCGTTGGCCAAATAATCAATCAGCGTTTCACTTTTGATCTAGTGCTCCGGTGTTCTCTATGGTAGAGCCGCTGCCAGCCTGTGCTGTAACCACTTAAATCCAGGGAGCATAAAAGGATCCATATTTGAAATTTACCAGGCCGGATCATTATCTCTCCCTAAGCATCATCTGTCAGGGGAATGTCGGTAAACCTACAGTACATACACTGACTGTAGGCAGATATTGGCTAGTTTGGATGAGTTTAGTATGATGTATATAGAGGCCTTTAGCTGTGGACATGGGAAGTGTATATAAGCTGCTTTCTTGACCCTCATCCTTTTTTTGTTGACCAACACCTCCACCTTTATTATAATACCTGCGATACTTGATGAAGGATAACAGTCTACAAGACCTAATCACCAACTTCCTACCTGCACACAGAGGAGTGATTAGAGCAGACATGAATATGTAAATGACTTGTAGCCAATGTACACCACAATAAACATGTTCTAACCACTGCTCTATTGTAATGTGCGGCCTTAATGTTTGCGTTTCTAATTAAGGTAATATCACAGTCTGGGTGACATGTCTGGCAGACTTGACTCTTCCTTTCCTGTGTATAATTACCTGCTTCCACAGCCTGAAGAAATGAATTTTCATGAAGACTTCTCATTGAATTTCAATACTGTGCAATGCAAAATTCTGAATCTTCCTCTATGAGCCAACATGTAGATACATTAAGAACAAATTTATCTCCAGTCTGCCATACTTCATTGGTAGGGAATAGTCAATGCTCATATAAAGCCCTTGTTCCTTTATGATAAGAACTTTACGCTATCTTGTGCAAACACCCTCAGACCTCTGGGCATCCCTAATGACCACAACTCTCAAGAAGACTTCAAAGTTACAATCCCATATTTGTCAGGAACTTGTGCTCTTTTGCAGTCTATCAAGGGTAGAATAATACTTTGAAGTTTACTCCAAGGGCACCCTAGAGTGATGAAACTCTTGAAGCATCTAGTGTCACTTTGGTATTGGTGGGCTATGGAGACAACCGAAAATCAAAGTCAGTATTGACTTTCCTCAAACTAAAAAATGAAGAAAGCATTTACACACAGAATGTAAATTAGAAATATGTAGTAAGATTTCTATATAGTAATGAAAATCATTTTTAATTTTTCATACATTGAATTGCTCCTAACTCTGCGCAGCAACCTCTATGGGTGTCCTTCTTGAAGCCAGATTATGGGCTTGTTCAGATGAGCATATTAAATGTCTGTGTGCCATCCAAATGCAAAATCAGGTAGCAAACGGACAGCACATAGGGACGGAGGGGGGAATCTCACCACATTTCTGTAAAATCTGAATGCCAGATGGACAGACAAAACGGACACACGGACAGCATATGGATGGTAATGCAGAAAAAAAATTATTTGGATGAAAAACGGAAAATTTTGTATACCCTTGTATGAATCCGGCATATGGCTCTATACTCAGGGAATCTCTAACTATTTTAAGGCTTATTTAACTACTAATTGCTAAGTGTCATAGAAACTCTAAATTGCCCATGGATATAGCTGACAATTCAGTCAAACTGGTAATATTCACATCTGTGAGTGTTACATTGTTGAGATGATCATCCTTCTTAGGGCTCATTCAGACATCAGAGATCGGGCCGCTAATGCACGGACTGGCCACAGGTCTCCCAACAAGACCGTGACCGCTTCATGTATTTCTAACAAGCTGTCTGGCTCAGGCTGGGGGAGCCATTGCCAGTCCGTGCACTGCGGACCAATCTCGGACAGATTTGCATAGACATCTGAATGAGCCTTTAAGGTTGACATGCACAAGCAAATATACGTATTAGCGAATGCCAACACGATTGTTGTAAATTATGATATTGTGATCCTAAAAAGCATTTATACGCTATTAGTAATTCTATATAGTAACATGGTATACCGCAGCACGCAAGATTCATTCATTAGTTGGCTGCTATATAGTGGGGTGTTTTTCAGGGACTTTAATGGGGCTTATTGATTAGAAAAAGATGGCAGCTTCATTTCTGAAATAGCGCTACCACAAACCGCAACTTCACTTACTAACTCCGATGGTAGCTGGAGACAAACACTGAAAGGAGCAGAGGAGCCACTGCTGAGACCTGGACATCGGGTATGTAAGAGCCTTACTCTATTGGCGCTTTGCAGGCTGTTACCTTCTAGTGCCCAGGTTCGGACTGGCCCATAGGGGAACAGGGGAATACCCTGGTGGGCCCCTGTGCAGATCTGGGCCCCCAACCTTACTGTATGGGCAGTACTTGTCATAATTCACTTCATTCACTCTGTACAGAAAAAGCAGCATCTCATTCATTAACCAAACTACCCAGTTTATTATTATATGTAGATATAGGGAAATTTGTGAACCAGTCAAGTAATACTTGTATACAGGTAAAAAATGGGCCCCCAAAAATGAATATAACTGGTGGGCCCTTGGCACCCCAGTCTGACACTGTTTATACATTTACCCAATTTCAATTAGATCTTTCCTCCCCGATTTACATATAGATCTCAAGGCAGGGATATACAATGCAAAAATAGAATAAAATATACAATTGTATGCACTACATGATTGTGCCTAACCTATATCCCATATGGACAAAATATTATGGACAATTCGGAAATATAAATACACGAAAAAACAAAGAAAACAAACCGAACTCAAGCCCAAATTAATAGATAAATATTTATTAAAGGGGTGGAATACACCATGTAGTAGGGGGAAAGAAACCAAAAAGGAGGCACTAAAACCAGGAGACGAAAATATTAAACAAAATCTGTACGCTAATGGCTGCACAAAATAATAAAAACCAAAAAATTGTCAATTATGTGTGAATAAGTAATGGAATATTATTACGTATATATTAATAAATAAATAAATATATAAATGTACACAATACAAGAATTATATATACAAAAAATGACATAAGTGAAAGTGCATGTGCAAAAAATAGTATATATTAATAGTATATATTATATATTGAGAAACCACCTAGACACTAAAGTGCATATAGTGCTTGCATGTGGACATATGTGTTTATGAATATGGTGGCAAAAAGAGTGCAAATGAGCAGCCACTGGAGGTAAGGAGATGGTCAAATACAGGTAGATGCGCTAAAATATATGATTCGGTATACCAAATAATGTTCCCTAAATGCATGAATAGTACATTCACCCGAACCACAAATACCTGTATGAGTGAGAAGTTGTCTCCTGGATGTGCCAGTCCCCGACGCGCGTTTCGGCGTCAGCCTTCGTCAGGGGGTTACATTTACCCAATTTCAATTAGATCTTTCCTCCCCGATTTACCCCTAGAAACATTTCTTCAGAAAGAGAATCCGTGGCACTATATGGCTGTACGACCTAATCACGTCTAGAACTCCATATTATGGTACTGCACACTCCAATTTACTATGTGTTTAGCCCCTAAACACAGTCAACACATTTGGCCAATGTTAAAACCAAATGGAAGATTTGGGGCCAGTTATCTTCTGATAAAATTCATTTTATTAGAGTTGTAGCTTTCAATAAGAGGTCAAATAGAAAGTATAGTAACTGTGGGGAAACAGCACAAGTCTTCCTGGCACTATCGGATGTAGGTATATATTTTGTATGCTGTCTGCTTGCTACAAACAGATGTGCATGTCAATAATACCTCCTTCCCCACTAAGCATCAATGCCTATACTTTTCTGTAATACCAAAACTAATTTTTGGGGAAAACTTATATTTTAGTTGACAATGCAGGTTGTCCTCATTGTGTCCTTTTGTATTAATACTAATTATTAGTCTTCCTGTCATTTGTGCGTTTTGTGTTCATCTCCATCTTCTATATTGACAGCTGTGGATTCCATTGAACCAAAAAAGAAAAAAAAAGTCAAATAAAAATAAAATATAAATTGCATGCAGAAAAGACAAAGCCTTGCATTTATTATCCAGGATATTCAGTGCAGCATTCAATAGGAGCACCAAGCAACAATAGGGTGGAAATTATTTCTAGGAACTTGGCCAAAGATTGTACTTTTTGACATGTTTTTTATTTTATCACAATGATAATAAACCAAGATAGATTCCTATTCTGCATATTGCCTGTTTAAACACCAAGCTACTGTATAATTCTGCAGATAGGGTTAACTGTTTGAGTGCCAAAAGAGAAGAGTGTGTGGAGCTGGCCACAGATGTGCATGATACAACTAGTGATGAGCCTTTATTTTAGCATTGCAGGATTGGGAATATTGTTTTTTTAACATGTCCAATTCTTTGCAGCTTCTTGTCTCCCCGAGAACAGAAACCTCTGGCGACAGCTTATTTCCCTCTCCCAAATAAACACAGATGTACAATCACCAAGCTGACTGGACATGTAGACGAGTGGTTAGGAGGAAGACATCATTGAGGTGATGTTTTTCTTCCAGAAGTCAAGAAAAATGCTGGATAAATAGCGTAATACATACAGGAAACCCCAAGACTGGAGAACATACATCACATAAGATACATGGAGACTGCAGTCTCAGTGTCTCCTATGTGATGTATGTATACCAGTCTCAGAGTTTCCTTTGTGAAGCATATATAGCAGTCTCCATGAATCCTATGTAATGTATATATAACAGTCTTGGGGGTTTCCTATATGATGAATATACAGCAGTCTCTGTGTCTGCTATGTGATGTATATATAGCAGGCTTGGGGTTTCCTATGTGATGTATATATATCAGGCTTGGGGCTTCCTATGTGATGTATATATAGCAGGCTTTGGGGCTTCCTATGTGATGCATATATAGCAGTCTCCTATGTGATGTATATATAGCAGGCTTTGGGGCTTCCTATGTAATGCATATATAGCAGTCTCCTATGTGATGTATGTATAACAGGCTTGGGGCTTCCTATGTGATGCATATATAGCAGTCTCCTATGTGATCTATATATCGCAGGCTTGGGGCTTCCTATGTAATGTATATATAGAAGTCTCTTATGTGATGATTGTATAGCAGGCTAGGGGCTTCCTATGTGATGCATATATAGCAGGCTTGGGGATTACTATGTGATGCATATATAGCAGGCTTGAGGATTCCTATGTGGTGCATATATAGCTGTCTCCTATGTGATGTATATATAGCTGACTTGGGGTTTCCTATGTGATGCATATATAGCAGACTTGGGGTTTGTCATGCGATGCATATATAGCAATCTCCATGTCTCCTATGTGATGCAGACACCAGACCTCTTACTGCTTGAGTACTATAAATGCAACGTGAGCAGTGATCAATTTCCTATTGTGAGGGGAAATATACAGTGTAATATACAGCTGTGTTCAGAACAACTTACTGTTGTGTGTTCTTTACAAAACGTATGACATAAAGTCACCAGTTCTCCAGACTCATGCAAATCTGGAAACGCAATTACGAGTAGCAACATCATTGCACCAAAGAGAAGCAGCTCCTGCCATCACATTAGGGGCAAGTTAATCGTATGACCAAATATAGCATAATCTTCAATTTGATGATATTGTGCAGTACACGACTGATGAGATTAATTTCCAAATGGCCCTTGGCATAAAAAAAAAAAAAATTCCCCCACCCCTCATCTACCCACAAACATAACTACAGCACTTTCAAAGTGCATTAAAAGGGGATGTCCACTTACTGGACAATCCCTTTTTAAATGAAGCACTACCCGTGGTAAGCTAAAACAACATTCATCTCGTGCACCAGCGCCATTCCAGAGCTCATGTGACGCTGCTATGCCAAGTGAGCCCCCCAATCATTTAGCGACAGTTATCGGGCAGCTGTCCAAGTGAAGCGCAGCATGCCAAAAGCCACGCGAACCATGGCAGACCCGACATCATGTTGTTGATTAAATGTCATTTTCAATTTCACAAGGGGGACTACTGTATTTAAAAATGCATTATTCAAGAAGTGGACAAATGCTTTAAATGATAAAGGGGCAGTTTCGTGGTTAAAACTAATTGAACGGTTATCCGATATCATCTTATCAGTATTTTGGATTGCACCGTAATATTTAATATCTACCGTATGTATTAGTCCTGTGAATGGAATACATTACGCTCGGCATTTCTTCAGCCTGCAATGCTGATTGCCTAATCCGCTTCAGCAGCCTTAGAGTTAACAGCCCACAGAAGAGCAGACAGGGAATGACAGCTCAGTGCTGGGTCCTGCAGAGAAAGGGTTACATGCGCCCTCTAGTGGCCGGCCTGGCCTGTGCAGGCAGCCTGCAGAGGAGTTACCTCACTGGGGCAGGCCCTGGTGAAGCCTCTCCTCCTGCCATGACATCAGCCCACACTCAGCCACTGCGAGCTGCTGCTGGAAGTTCAGACTTTGAGGTGGGCACAGAGGACCCAACACTTCTCAGCAGCGCACAGGGAATGCTGCTGCCTGGTACCAGCTCACACAGCTAGCTGCTGCCTGCCCTTCTCTATGGTGATCCTACAGCCTTATTTATAGGACTACAACTGGAATATTCCCTCTGCACAGCCATCTGCTCACTGGATTCTCTGCTGCACTGATCTTCCAGGTAAGGCACAAATCACGGACCTCTCCTCCTCCTCCAGCCATTAGCAGCAGTTCTTCTCCTTCCATAGCACTTCATACAACCATGGCTGCTTCACTACTTGGTTTATAGTTACAAATGACATCTCAGAAGTACAAGATGCAAGGGAAGAAAGAGTGTCAGCTCCTGAGCAGCACAAGTTCCCTCCCATAGACCCCCATCATCCCAGGGCACAGCTAGTAGGGGGCTGCAGGTGACCCCCCAATACTTGGGAGCAGACTATTAATAACCCTAGCTGTAGAGAGTAATACATGGAGATAGTGCTGGAGCAGCAGACTTTGCACAAACATAAATGAACAGCTACACCTACATTTCAAAGCCTGAATTGCTGTATGGCAAAAATCAGAAGAAAAAAAAACCTTAAAGCCCATTCCTGAGGGAATCAATCCCTTTTTATTTCTAACACTCCCCCTCTCTCCTATGCTAGACATTAAACTGCCTGGACAAGTGAAGTATGTGACCAGCATAGCAATGGCAGCACAGATAATGGCGAGCTTATAGCTCAGCATTGTCTCGGTGCTGGGGAACCCCACTGACAATGGGGAATTATGGTTTTTAAATATGTAAAAAGCTGCAAGGGGACTAGATCAGGGGAGATTAGCAAGTTAATGGCAAGTTGTGGCTACTTGTGCCTCCCCATTCACTTCCCTGGGCTCATCCATCACATGCCCTAGGTAGCCTGAGCCGCTTACCGGCTATATAACTGGGATTTATAGACAGTTGGTGTTTAGTAAGGGGGTCAGGCCACTGGGAAGGGGGCACAATGGTGAGCGCTGGACCTTTGTGTCAGCCCTGGGCTAGCTCTGGTTCCTGGCTGCTACCCATGGGCTGCAGCTGCTCACAGACCACAGTGATAGTGAATAGGGAAGAAATGGGACAAAATCCGTCTTCCCCATCATACCACTGGCCCATTCATCCAGATTAATCCCTGCAAATATATTCATTCAGCATTAGCCTGTAATCGTGTTATTGCCATATAATGTGCAGAAGGCTCAGGCTGCCTCTGATACCACCCTGCCAATAACCATGCCCAATACATACAACAGCCTATTCATACAGCACTACTGCACATGTCTGCACACAACGCTCACCTTAGCCCTAGCTACATACTGACACATTTTTCAGGCCATTTTTGCTCCCATTTTGTACTTTGCACCCACCCAAAACCGATCCAGCACTTCACTAGTTAACAGCAAACGAAACCTATTCTATGAAAGCATCAGATTACTGATCATACCCTCTGTATGCCCCTCATTGACCAGCTCTCTATAGCAATAGATCTGTGTCCCCCCCATTCCCCATATAAAAGCCACAGAAATACATTTGGTGAAATTCTGGCTGCTGTCACACTTTGTTACTAGACTATTAATTATCTATTCCCCCGGTCCATTCTCTCTGTACAGCACTGTCCAATCAGATAAACTCCAATTATGCTCGCCATCCAGCGCCTGCGGGTGTGCTGCCCTAACTAACATGGCTCTCCCGCAGGATGAAAAAACACAATTATCTGTTTAGGCTCAAAGCAGAAAAAAAAATCTCAGTGCATGAAAAGACCGTCTTCTAAGAAGCCATTCTGTACTGCTTGGGCTGACACTCAGTTTTTTTCTCTTCTTTTTTTTTTACTCTTTGCAAAAATAATTCCCTCTAAACATCTTATATATCTCCCAGCTTATAGTGCTGTAGATGCTTTTCATCATAAGACATGCACATATACCAACATATAAATACCTACATACAAAACAAGCTGGAATGCCTTTGTGCATATCTACATGGATAGATAACACATACATACACAAAACAGACATAAATGGCTGCATATATACCTAGATCAATAGATAACACATACATGTATACAAAACATGCATAAATGGCTGCATATATACCTAGATCAATAGATAACACATACATGTATACAAAACATGCATAAATGCCTGCATATATATCTATATGAATAGATAACACATACATATATACAAAACATGCATAAATGGCTGCATATATACCTATATGAATAGATAACACATACATGTATACAAAACATACATAAATGGCTGCATATATACCTAGATCAATAGATAACACATACATATACACAAAACATGCATAAATGGCTGCATATATACCTATATGAATAGATAACACATACATATATACAAAACATGCATAAATGGCTGCATATATACCTAGATCAATAGATAACACATACATGTATACAAAACATGCATAAATGCCTGCATATATATCTATATGAATAGATAACACATACATATATACAAAACATACATAAATGGCTGCATATATACCTAGATCAATAGATAACACATACATATACACAAAACATGCATAAATGGCTGCATATATACCTAGATCAATATAACACATGTATACAAAACATGCATAAATAGCTGCATATATACCTAGATCAATAGATAACACATACATATATACAAAACATACATAAATGGCTGCTATATACCTAGATCAATATAAACACATACATATACACAAAACATGCAGAAATGGCTGCATATACACCTAGATCAATAGATAACACAAAACAAACATGTATGTCTATATGAATAAACACATACCGTACGTATATACAAACACCAAATATATCTATAAATGAGCAGACTTAAGAGTATAAACATAAAAATGGGGCTAAACTTTAGAGGTGACTGTGTATGATGGGATTTGTAGTCCCCCAACAGCCACATGCTGACCATTTCTATTATAGTCTATAGGTCTGGCTATATAAATGGGGTGAGATCTCCTTTGGGACTGATACTTTTTCGTACCCCATGACCTAGGGCTGCCGAAAGTGAGCCATGGCCAGTTGAGGTATAAAGAAAGCACTCTCTTTTCAGCACAGAGCCTTTTGCACCATTTCTTGTGTTTGCTGCATTGTGAGGAGTAATCACTAAATAAATGCCATGGTTAATGAAATCAACATGGCCATTAGGGCTTCCCTGATCCCTTCAAAAGGAGAACTTTTCCTTGGCCTCGCACACACCACTGTTCCACTCAACAGGAGACTTTGTTGCAATTAAAGTCAGGAAAGCCGGACAGAAGCAGAGAGTGTCTGACTTGTGGGTCTCAGCAGAAAAAGGCGTCTAACAGCGTTTACCACCCCCCAGTGGGCATCAGCTCAGCTGGAAAGACGTTGGCGCAAGTTTTTCAGCTGAAAAATGTTTTCTTTTCCTTTTTTCACCCCCCCTTTAACGTCTTGAACAAAGAAGAAGTCAGTGCTGCTTCTCAGCTATACATGCAGGATCTGGAAAAATATGATCCTTTCCAGCATGTACAAGACAAGTTTGCAGCCATACATGTAGAATTTCCGATAAAACACAAAACAGGACCTTGACATAAAACATCCTTTTCTCCCTTGTGTGAAAAGCTTTCCATTACAAGCCTTGCATAGATCAAAATGCTGATACAAGCCAAGTGACCTGCCTGGGCTGTTACATCACCGTCTGCCACGAAGGTTACACTGTAACGACTGCAATTCTTAAGACACTCAATACCTGTATAAATATTACACTGTACAATTATGATTTCATAGATGCCAATATACAATGTTTGCAATCATTTTGCAATTTATAACTACCGTAATTATTTCTAAAATGGCAAAAAAGTCTTGGGTGTCGAGGAACATCGCCAATTTGCATTCGCATTGTGAACGTGTCGCCACTTGTCACACCCTGGGGTGAAGAGTCAGGCATTTTTTAAACTGTTTAACAGGTAGCACTCCAAAAACTTCCTGCACTTGTAGAAACAATGAAAGCAATTGTTCCACCTGATGCTTACATGTCGTTGTGAGTCACCTTGGCCAAGTCTTGGAGGCAATACCGAGCCATGTCCATGTAGCGGTCTTTGGAAATCTGTCATTGGCTAGGGTTTTTTTTTTTAATGAATTTCTGCTGGGACCAGAATAGTGAGGAAATTGGACATGACATGGTTTTTATCTGAAGTTTATTGAATTTTGTAAACATTGCAGAAAAAACTCGTGTGCGTGGTATTAGATTGCAGGCAGCGGAGTCAAAAGAATCTACTGGGAGTGATATTCCTACTCTTCATGATTATACTTGCTGATTCGGAGACCCAGAGGGGCTTTTCGTTTTATGTGTCTGCTATCTGCATGATTTCTAGAGAGAATCTTATGAGTAATGTATGGTAAGCTAAACTATTATACTATATATTAACTATGCTAAAATCTCATATTGACCTAAACCAAAATACTCTTCAAAAACCTGAAGTTCTGGTTCACAAATGGTACAGATCCTTCCATTTTTAATACGTTCAAGCCACCAAAGACTATTTTCTAGTTCTGGGTCTACATGAAATCTTTAGTTTTAGATCTAAATCTGACTGTATGGATGTAAATCTACAGTAATTGCAGCGTAATTCATTATTCCCAAAACTAATTTAGTCCAAAATAAATTTATAAATGGAACTGAGCTCAGGGCACAGCTGCACCACATTTCTTCTCCATGAGGCCTAAGCCCTAAAATAACTGGAATATCTCCCAAAATCCATCGAATATTTTAGTCCCCTATCTCGATTTAGGAAAAAATTTAATGACATGGCATGATGGAAGTGGCCAATTGTACATCAGGTTACCTTGAAAGGTCCCACTCGTCTTTTCTCATGGTTGCTGGTAAACAAAAGAGACAAGAACCTGTATGAAATCTGATGATCGTGGATAATGTGACTGCTACTAGCCAAGCTGTCATCAATTCCAAAAATGTGAAACACAAGAGAACGTGCAAGAAGCAAACACGACTGCAAATATCACCCTAAAGTCAGATAAATTAAAAATCATATTTGTGTGTTGTGTATCCAGCCACACGACACCACAAAGGCACGGCCTGACTAGAAGGAATGTACCAGCCTTTAAGCCGGTTGCAAAACCATTGAAAAGAATAGAAACAAGCATCCCACTCTCTTCCGCCGTGACCAGGCCCAGGTCATATTTGATGTATAATGACTCAAGGTCAATCAATGCACATACAAAAGAATTAAAGACGGGTTAGTCGGCCCATGGCAAGAGGATTGTCCAGGGCTATGGCTGGAACATCATAGCTTGCTATTGATATGCAAAACATATCATATCAAACAGAGGGGCAAACAGATGTGTCGGGGGCCATCTCTTTATAAGCCCCTGAAGAATTTACTTTTTTTTCCAGCAGTCATGATTCCCTTTAAGCTTTGCTTTTGTTTCATGGCTTTTTTTTTTAATGCTCCTGTATTGTTTGCTATACTTTTTTTTTTGCAGCCAAAAGGCCTACAGTCACCATAGATCCTAATGAGCTTTCAGTTAAGTCCAGCACAGACCCTACTACAATAGCAGCATTAGACCATTGGTTTGCATGACAATGAGGGTTAAAAAGACACAGTTTAACACTCAACATAAAAAAAACAAATACTATTACTCTTATGGCAACCATTGCAGTCATTTCCTCTTCTCATGCATGCTAATGAAGGCAAAGCCGTTCACTTAAAGCTGCTTTTTTAGGTTTTTTTTCTTTTTTGCATTCGTCTGTTTACAAGTGCTGTCAGTGACAAGATGGAGAAGTAAAAACATGAATCGATCCCTCTGATGAAATAAATATGGAGAAAGTTTAAAATGGCCTCTTAATTAAGAGCAGGCAGATTGTAGAAGTTGTAAAAATACTTTTATCGTATGTTTGGCTGCTGCTCAGATTCACTCCAGCAGTTGTTAAAATAAATTCAACACATGGTAATAATCAGACACGGAGACAAACATCAGTGGAGACTGTGGAAAGTAAAGTGTTAAATTCTGATTTTTTGGGGGGGGAAACGATGCATGTACTGGTAGGTGTCAAAATAGTCTAGGAGCAGAGTCTCATCCTCACAAGTTACCACAGGAAGCCACCAGTCCTCGAGTCTTCTGAAAAATACTAAAACTCTTCCATACATGCATAGTAAAATGGTGTCTCTAGAGCTGCCTAGGTCCCCCCCTCCTCCCGGCACCATATTTTAGGCAGGATATACAGTCCCAGTTAGCTTAACCCTATATTAAAGATTTATCATGTGGAGATAGAATTTATTTTATATAAAAGAGGTCTCTGGCATTTATTATTCAGCATACTGGCAATGCGGAGCATTTTAATTCTGGAACAGATGCTCTGCTTGCTGGATGCCATGTAATTACTGAGTGGAGAAGCAAATTGCTACTACGGCATTCCTTAATTTCAGGGTCAAGTATTTCCAGCTTACTCCAAATTCTTTTACTTGTCACTCTAAGCACCTTGGCAGGTTGACCCTTACATCTTAAAGGATACAAAAAGCTAGAAAAAAATGTGCACAAATCAAAAAGGGGAATAAAACGTGTGTAATGGAATATTCTAACATTTATTTGGCTGAGCTTGGTGGCTAAGAGATGATATGGTAGTCCTAACTTTACTATGTGCTGGTGCCATACGCACACAGGAGGACGACAGTATGTGAGGTCACTACTGCCTAGTGATGTCAAGCAGTCCATAATAGGCCAAATGATGCTTCAATCGATTGTTGGCAAGTAGCCAACAAAGATGACTCTCCCACACACCGGAGAGCAGATGGACACCAGCTGACACATCGGCCATTGGCTTATCTCTAGTAGAGCAATGCAATTTGCACTCCGAAATTGGACTTATATCCACAATCAACATCATTGACCATCAGTTGGCTGGCTCCTCTAAACACATTACACGTTGGTACTGGTTGATTCGGCTGACATTAGTCTAGTGCGTATGGGGGCCTTAGTCTAGTGCGTATGGGGGCCTTAGTCTAGTGCGTATGGGGGCCTTAGTCTAGTGCGTATGGGGGCCTTAGTCTAGTGCGTATGGGGGCCTTAGTCTAGTGCGTATGGGGGCCTTAGTCTAGTGCGTATGGGGGCCTTAGTCTAGTGCGTATGGGGGCCTTAGTCTAGTGCGTATGGGGGCCTTAGTCTAGTGCGTATGGGGGCCTTAGTCTAGTGCGTATGGGGGCCTTAGTCTAGTGCGTATGGGGGCCTTAGTCTAGTGCGTATGGGGGCCTTAGTCTAGTGCGTATGGGGGCCTTAGTCTAGTGCGTATGGGGGCCTTAGTCTAGTGCGTATGGGGGCCTTAGTCTAGTGCGTATGGGGGCCTTAGTCTAGTGCATATGGGGGCCTTAGTCTAGTGCGTATGGGGGCCTTAGTCTAGTGCGTATGGGGGCCTTAGTCTAGTGCGTATGGGGGCCTTAGTCTAGTGCGTATGGGGGCCTTAGTCTAGTGCGTATGGGGGCCTTAGTCTAGTGCGTATGGGGGCCTTAGTCTAGTGCGTATGGGGGCCTTAGTCTAGTGCGTATGGGGGCCTTAGTCTAGTGTGTATGGGGGCCTGAACAGTATGAGTTCAGTGATTTGTACGTAGCAAGGACATATACTGTATATTAGGGAGCTGCTTGAGAAGATATTTCATCATCTTGAGACACAGTAACTGGACAGCTCGTGTGCCCAGGCTGGAATGGCTTCGGGTCTTGGTTATCTATTACATGTCTAAAACTTGTGGACAGCAGGGGATTGTGCTTCGGTTTGTAATAGAAAAAGACAGGCGTCACCGCTTGCTAAAGTAATTTCTCTGCAGTTGGTTGATTGAAGCTGACTTCAATTACAGTTGCTCTTGGATGAATGCTCTGGAATGGCCAATGTGAAATAATAGAAATCATGGCAGAAACTGGCACCATGGCAGTGACCTTTGGAAACTTTGAAGTTTAGCCATAACGTATAAAGTCAATAGTTGTGATTATAATGAAACTAATGACCTCCAATCGGTCTACCCTGGCCTGTATTTATGAGTTTTATGTGACATTTCACTCTCCCCAATTGATAGTTATAATTTCTCTCTTTCCAGAAATCGTCAAGAAGCAGGAACTTCGAAGAGCCAGCACATTTTTTTTCCTATTGAAAATGTTGTGATAAATTACTTTCTGATCTTCATCTTCCAACAGTTTTTTTTTCTGCAATTGCGGTTTTAAGTTTGGCTTGGAAACCGTGGTGTTTTCACAACGGGTGTGAACCTTTTGGGATGTGACTACTGTACAGAGAGCATTCATGGTAGAATTTGCACAGGAAAGACAAGAAGGAAAGCATGTACCCACTCTGAATGCACTATTTATTCCCGGCTTTGCTTTATGAATAATGCCGCTGGTGTGGAGTTAATTTTACTGGCGTTCCTGAGGAGCATTTATAAATGAAAAGTCCATTTCTGGCATGAAAATAAGCCAACCAAGGGGGATTATAAAGAAACCGTTAATCTGGCATTGGAGGAAATATCACATGGTTGCAGGAAACCGAAACTAGTTTAACATAAGATTTGGTGTCGGCAGGAAACGTTTGCTGGGATGTGGACAAGAGATGGTCAGATTCGGACCCTTCTTCCAAGTTAGGATTGTTTGAATATACACTGAGCCGAGGAACAGCTAAATGAGATAACCCAGACCTTGCTATTCTGGGAACACGAGGCTTTCAAACAGCTCTGCCCACGAGAGAATTCAAAGGAACATCAGCTCACACTTCAGGTATGTCTTTGTCTAGTGTCTATTAAGTGCTGATAATGGTGGGGATGAAAAGAAGTAGGGGAATCTCCGACAGAAATGCACTATAGCTCATGACTCAAGATGTCCTTCAGACCTCTTTGTTAGATAGCTCTTTTTCATGTACTGCAGCCTCCAACAGCGATATATCATCCATTTATTTAGGATCTACATAATCTTTTGGGGTTTTCTCATTTTTAGAACCCATCTCATAATAATGAACAACACTTTTTGACTGCTTTATGCCTTAACCTAGCGCATAGAAGCACTATTCATCAGCACATTGAGGTTATAAAACAAACATGAACAATTAAAAAAAAAAAAGCTGAGAGACCATATTTTTAAAAATAAAAATGCAATAAGAAATTCCTAATATGTATACCAGGGGGATGAAGTGAAAAATAGTATATGCCCAAAAGTATTTAAAAAAATTACAATATGACCTAGTTAACACCAAAACCTATTTGCTGAATTTTATTCTAGAAATAATTTATATTACGGTTACAGTTTAAAAAAAAATGTGACCAGAGGCTCTCTTTACTATAGTTGTAAAGCAGGCATTTACTAGATTTATAGTTTTCTCTGAACACTATGAATAAAACATCATCACATAGGAGTCCATGATTTGTCTGGCTTGCTTTGCACAGCAGAACTGTATGTACAGTATAGCTCACCAGTGCCCCTACTGGATATGTTGTATATAGCAGCCGTAAAATGCTCAGTCTTACTCTACTAATCTACTAACGCAAGAAAGTCATGCAAACCATCTTCAAGTTAATCTAACTTATTTCCTAATATTTTAGATTTAGGAACATCATAACTATCTTGAGCGTAATAAGTCTTCAATTCAAGCTTTACTAAATCAGCTACCAGTATACACACCGAAACCCTTGTGTGACTCCATATTAATAATTTTGACATGCATGATAATTACTCCCATTTTATCCAGGGTTAAAACATGCATAGTACTTAATTAGGCATTTCAATAGCATCCTTATGGTCAATTCTACATAAATTAGCTTCTCATTAGAAATACATTTTCTGTGCAATCTCATGTAAGAAATTAATGCAGACAATGTATATTTTTTTTTCTTTCTTGCAGACCAGCTACCTTAAGCTTTTTTTCCTTTATGACCATGAGTGCTGAAACCTGGAACTATATTGTTGCTTGGACCCAATTATTATTATTACTTCGAATGGCGCCACAGTATGTCAGTGCCAAACCGTGCCCTTCAGTATGCCGCTGTGATGGAGGCTTCATTTATTGCAATGATAGAGACTTGACATCTATTCCCTCGGGGATACCAGAGGATGCTACAACTCTATACCTTCAAAATAATCAGATAAACAATGCGGGGATATCATCTGACTTGAGAGGCTTGGATAAAGTGGAGAGAATCTATTTATACCGCAACAGTCTAGACGAATTTCCAATTAACCTTCCCAAAAATGTTAAAGAATTGCACCTGCAGGAAAACAATATACGGACTATTACTTATGATGCACTTGCCCAGATTCCTGCTATTGAAGAGCTTCACCTGGATGATAATTCCGTGTCTGCAGTAAGCATTGAGGATGGTGCATTTAGAGACAACATCTATCTCCGACTTCTATTCCTTTCACGAAACCACCTAAGCACAATACCCTGGGGTCTGCCTCGCACCATTGAGGAGCTACGTTTAGATGATAATCGCATTTCTACTATTGCAGAAATCTCTTTGCAAGACCTTACAAATCTAAAGCGTCTTGTTTTGGATGGAAATCTCTTAAACAATTATGGCCTTGGGGAAAGAGTCTTTATGAACTTGATTAATTTGACAGAGCTTTCATTAGTTCGAAATTCATTGACATCTCCTCCTGCAAACCTGCCAGGCACCAACCTGAGAAAGCTTTATCTACAGGAGAACCACATGAACTATGTGCCACCCAACGCATTTGCAGACCTAACCCAACTTTATCGTCTTGATATGTCAAACAACAACCTAACTTCTTTACCTCAGGGCATTTTTGATGACCTGGACAATTTGACGCAGTTGTACCTACGTAATAATCCCTGGTATTGTGGTTGTAAGATGAAATGGGTTCGAGACTGGCTGCAGTCTTTGCCTTCCAAAGTTAATGTCCGTGGACTGATGTGCCAGGCGCCAGAACGTGTCAGAGGGATGACTATTAAAGATCTTAACAAAGAGCTATTTGATTGTAAGGACAGAATTTATGTAAAGCCAGTCCATATTACAACTACAACTATGTTAAACACATTGCTTCCGGCACAAGGACAACGTCCAGTATCTGTGACCAAACAGCCTGAGATAAAGCCACCTGACCTCAACAAAATCTACAGAACCACTCCGATACCAGTTAGGAAAATTATCACTATTAACGTGAAATCGGTCACTGTTGAAACTATTCACATTTCTTGGAAAATTGCCTTACCAATGAAATCACTGCGGCTGAGCTGGCAATTGGGTCACAGTCCAGTTTTTGGGTCTATAACAGAAACCATTGTCACAGGTGACAGAACAGAATACCTGCTGACAGCTCTCGAGCCAGAGTCTCCATACCGAATATGTATGGTTCCCATGGAAACCGAAAACTTCTTCTTACTGGATGATACTCCCGTGTGCATCGAAACAGAGACTGCTCCACTTAAAATGTACAACCCAACCACAACATTAAACAGAGAACAGGAGAAGGAGCCTTACAAAAACTCAAACTTGCCCCTAGCAGCCATCATCGGTGGAGCGGTGGCGCTGGTGGCAATCACACTCCTGGCGCTGGTGTGCTGGTACGTTCATCGGAATGGTTCCCTTTTTTCCAGGAACTGTGCCTACAGCAAAGGCAGGAGAAGAAAAGACGACTACGCAGAGGCGGGAACTAAAAAGGACAACTCCATTTTAGAAATCAGGGAGACCTCTTTTCAGATGATACCAATAAATAATGAACCAATGTCCAAGGAGGAATTTATTTTGCACACTATATTTCCATCTAATGGAGTAACCTTGTACAAAACCAGTCACAGTGAAAGCAGCAGTAACAGGAGCTACAGAGACAGTGGTATACCAGATTCTGACCATTCACATTCATGATGCTTAAGGGCACACGACTTTTTATAGGAACTCTAATGAGTGAATGGAATTCACTGTTCTACTGCAAAACACTGGATTAGTAAAACACAAAAAGAACATTCGAAGGAGCAATGTACTGTACATTTGCCATATAATTTATATTTAAGAACTTTTTATTAAAAGTTTAAAAATTTCAGGTTGCTGCTACGATTAAATGTAGTTTGTCGCCTGACCACAATTCTCTATTTTTAGTATTTTTTGTAATTTGTACTGTATTTTTCCTTGCTAATATTGAAGTTACAGACCATTTAACTTTTTTTTTGTGTTCTACAGAGTAAAAGAAAAAAAAATGACATGTTGACTGTGAAAGTGAATTTCTTTGATGTGTTGAACAATCAGGATTTTTTTTTTTGTTTTCTCATTTTTTTCTTTTCCAAGATCTTTGTAGTATAAGCACAGGCCGTTTTGCATTTCATTTTAAACATGGTATAAATAAGATGTAGCTACAAAAGAAAAAAAAAGGAAAAAAAAAAAAGAAAATATTCAAAGCATTTAAACAGTATTGTTGGGTCTGTAAAAAAAAAATAAAATGTACACAACGTTACTCAATAAAAAGAAAACAAAATTCAATGTGTGTAGTAATGGGCATTACCCTTGTTTCAAAAAGAACCACAAGTACCACGCCAAGGTATCTAGAAAGTTATTGTTGATATATTGACCCATGCATGCTAGGAAATGACTAGATCAAAAAAAGGTCAGTACAACAAAGAAATTAATGGGGGGTGGGGGTTTATGAGAATTTCAATAAAGAAATACTTTTATAAAAGATTGAGCTTTGTCCTAATATTTTTAGACTTGTAGATAAATTAACACGTAAAATGTAACGTAAAACACTTTTTATAAACAAAAAACCCAAAACAAAGTGCATCCATTCAGCATTACATGGGGTTAACAAAAAAAATCAACATGATGATATATACTTAAAGCCAGAAAGCAAAAATTAAATGATATTGCCTTTAAGAATATCATATAAATCATCAACTAAGCCGTTACCCGTAGCGCCCCTTCAAAAATGTAAAAACAAAAATCTTTATCTTGATGCCCATTACTACATCATTACATGTGTTATAAATACGTACCATGTTATTTTGCCTTTTTGTTAATTTAATATTTAAAACCGGATACATATTTGTTGCCGTATACCCTCCCCTTCCGTTTTTTTATTTTTTCAAAACAATTCCAAAGTGCGTTGTATGCTCTTTGGTCAGTATTGTATGTGCCTTGATCCAATGCTACACATTCTGCTTTGTTTTGTGTTTTTTTTTTAGGGTTTTTTTTTTTTTGGACAGTGACAATTTTTCATACTTGCGAACTATGAAAAATATTGATCTTATCTCTGAATAAAATAAAAAAGAAACAAAACATTTACTTTTGATTTGGTTTATTAAGCTCATAAATATGATCCACGGACGTCTAAAACGTGACTACATTTGCAAACTATTATTAGGAAACCTAATCAGCAGCAATTATTTGCAGGCTTCTATTGCTTCTTTGTTCGGTGAAGTCCTATCATTTTGTAGCTGCAATTTTCACCATTGGGCTATCAAAAGTATTAAGTGTCATGCAACCTTAGAATTGCAAACATACCAGCAGAAGGCAAGCGAGGCACAAATAAGTCCCCAAGGGTCAAGTAAGCACCCAACTGTCTAAACATCACTTATGAGCAAGCTTCAGTACTTAGTTTGTCTGGTTAAAGCAGATGAAGATTGACTGCCCTAAGAAATTGCCCTAATTTATGGTTCTTAAGAGAGACCATTCTTTTCTTCCTTGTGGAGAGGTGGGAGGGGGTTGTGAAAATGATGTTGACATAACTTTAGTATGAATTTCCTGTTATGTTATGGATTACCACCATTGGCGATTGGCAACCTGCCATATATTGAAGATACTAAATAGCAATGGCCCATGATGATCTTAGACTGGTAACTTTTTTTTAATTTCCAATATAGAAAAATGTTACCTCTGGTATGTAGAGTTTCCAGGATTATTTGGAAATTAAATATGGTTTTAATTTATGGGTTTAGGACCAGATTATAGATTTTATGGGCACCTATGTCATGATTCACCACTTGTAATATCATTAAATAAAAGATTAGGCAGAGACATGTTTTGAAGCACCACCTCCAGAAGTGACGTCACTGTCCTCCTGCTGGCCGGGTATCATGACAGCGCTCTGTTGCCAGATGGTTACTACTTAGCTAAGCCAACAACAGAGCGCGCACATGCACAGTGCGCAGGGACGTGCAGAGCCACTGAAACTAGCGTCACTGATTAAGTTTAGTTTCACGGAGGAGCCTCTGCTTCCTGATGACACTAGTATCCCTCCATGCACTGGGATACTCAAACAACAGTCGTCACACAGGAAGTGGAAAAAAAGGAGCATAGGAGTTAGTGTAATTCGGGAACGATGGGGAATTTTTAATCCATAAAAAAAAAAAGATTAGAGTATGGCACTAAATGGAAAGGGATTTAGTTTAAAATGTACTTTGACTTGTTGCAGAAACGCACTTTGATTGGCGCAGGTTTTACTTATTTCAAAGGGAAGAACCCTAAATCCACAAGTCAAAAAACATCACAGAAAAAAGGCAGCCAGTATTTACCAGGTCACGATACTAATATACTACAGGATGCAGTAACCCCCATGATAAAGTAGCACAGGTACATTCACAGATCTACAAATCGTTGTGGGGGGGGGTGATGGCCTAGTGTAATAAATGCACACAGATAAGGCTTGTATAGGACGCCAGTCACACAGATACATTGAAGCATATCATCTGGCTTGTACAGCCCATACTATGCAATCAGGTAGACTGCCTAGCACAATACAAGAGCACCCCATAGTTAAAGGCACCCCAAATGTTTTTTTGAATTTTATGCCATTTTTGGTGAATTGATATTCATTTTAGTGTAAGGCAATGAGGGCTCATGATGTGGGTTGCAAGCTTGTATATTTTGGCCAAAATATTGACCAATACCTCATGTATTTATTACTTCTTTTTTTTTGTCTGGAATATTTTGTCATCTTTTGTATGGTGCAGCAATTTAGTGTTGCCTGGGGGCATTATCCATGTGCATTTTTGTGTGAATCTACCTGCGCTGACTCTGCCTTTATCACGGCGGGGGCTTTTTGTAACCTGCAGTGCATTAGTATTGGGACCTGGTGTATGCTGCCTCTTTTTCTTTTAGGTTCTGTGAACTTTATGTCCTTTTGGCCAGTTGCTGAACCACTGGCATTGCATTGTTTTGTTGTGGTTTTTTTTTGTCGTTTTTCTTCAACAAAAAAAAAAAAACACACACATGAAAAAGCATGAATTTATGTACAAAATGCATGGATTTTACATGCAGAAATGCTGCATTTTAGTTTAGAAACGTGCATATAAAATTTACACCAAATACACAATGTATGAATCTAGATTGTTGATTTTGTCAAATATTGTAAAGAATTGTAAGGCTCTATTGTCATGCAAAAACTTGTTTACCCATCGTCTTTAAAATGGTACCTCTATGCAAAATCTAAATAAGTGGTAAAACGTAGGCATTTGGGGTATTAAAAGGACAGTCTCAACATAGACATATTGCTTGGGCATCTTCAAGGATGATATTGTTGACCCATTAAAGACATTAACACTTGCTAGGCAAGAGTATGACTGTATGATGAGATGTCTGCTGTATTAGTTATGTCATTTATTGTACATTACCAGCAACCTAAGGGCAATAAAAAGCATCATATGGCATGGGTCACACAATATGCACTTAGGTCATCTATTGTCACTGTAAAGCTCTCATGAAAGTCTCATTAACAACCATATGTTAGAAAAGTATTTGGATGAATGACATAAGCCAGACAAGTGCATGAAGAATATCTGAGTGCTCCTTTATTGCAAGACATCAAGAACTACAAGAAATCCAATAGTCTTCCATATTCAATTTTCGGTATTCCAAATATATGTGCGATTGCGGCATTACTGCTCGCTGTACAGTTACCGGCTAAGTACTTGCCTTGTGGTTCTTAAGAACTACTGAGTACAATTTCTGCACTGCCTCATCCATTAGCAAATGTTTAATGGCATTTTAGTCTACAATACACTACACACTGAGTGATCTGCACTTTATAGAAATGTCCTGTGTATGGAATAATAGAAAATAAGTGCCAAGTCCTAATAGGTATCACTCGAAACACCAGAAGTGCAATTTGCAAACTCTGGGCCCTTGATTGGAGTTAAGAAATCGCAGCCAGCACAGCGCTTGAGCAGAAATTTGTCTCGTTCTTAACTTTTGTCCTCACACAGTGAACAAGGGAAAATTGATCATTGATTCTGTATTTACCTGCAGCCCCGATTGTCTTGACACATAAGGTAGATTCACACGACCGATATGTCCACATCCAAGAAAAATGGTCCGACTGTTGTGAACAGAAAGTTTGATCATAGTGGTATATCCAGAGTGGCATCAGATTTTCTTGGATGTAGAGAAGAAAAAAAAAAAATCTTGACCCGCTCTAATCTTTCAGTGTGAAAATTTGACCCCACTCCGTTGTCATCTAAGTGGGGTGTGAATTTCTTCAAGGACCCATAGACATGTCCAGTTTTTATCTGAGTGTTGGATCAAAATTGGACAAGTCTTCAACCCACTCAGTCCAAGAGAAAAAAATAAATACAAATTTGGACATGTGCACAGCCGCATAGAGTATCATAGGTACACGTTCTCATAGAAGAATATCGGTTGTGCGCACAAGCACCAGGACAGAGTTCACAGGAATGGAAAGGGGGGATGAGGTCTCCTCTGCAAATAGTGCATGACTTGGTCCGTTTGCAGCTTCATGCAAAGTCTTGGACTAGTTTAAGGGCTATATGCTATTAAAACTAGAACGGTCTCAACGGCAACACCGACAAGACTATCGCATGCTGAATTTTTTTTCCAAATGCATCATCGGACCATATAGAAAATTGCTCATATGCACTAGCATATCGACCTTTATTGATTGATCACACTGCAAATGCGATTGACAGAACATACCCTGACACTAGGTACGCAGAGCTGAAAAATACATAGTGGCAAAATTTTGATACAGAGAA
Source organism: Ranitomeya imitator (assembly GCF_032444005.1). Lineage (NCBI taxonomy): Eukaryota > Metazoa > Chordata > Amphibia > Anura > Dendrobatidae > Ranitomeya > Ranitomeya imitator. Next base: position 67,709,343 of record NC_091286.1, read on the forward strand.
GCACAAATTTACAAAATACCTCACCTTACGTAACTCATTGTGTGAAATCCTCAGTGAAAAACTACAGCATAAATTATCAGGCAGCGGATGGCAAATACACATTTCCGTACAATGTACGTGTTTAATTTTCTTCCGGGTGTCGATGAGATTTAATAAAATCTGACAACGGGTACTGAAATATCCAGCCTATGTGAACCAGCACTTTATGAGCACAGAGCTGGTTTAGCACTGAAGCTGTAAAGCTCCTTAATACAGACCTGTACAGTCAAGCACTGCCATGGATATGCTACATATACTGTATGTATGGGAGATATTCTACCCTAGAAACAAGCAAAACAAACCCCCTACATACCAGAGTATGAAATTTGAAGCCTTATAAAAAGAAACTACAGTAAAGATAACGTTCGTTAATTTCAAAATGCAAAAAAAAAAAAAGTGTGCAAAATGTATTACTTGTTTTACCCGTTCAATAAAAATTAATTGGCATAATTTCTGTGCAGCATTATGGTACAGTGGTTGAGTGTTTGAGTGACAAATCGGAAGAGTTGTCGTAGGAATCCTCAGTTGACAATAGTATTTTGCCGACATTAGATTTGTGCAGTAAACATGCGGGTAAGGATACTTTCACACTTCCGTCTTTTGTCCTCCGTCGCAATTTGTCGGTTTGGGCAAAAAACGGATCCTGTAAATGTGCTTGCAGGATGGGTTTTTTGCCCATAGACTTGTATTAGCGATGGTTTGCGACAGATGACCACATGTCGCGTCCGTCGTGTTTTGGAGGACGCGATGCACAAATAAACGTTCAATGTAACTTTTTTGTGCGTCGCGTCTGCCACTTTCGGCCGCACATGCGTGGTCGAAACTCGGCCCCCTCCTCCCCGGACTGCAGAATGGGCAGCGGATGCGTTGAAAAACTGCATCCGCTGCCCACGTCGTGCAGTAATTTCACAACGTCCGTCGGCCCGACGCATTGCGACGGGCCCGTACCAACGGAAATGTGAAAGTAGCCTAATCTGTGCCCTCCATGTATACAAGACATTGATACTATTGCATTTGCTCAATTCACACACGGGAAGTTCCCAACAATTAAAAGAAGAAGTGATCTCCAGCTATTTAAAGGAGGGAAGTGAGCAGCAACTAGAAGTGAAGCTTACAAAATGAGAAGCCTCATAAAATAACTGCTTCTCGAAATGACTTCATGGTGCTTTGCATGTTATTTCCAGTCATAAGACTTGACAAATTTGTTTTCCAGGCACTGTTCTTAGCACAGGTCATCACTATCAATTCGGCACGAGTCCAACACCCAGCACACCTATTGATCAGCTGCTATTGTTATCACTTTCATCAATGGCAAGAAACAGGGAGTGGAGCAGAATCGCAACATTCAAAGGTGTTGGGAACACTCAAACTACCCCTTTAAAAAGGTTAAGGGTTAGTCCGTGTAATAAAAATTTTTTTAGGTAGGTAAAAATAAAAGGCATGTCCTTGTGAGACTGATCCTTCAATTCTCCACAGCAGAAAATCAGCAGGGAAATTTGTAGCAGAAAAGTCCACTCAGGTTTATTTCAGATTTTGATGCAGAAATGCTGGAGATTTGGCGCAACAGTGACCCTTTGCAATGTAACCCTACAACGTGTCATCTGCTGATTTTCACTGACACTGCAATCTGTACTTCAGGTGAAATCTCATCCAAATGCTGCTACTGTAATACGCTGCAGATTTTCTGCAAGCAAATTTGTAGAGGGAACATCTACGTTGTACAGTGCTGTGCAAATTAATTGGGACAAAGCATTTTTTAAGTGAAATCGTAAGTTGGTTACCAGTCAGTGATTCAAACCAGTTTTAATACATAATAAATAAATCTTGGTCAACTAGCCAGTGGAAAAAAGTAATTTTCAGAATTCGTATGAAACAGTGCATTATACCATTTTATTATTAAATATTAAAAAATTTGTTTTTTGCTTTGTCCCAATTAATTTGCACAGCACTGTACTTGCCAAGTTGTAACATTCCCTAATCTATATTGTCTCCAGTTGGAATATTTCTGAAACTTGATTTTTTTTTTTTTTTGAGTTTTGATTATTCATTGACATTTTTTTCTTTTTCAACACTGAGGAGTGCTAAGAAAGCCCCCACAGTCCTACCCTGGCACCAGAAAGGCCCCAAAAGCATAAGGAGACACCAATAATCTAAGACCATATGTAAAATTCTGTTACAAAAGGTTACTCTGGACCCAGTGGCTTTGAACGGTATCTGCCAGTAGGATCAACCCTCCTACGCAGTCTATATGGGCATATAGGTGATAGAAGTTTGAATAAAATAATACATTATTTGGGATCTGAGCTTTTATTTTAGAGTCACAAACCATCAATCAATGGGGAGCACACAGATCCTGCCACTGCCACCAAGTTAACAATTCTCAGCATCTGATGCAGGGAGAGTCTGCAAGGATTAATCTATCGCCTTTCACTCAAAGACATGGGGTGATGAGTCCCCAAAATATGCTATTGTCTGAAAATCAAAAAAGTCTCACACACTCTGAAAGGCCATGGATTCTTTAGAGCACACAAGGATCAAACTTATGAAAGTTTTAAGTGTTAAATAAATACAGTGCTTATGGGAACAGGTATAAAAAGAAAAGTAAAAACTACACAAACACGCAAAATAGTTATAAAATAAAAAGGGAGAAATAAATAGCAAAACAAAACCATCTAAAAAGTTATTCTTCCATTTCTTTGAGGGATGGCAAAATGAATTATGGATCACAACAACAGTCATCCCCCATATGTTAATACTCTTTGCAGATGTTGTCCTTGGAGGAATTTGAACCCAGGACTCCAGCGCTGCAAGGCTGCAGTGCTAACCACTAAGCCACTGTTCAGATGTTGTATTAGTCTATGACTGATGAAGAGGCCTGAGTAGTCTCGAAAGCTTACAATTTGTTACCATCTTTTCAGTTAACCATTAAAAGGTATCAACCACTGAGGACTTTCAATTCCAAACATTATTTTATATAAACATAGTAAGGTATATTGTTTTTTCTGTAGCGCATTGATATATCTTTAAAAAAATTAAATATTAAGAAAAGAATTAGATTTTGTTAGATATTGTGTGCTGCTATGTTCCAAGTAGCGGAGCATACCTTACATATATGGCAGTCTTATTTTCCTTGCTCCACGATTTCTGGCTTCGAGCATCTCCGTATTATTCACTCACAACTCACTTATATGTGAAAACATCGTTAACAATGGCAACACATTTTTAATATTGCTAGAAACACTATGTAACTTTCTGCTTTGTTTGCTTCTTTTTGGCACATTTTGTGCAGGCTTCTTTTTTTCTCATAGAAAATATTTGCATTGTGCCTCACTTCACCTCTATTCAACAAGCACAGGGACCAACTCTCAAGCAAACTAAATTGTTAAAGTACGATCTCGCTTTACACTATGCCAACTGGAAACAGCTGGTGAAAGTGAGGGAGCCGTACACAGGCAAGCCATTGGCACTCTAGTAATATGACATTGTCACTTGATCTTGGTTTTCAGAATAGAATATGACATTAGAATGCATAAAAAGCAAACGCTGACAATGGACCGTAAACAACCAAACATCACCATTTGCCTGTCATTTAGAAGGAGTGACATCCCAGCACCCAATTATTTATGTCTTTAGAATTATTCTACATAAGAAAAGATGAGCCACTTTTTAAGTATGGCGATCTAGAGTTACCACCTGTATAATATCTGCATTGATATTTCTGTAGACTTCAAAGCTATCAGTTTGTAGGTTTTTGAATTATATGGCCTCATTCACACTTATGTACTTTGGCTTTCATATACGGATGTAAAACACTGAAAGACAATAAAGGAATTGAAAAAGTATAAATGGTAAGATTCCCTGCCCTCATATTTGCCTCCTGGTGTTGCTTAATAAAAAAATATTTATGTCTGTACATGGATTGTGCGCAAAAATTCTTAGCTTTGGTTTTGGAAACTTCTAAAAAGCAAGGGATTTAGAACTTCCATAACATGCATAAACTTCAATAGTCCTAACTAAAATCACATTCTAGGATGGCACGATCCAGAAGAGGAAAAAGTCCCAATAGAGAACAAGTTACATCAAATTTCACGATACTGGAAGCTTCTAGCATCTCAGTTAAAACTGTAAACATAGTCATCAGAATTATGAATGCAGCTCTGGAGAAGCCGCAACTCGGGATCACGACAGGACAACAAATACCATATAAATGTGATCATTCTCTCTTCTCATGTCATGGCAGCATTGCTTGATCTGTATGCAACCAAACACAAAGCACAACAAAGGAGACAAACCCCAATGGGGGCTGCACTATTCTTGCGTTCACAAATCTAGGTCAAATGGCAATAACGGGTGTAAGACCAGAGACTAAAAAAAGGATAATCTACACATATGTATCAATAGTGACGTGTGACTTGTATATCAGAAATCTAAAAACCTAGCCGAATGAGCAATTGGCTATTGAATGCATATGGTCTGACAGCTATTGCTCCCTACTCTACCGTTCACATGTATGCTCTATTCACCTGATCGTTTATGTTTTCTCAACAGATGGAAGGAAGTAGGGAAGTGAGCCGCTGCTGGGATGCTGTTCTCTTAGGAAATAAGGCTTCTTTCATACTTACATCGGCTGGTGGCTGTTAGAATGCGTCACTGCGACGCATCGACGGATGTCTTAAAAATAGTGGAAAATGGATATAACGTATCCAGTCTTTTGACGGATGAGTTGAATTAGGCGCTACCTGAATTTGAATGTAGAAAATTCTGGAGAGAAAGAGAGATTCCCCTGACTAGAAAATCCTGCCAGGCATGCTCAATAGAAAAACCTGTTTTTTAAGGTTAGCGACGGATCCTGCGTCCATATGCTTCCATTATAGCCGATGACTGGCAGTGCAGGACCTGTCGCTGACCGATTTTCCGACGTGCACAAAAAACGTTCCTCTCAACGTTTTCTCTGCTCGATGGACAGCTATTTCTGACGGATCCAGTGCACGACGGATGAAACTAAAGGCCTTCCGTCACAATCCGTCGCTAATACAAGTCTATGGGAAAAAGCAGGATCCTGCAGAAAAATTTGCAGGATCCTGTTTTGTCAAAAATCGACGGATTTCGACGGGAGCTAAAAGACAGAAGTGTGAAAGAGGCCTAAGCCGCTGCCAAAGGTTTGGGAATTGAACATACCACATCTGCATATACACCAGATTGTCAGCTGGTGCTGCCCAAGTTCATTCAGATGTGTGTACCAACTGGTTTGAGCGCAGATGGCCAATGCACGGATTGGCCACGACTCTTCTGACCCAAACATGACCGCTTAATTTATTTTTATGAAACGGTCAAGCTCAGGTCAGAAGACCTGCGGTCAGTTTTTGCAATGCAGACCAATTTGCACAGACATGTGAATCGGCCTTTAGGCCAATTTTCCTCCATGTTTAAGTTTATGACAAAATTTAAATGGCAAAACTGTTTTTTTTTTTTCTATGAATATAGAGGACTTGATTCTGAGTTCTGCATTGCAGTCTGGTGACTATTCAGCAGACAGTAATGATGAAACAGACAGTTCAGAAGGGGTCATCTGTGGTTATTTTTTCCGCATATTTTGTAACTCAGTCATATTATTTCAAGACAAGTCTGCTGGTCTGAAACCACATACTACGGGATATCAAAGATTACCACTCATTAGTAACAATATTGACAAGTAAGGTTATGGTCTTTAAATTATGATCACCTTCAGTGAACTTACAGTACCACAAAATATTAGAGCCGCATAGGACAGGAAAAAAGATGATTATACTTATCTTACATTTTTACATTCAGATAAAAAAATTCTATATAAAAAAGGTGAATGACTAAAGGTGTCCAGAGTTACAACCGCACATAAAATAATTCCCTAATATATACCTGTTGTATAAACAAAAATCCTTACCTAACATGGGATCTACTCCTGAGACCTACAGTGAAAAACAAGAAAATGGGGTCTGTGGCTCACAGATGCAGTTTCAATAGGAAAAAACAAGCTGTCAAAGAATAGGTCGACAGGGAAGTCATAATGAATGTACAGCGTTGTCTGGGATTTTTAATTTATGGCCAATCCAATACTCAATGCTTTGACTGGTGATTAAATAAAAAAGTTTATTGTTTTTAATATTACCGTAATCGTTCTTTGCAAAGTTATGTACCTTTGTGGTATACTCCATTAACTTATTGTGGCTCCTTTTCTTCCAAACTGGATGCTTAAAGGGAACCTGTCACCCCCAAAATCGATGGTGAGGTAAGCTCACCGTCATCAGGGGCTTATCTACAGCATTCTGGAAAGCTGTAGATAAGCCACCAATGTTACCTGAAAGAGGAGAAAAAGAGGTTAGATTATACTCACCCAGGGGCGGTCCTGCTCCGATGGGTGTCTCAGGTCCAGAACAGCGCCTCCCATCTTCATTCCATGACGTCCCCTTCTGGTCTTCACACCGCTGCTCCGCAGGCATACTTTGTCTGCCCTGTTGAGAGCAGAGCAAAGTACTGCAGTGCGCAGGCGACGGAAAGGTCAGAGAGGCCTGGCTCCTGCGCACTGCAGTACTTTGCTCTGCCCTTAACAGGGTAGACAAAGTACGCCTGCGCTGGAGCCGCGGCGTGAAGACCAGAAGAGGATGTCATGGAATGAAGATAGGAGGCGCCGAAGCGGACCGGAAACACCCATTTGACCGGACCGCCCCTGGGCGAGTGTAATCTAACCTCTTATTCTCCTCTTTCAGGATATATCGGGGGCTTATCTATAGCATTACAGAATGCTGTAGATAAGCCCCTGATGACGGTGAGCTTACCTCACCATCGATTTTGGGGGTGACAGGTTCCTTTTAAAGATGTGTTTCAACTGACTTGTTCTTGCACTTTACAGTGGCCGTTTTGAACTTATGAAAAATATTTGAAAAATATTTAATATCTGTAGTGCTGTGTGAACGCTCCTGCTCCCTTAAATATCTGTAGTGCTGTGTGAACGTTCCTGCTCCCCCATACTCAGAGAGGGAGAGCGTTTGTAAATGGTGTCTGAGCATGGGAGCAAAAAACAGTCACCAATTAGAAACGTTGTCCCTCTCAGAGCATGGGGGAGCAGGAAAGTTCACACAGCACTACGGATATCTGTTAGACTTGCAGTTCAAAACAGCACTGTAAAGTGCATGAACAAGGCAGTTAAAACAGACCCTTGAGAGTAGAGATTTGGAGAAAAGGAAGCAAGATGAGGTAATTTCACATTTATGAACCTTTTAGTGTACTCAAAGACTAATAAAATATGTAAATAATCTGCAGATTAACAGAGTTCTACAGCAGGGCAGCCACATCACTGAAAACCTGGCTGCTGGGAAGAAATGAACATTATTCCTCCCAGTAGCCTCTGGTTTTCAGTCATAGAGGTGCAGCTGGCGCGGTTTCACTTATTGCTCAGTAAATAGTGAGCCACGGCTGAAATCACACCCTGGCACTGACTGACAGCAGGCCCTATACTGATGAACAGCTGAGCCGGCTGTCAGTCAGTAACAGAGTGTGGTTTCAGCTGCCCGTCAATGTGCACTGAGAGGTGACTAAAATTGTGCTGGTTGCTCCTCTATGATTGAAAGCCGAAGGCTAATAGGAAAAATAAAGGTAATTTCTTCCTAGTAGAAGGGCTTTCAGTGCGGCGGCCGCATAGCTTCACAACGCTATTAGCCTGCAGATTAACCCCTTATCTGCTGGTTAATAGCATTTTTTTCATATTATAGGTTCCCTTTAAAATCAGCAAAGCGGTTTTGCATATTTAATGAGTGATCACATATTAAAGTAAGAAAGTCATCAAACAGACATGGTTAATGGCAAATGCAGTTTTTTGACTCTTAGTTGTTGCACCATGGCCTCTACCTGGACGCTCCCACTTGCATTACCTTTGCAGAGTTACATTTAAAGGATCCATGGATGTATATATAGTAGCACACAGCTACTGGTGCAATTTCTTAGTATCTCTTAAGTTCACAAAAGACTTTTTTTTTAGTGGTTGATATTTATGCCTATTAATGCTTCTTTGTGTGTGTGACTGCAGAAGGAATCCCTTTCTTCATGCTTTTACAAAACAATGAATGTATCACAGGGTAAGCTTAGAGCACACCGTAAATAAAGCAGAAGATCAGCTTGGCTTCACAAACTTTCAGCAACCAGCATGTTCATTAGTTAGTAAAAACCTCACGTTTCGGCCCAAATTCTACCAACTGATCCTTTGACACAAAACCTTAATCTCCAAAGTGTATTTTCTAATCAGAATATTTGATGACAGTGCAGAGCATGAAGGAAATTCTAATCGTGAATATCAACATTTAAACACATTCTACCAGGAATAGACGTGAGCCAGACACAGAGCTCGCAGGTTGTTCTGTAATCTTCTTACAGGAAGACGCAAAGAAATGCAAAGTGGCTGTGATTGATAAGTGTTTTCAAGAAATGAAATGTGTTTTCAGCACCAGAGCAAGTTAATGAAAATGACCTGTACGGAATGGATTAGCAATATAAAATCAGAAAGAAAAACGTAAAAGAAATAAATAAAAGGTTCGTGCCATAAATCGCTCACATTTTCAGGAACAAGGCAAGGTTATAGAAAGGCAAGCATTACAACAACCTCCAAACTGCAGGGTGTAAAGTATCCGCAGCATTCACTCTTTGATAAAACGGCTTGATAGCAAGTGGCGCACATTTAAACAGGACCCATTACTTGGCACAAATATGTATTTTTTATGGTCTAATGCCACTGTTCCCCTGAATATTTTTTTTTGTTAATGTGCCTCTCTGTACCCGAGATATGGGTCCTTCTTTCTAGTATACTAGTCTTGTTTTGATAGCCAAGGGGGCCTAATCAAAAAACGCCCACGAGAAAAGTTGAGGACTATACCCTTGGCTAACTAGAGCAGATTAATATACAGTGAGTGATGCATGAAAATATTTAAGGGAATATTCCCATCTCCAAGATCCTATCCCAATATGTAGTAGGTGTAATAATAATAATAAAACCGGTATGTGCAAATACGAACAATTAGAAATGTATATTTTTTTCTGATTCGCTATGTCTCTTTCTATATGGGCAGGAATTGCAGAATCTTAGATATCCATGGTTAGGAATAGAGATGAGCGAATAAACTCGTTACTCGAGATTTCACGAGCATGCTCGGGTGTCCTCCGAGTATTTTTTTTAGTGCTCGGAGATTTAGTTTTTCTTGCCGCAGCTGAATGATTTACACCTGTTAGCCAGCATAAGTACATGTGGGGGTTGCCTGGTTGCTAGGGTATCCCCACATGTACTTACGCTGGCTAACAGATGTAAATTATTCAGCTGCGGCAAGAAACACAATCTCCGAGGACTAAAAACTACTCAGAGGACCCCCGAGCATGTCAGAGAAAGTATAATCCACATGATTGTCTCTACACAAAGGACTCATCTGCCTACTCTTATTGCAAGAACTCAGAACCATGTTGGTGGGGGTGGAGGTGGGACTGTCCCCTGACAGGATACTGATATGGGTCAAACATGGCACCTCAGCTCCTGGACAGGGAGCTTAAAAGGAGCTAGACAGTGATCTCTAACTTGGCAGGCCATTTCCTACTTACTGTATAGAGAGGAATTGGGGACACACAGGATACTTGAAATGCAAGACCCTTAAGGTACCTTCACACACAACGATATTGTTAACGATATCGTTGCTATTTGTGACGTAGCAACGATATCGTTAATGAAATCGTTATGTGTGACAGCGACCAACGATCAGGCCCCTGCTGGGAGATCGTTGGTCGCTGAATAAAGTCCAGAACTTTATTTCGTCGCTGGATCTCCCGCGGACATCGCTGGATCGGCGTGTGTGACACCGATCCAGCGATGTCTTCACTGGTAACCAGGGTAAACATCGGGTAACTAAGCGCAGGGCCGCGCTTAGTAACCCGATGTTTACCCTGGTTACCATCCTAAAAGTAAAAAAAACAAACAGTACATACTTACCTACAGCCGTCTGTCCTCCAGCGCTGTGCTCTGCTCTCCTCCTGTACTGTCTGTGAGCCGGAAAGCAGAGCGGTGACGTCACCGCTCTGCTTTCCGGCTCCCAGACAGTACAGGAGGAGAGCAGAGAAGCAGAGCGCAGCGCTGGAGGACGGACGGCTGTAGGTAAGTATGTACTGTTTGTTTTTTTTTACTTTTAGCATGGTAACCAGGGTAAACATCGGGTTACTAAGCGCGGCCCTGCGCTTAGTTACCCGATGTTTACCCTGGTTACCGGCATCGTTGGTTGCTGGAGAGCGGTCTGTGTGACAGCTCTCCAGCGACCAAACAGCGACGCTGCAGCGATCCGGATCGTTGTCGGTATCGCTGCAGCGTCGCTTAATGTGAAGGGGCCTTTAGCTCACCGTCCAATCACAAACAGCAATTTATAAATAATCCAAGCCAGGTGATTCTGGAAATATGAGCCTCTGCTCAGAACTATAAAAAGTTGGGTTGCACAATATAAAGTTGTTCACATGTGGGGGCTGCCGATGATGCTTGTGAACCATAATTCATTTTCTCCTTCCCCCAAGTTAACAGAAAAAGAAAAAAAATAGGCATTTCTGTTATTTCTCCCTTTTTATTTTATAACTATTTTGCATATTTGGCATTTTATTTTATATGTTTAGGTCTTTTTGTGTGAGCACTGTATATTTTTACATTAAAGCTTTAAATCTTTCATAACTTTGATCCTTGTATGCTCTAAATAATCCATAGCCTGTCAGAGAGCGTGTGACTTTTGATTGTCTGACATTAACACATTTTGGGGATTCATCACCCCGTGGTGGCAGCTCCTTAAGAAATCTAGGTGTGCAGAATGTGTCAGGCGTGTGATTTATGCTCACTTCATAGCCTAGAACAGAGGGCGAGTGTTGGATTGAGAGCGAGGAGATACGTTAACCCTTGCAGGCGCACACTGCGTCACGTGCTGAGAATTGCGTACGTGACAGTAACTATTACGGTGACCGTGGTCATGGGAGACCGACTTGTGTAATCACATTGGCACAGTAGACCAGGGTCACACTACAGCGTAATATGGATGAGTGTTAAGCGATAAAAAATTCGCATAGCACTCGGCCCAATGTTAATCTATGGGGCAGCTCACATCATCCATTTTTTTCTTGTCTGTATTATACTTGAGAGTGAAATCGCAGCATGCTGCGATTGTTCGTGTATCTCAGCTGAGAAACACCAATGCAAGTCAATGGGTGCGAGAAAAAAAAAAAAAAAAAAATCGCACAGCACACAGACCATGCACGTGACTTGCGAGAAATTCTCAGGCATTGGGCAGGTGACAGGAAACTGGCTCAGCCATTATTTGCTCTTTTTGCAAGTGTGTAAGAAAATCTCACCATATGGATGACACACGGATACTTTTGTTGAGAAAAAACGCATCCTGGCATTGCACACGGATGATATACGGATCACCAAACAGAGAATATTTGTGCGATTCTTGGAAGACAAAATCGGACAGATTTTTTATACATTGTGTGTGACTCCAGCCTTATAGAAACTTGATTCCAGCTCACCCAGTTACTCTAAGCTCATCCACCTGGGGCTCAGACCCCGGCCTCACATCAAGGAAAATAGAAAAAAATTGGAGTCCGGCTCAACAGGACTGGATTTTCCTTTTCTTTTTTTTTTTCTAAAGAAATTATAGTGCATACAAAAGAAAAATGTACATGGTCGACAAGACCCAGTCGACGCGTTTCGACTGCACTAGGCAGTCTTACTCATGAAAGTCGAAACTCGTCGACTGGGTCATGTTGACCATGTACATTTTTCTTTTGAATGCACTATAATTTCTGTTGAAAAATAAAAAGAAAAGGAAAATCCAGTCCTTTTGAGCCGGACTCCAATTTTTTTTCTATTTTTTTTTTTACATGCAATTTTATTGCTTTTTTGACGTCATGTTAATAACAGCTTTGTATTTTACACTTTCTGGTAATTTTGCCTTGACAGAACTATTTATATAATTATGTGCAGATTACATTAGTTTCTAGCGCTGTTCCACAGCAGAAATGCGTAGAAGACGCATTGGCATTTTTACCTGCTGATTTTTGTCATCTGAGGCGATTCTATGGGGAAAATCAGTACATGAAACATTTGACATTTTGCAGATTTGTAAAATGCACCACAGGACAGTTTACTCGGCGTGGAAAAAAAAAAAAAAGACGCTGGGTTTTGGAAGCAGCGAAAATACTCATCATGGGCACACAATCTTATCGTGCGGATTTGGCGATTCGACTGGCTGCTATTGGCACACACAGTATGTAGCCTTTTGAAGAACACCAATTTACTACATTTATTCTTGCTTACTAAAATGCCTTTAATGACTTTATGGCATTTTCTTTATGAAGCAGGAATGGGTCCAAGTATGAGGGGATATGGAAACCTATGCAATTTGATCCAATAAAAAGAATTAAAAAAAAAAAAGCAAAACATCACAGACATCATATACGATGTTAAACCATGTGCACATTTTAATTAATGCTTTAGCCAAATATGAACTTCATTGATGTTTTACTGTATATTAGTGAATGTTCATTAAAGTAATAGAAAAAATGGGTATAACCAAATATTTACTAAAACATTAAATCAAACTTTTACTATTAAATATAAAGTAAAGCATAAAAAAAAAAAGTAAAAAAAAAAATACATTGCGGTAACTCCAAAACTAACAAAAATCAACTTCCCTGGCAATATTTCCCCTGAATGTCATCCACATTTATGTTCTATGTATAATTTTCTGCACATGCAAATGATTATTATTGAAAATACAAGTCTTTGTACCCCGGCTTAGCCTCCTGCCTTTCACTGCATTCTCCTCTAACCTCATAATCACAGTGCAAGTAAGACGGATTAAGCTGCACCCAACACCCCACTGACAGGGGGCTGCTAGCAAATTAGAAAATAAGGTCTGTCAGGACAGCTGCACAGATGTCATGAAGAGGATCATTTACAAGAGACTTTATTATATCCTAGTGACAATTTGCCACAGCAGGGTCAATGGCCTACATCTGAATATGGCTCAACAGCGACTGAACTGAAGGAGGTCATCGGGGCACAGCGACCCACAATCCTTTCAGGCTTGCAGTGTGTCTTAGGTTTTTACAGCTGGAGCCGGGTCAAATGACCAGGACGAACTTCCAAAACCAGGACCAAAACCCAACTTTCCATATAAGCTGAAAGGCCTTGCAGATCTGGCTTGTCGGCTAATTGCGTTATCTGATGAAGCAGAGCTAGGATGAAAATTTATCAGTAGTAAAAGCTTATTCACACATCAGATTTATCCAAAATGAACCAATTATTCTGACCAGAGTTTGATCCGTTTTTCTCTTATATGAAGAACTAAAAATACATTTATGAAAATTGGAGGAAATTCATATGTTATCCGAGTGCGGTCCAATTTATCACGGGCCCATTGACTAGCATTGCAGATTTTGATTTGACCTTCAGATTAAAATCGGACATGTCTCCGATATTTTCGGTGCATCACTAGTTCCAAGGTGTGCACAGCCCAGTAGTACAAGTATCTATGACATCCTATCAGTGCAGACCATGACTAGCACTCATACGTGAAAATCGAATGTGTACATGAGGCCTATGGCTGATTTCACAAATCCAACATTCAAGTTATGAGCACAGACTGCAGTATCCATATTCGCTGGTGGCCTCCTCCATCAAGCTCAAAAGCCACATACGTATTAACTTAGGACACACCACACCTGACGCGCCATCAGCTCCACTTAACTCTATATTTCTAAGGTAATATCATCTAGTGTATAGATGTAACCCTACAGAGAAGGGTCATGTTTATACTTGGCCTTATTATTATACCAAATAGAGCAATCAACTACGTGGGGGAATAGATGTAAGACTCGTGCACAAACACCGAACTCCCTTACCCATATGTAGTCAAGATTCATAGCCCCATATATTTGGCTTTTGAGTGATGGTAAATGGTAAGACCATGACATAGGGCATATTTTTACTCTTGGAGTGAAATACTTATATATTGTTGGCACAGGCATATTCATTTTCCATATTTACATGCAATCTAACACTTTTAGTCTTATCCAGCTTGTCTGGTCTGTTATGTCTCTCGAGGTATTCCTTGTTCTATGATAGGTCGTTTTGATAGGTATATATTTTATATGAATTTTCCAATAAACTTTTGAAGTTTATATTATATATATATCTCTTCTTGTCTGCCCTGTTAAGGAGTTCACGGACTCTATGGGTATAATATTATGAGAAAAAATAGAGGCAGCATTAGCTATCACAAGTCAGGTGCAAAGCCCCCCAGATACTGGGAACCACCAAACCCTGAAGTAGAGATTCAGAGATTAGAGGCAGGATTGAGAAAGGTTTTCACTAATGAAACGAAACGTCGCCATGTTGGGCCATTAGACAGAAGTCTTTTTCACACTGCATGGTGCACCTTTTTCTCATAGGTTTATAATTGTACTAAAAACATGTAATAAAGTTACATATTTTATTAATTGCAACAACATCGTTACACTATTGAAAAATTCTATGCCAGGCAAATGATGGCGCATTGGGGGAGATTTCACACTGCATTTACATAGGTTGGCTTTAGTCATTTGCTGACAGATGGTTAGTTACAGTGTTACAATCAGCATTAATATACTAGATGAGAGAATTAATCCCTTTCCTATCATTTCGCTGACAATTGGCGGACATAAATAATATGTCCACCCCTCACCTCTTAAGCTTGGCCAGTTGATTTGGAATATGTGATAACACAAGAAAATCTGTACAATGAGATTAACTGTCTAAATTTCTTTTCTGCAGCTATTATTATAATAAAAGGTCATGATTTCAGTAGTGTTCACATGGCAACTGCTGCAGCAGCTTATACCTTGTGAATCAGTCTATTTGGTAAAATAAGGTACGATTTCACACATGTTATATGGTTTGCTTAACATTTTTGCAATGATCTTGTTTAAGATCTCTGCTAAGGCCCCCAAACATGTAGGATCAATGGCAGCTGATCCCGCTGATATTAATGTGTTCAGCTGAGTGCCATGGACAGGGCCGCCATCAAGGCATTACAGGCATCACTGCAGTATGGGGCCCGGTGAGGAGGAGCAAAAAGGGGGGCCCGAGCGAGCACACTGGCAGCCGGTCCAGTCCGCGCTCTGCTCGGGCCCCCCTGACATTTTTATTCAGGCTGCGGCTGCGCGGCTGCCACTGTGCCTAAATGAGCCCTGTAGCTTTAAGGCGGTCGGGCCCGCAGTGCATCATGGGCCGCAAGTTCGTGACGTTGCACGCTGCCCTGCTCCACTTCCTCATTCCGGAGCAGAGCAGCGTGCGATGTGCCACCACGTGGCTGCGCCTGCGGATGGCGGAGGAGCAGACGGCGGAGGGAGCAGAAGAGGCAGGCGGCAGCGGGGGACCACCGGATGACGAGGGACCCAGCAGAGGACCAGACGGCGGAGGAGAGGCAGGCGGCAGCGGGGGACCAGCGGAGGACCAGACGGCAGAGAAGAGGCAGGCGGCAGAGGGGGACCACCGGAGACACTGGGGGCAGAATGCTGGAGACACTGGGGCAGAATGCTGGAGACACAAGGGCAGAATGCTGGAGACACGGGCAGAATGCTGGACACTGACGGGCAGAATGCTGGACACCGACGGGCAGAATGCTGGACACAGTGACAGGGGCAGTATGCTGGACACAGTGACAGGGGCAGTATGCTGGACACAGTGACAGGGGCAGTATGCTGGACACAGGGGCAGACTGTGAGACCCGGGGGCAGAATGCTGGACATTGGGGCAGAATGCTGGACATTGGGGCAGAATGCGAGACACGGGGCAGAATGAAGATACGGGGCATGATTGGAGACGCGGGGCAGGATGAAAGACATGGGGGCATGACTGGAGACAGATGGGGCAGAATGGAGACAGGGGGCATGATTGGAGACACTGGGGGCAGAATTGGAGACAGATCGTGCAGGATCATGGGGCAGGATGGATATGATGGAGACAGATGGGGCAGGATGGAGAGATCACATGGGGCGATCATATGGGGCAGGATGGGGAGATCATATGGGGCAAAATGGATACTCATGAGGGTAGGATGGGAGAACATATGGCTGACGCCAGGAATGAGACACACGGTGGCCAGGATGGGGAATATTATTACCATAGGGGCTAATTTAGGGATATTATTACTGCAGTGATGTATTTATTTTATTTTTTGAGGATACGGTTTTAAATGGGGGGGCGGTCCTGTTACTGTGTAGAGTGACACTATGTCGCCTCTTTTTCTTCATGTGATGTAATGTAGAAGTTGGGAAAATTAAGTAATGTATTCTACAAGCGGAGCTCGAGATAACTGTGTTATTTCCTGCAGAGAGAAGTCCTGGCTGGATGAAATGATGGCGGTCTGTGCTGGATGAAAGATGAAGGACTTCACCTAGAGACGTCACTGGTGAGTCAGTGTGTTACCTATACACTGACACTATACACTGTATACTGTATACAGAGCTCCTGTGTATAATTTCACTAGTAATCACTGTATTATCTGTACACAGACACTGCATACTAAGTACAGATCTCCTGTGTATAATGGCACTTATGGTGATAGTATGGTGCTTTTTTTTAAATTACTGATTAGAATTGTAGTATTCAGTCACTATGTGGTGGTAATATGTGGTCTGGTCATGGTGTAGCGGTATTTGTTCTTTGTATGTGATATTATTCAATCACTGTGGTGGTAATATGTCATCTGGTCATGGTGTAGCAGTATTTGTTCTTTGTATGTGATATTATTGGTCATTTTAAAAATTGAAAAATAAATAAAAATATACCTAAATTGTATTGCATATTTTAACAAATATTTAATAGGTTACAGTAGAGTAGGGCCTGGCCAAAAGTGTCTACCGTGTTATGGTGGCGGCTTAAAAAATCTTTTGGCCAAAACAAAAGCTGCTGGCTATATGTGTGATCTGGTGATGGGAACTGTTAATGTGTGATAGGTGAGAAGTGGAGTTTTTCCAAGAGAGAGCGGTGGGACTTTTGACAGTTTGAGGGGTGGAGCGTGGAGGCGGGGCTGGGGTGGAGCCTGGGCGGAGTCTCAAGGGGGCCCCAAAAATTTTGCCAGTATGGGGCCCCGAAATTTCTAGTGGCAGCCCTGGCCATGGACAAATCATTGTCGGGAAATATCGCTTAGGTATGTCCAATTACAACTGCCGATTGTATTTACTCCTGGAAATAAGCCGCTGTCAGACATGTCTGGTAACTGTTTTCTTGTAGAGATTACGAGAGAGCTCATCTAAACATGCGCTCCCGTGAATGGGAGAGCTGTCAGAGGCAGCTGCCAGCCGAAACATTGGCCAAACCGATGTTCAAAAGTCATCTAATGCATATGATGTGCTGTATATTTCATATTGCAAACCATATATTTAAAAAGGCTTTTTAAGAGAAACCCTGCCTGACGGAGTGATCAGACCATTTTTGCTGGTTATTCAGCAGCTTCTGCCGATGTCATGTCGACAGAGTAGCAGCTTCTCTTCCACTCTGCTCTATTTATGGGGTGTGACTGCCATCGTCAAGCTGACTGACAACAGTCTCCCTCCTAGCCGACTGTGGAGAGCAGGAGGTCTAAAAGCATGACATCGGTAGTCACATCCAGGTGACAGAGCTGCCCGGAAAAGCTGCTCTGCGGTCGTTGAGCAGCTGAAGCGCTGGTAGGAGCGGTCTATAGCACTGTGCATTCGGTGGGCACATCAAAATGACGCACGGGGACACATTCGCACGCATCCGCATGCAATGCATGTCCCTGTGTACACAATATTAACCCCTTAATGACCGCCAATACGTCTTTTAACTGACCTGAGATATAAGAGAATAGCCTCCCCATACAGATGACAATCCAGCAGCTGTCGGCTGTACACTATAGCTGACAACTTTCTGTACCAGCCACGATCAGTATTTGCACCATCTAAATCTGTTTAACCCCTTAGATGCTGCTGTCAATAGTGACTACATCATTATAAATGGTTAACAGTGTGTGGGGGCTTCTTCTTTGTCACAATTGGTGCCCTCAGATCATGATTTTGTTGTCCTGATGTTTGCGATGGCAATTCATGACCAGATAGCGGCCTTAGAGTCTGAAGGCTGTAGTAATCTGTTTAGAAGTTAGCAACATTTAGGTGGTAAAAATACACATTTTCATTTCTGTCATACCACTTTGCATTAATTCCTGTAAAGCACCTGAAGGGTTAATAAACTACCTGACAGCAGTTTTCAATATGATTAGGGGTGCTGTTTTTAAAATGGTATCACGTTTGCGGGTTTCCCAATATATGGGACCCCTAAAGTCACTTCAAACATGGATAAGTCCCTAAAAAAATAAATTTTGTAAATTTCTTTGAAAAAGTGAAAAATTGCTGCTACATTTTTAAACCTCCTAAAATGCTAACAAAATAAAATAACATTTTACAAATGGTGCTGATGTAAAGCCGACATGTGGGAAATGTTATTTATTAATGGTTTGCTGTTGTATGACCATCTGGATTAAAGGGATAATCATTCAAATTTAGAAAATTGCTAATTTTTTAACATTTTTCTCAAATTTTTGATATTTTTTATAAATAAACACAAAAAATGTTGAACAAAATTTACCATTATCATAAAGTATAATGTGTCACGAAAAAACAATCTCAAAATCACTGGGATTTTTTGAAGTGTTGCAGCGTTATTACCACATAAAGTGACACTGGTCAGATTTCAAAAATTTGGCTCGGTCACTAAGGGGTTAAATATAGGTAAGCAGGACGGATGTGGATGTATGCAGATCTGGAGGAAAGAAGTACGCAGGCCTACGCTGCATATTCAAACCCTAGTGTGAACCCAGCCTTACAGAGTAACTGTCCTCCCTTTTCATAGAATTTAAAAGCACCAACTATCATTATCTCAGTAATTGTTAATCCACCTTTATTAAATACAGATTTTATCCTTGAATGGAGGGTGAAAGAAGCAGATTTCTTTCAGATATATTAAAAAAGCTGCTCATTTTCATGTGTGTACTATTAATTTATGAAATAAAGAAGTAGTGTGGCAGGGGAATAAGAAACTTTGGTCACTCCTTTCTGCCTTCATCACTGCTCATGATTCCGGATGTCATCAGGGGATGCTCGTTAAAGCAGCTGCGATAAGTGACTGACCGTTATGCCGCCGCATTAGGTTTTGCTTGTTTAAATGGCCAGTGTGAACGTGCTCTTACACTTCGCATGTATACCAACTTGGCTATATTAAATTCAAAAGAAGTCAACTGGCTGAAGTTGGTATACAAGCAAAGTGCTGGAGCATGTTCACACTGGCCATTTAAACAGACAAAAGCCAAGATAGAAACAAAATGAGCATATACACTAAGTGCATATAAATAACATTAAATACGTCTGAAGGTATATGCACACGTTGCGGATTTGGCTGCAGATCTGCAGTGGATCGGCAGCTGCGGATTCGCAGCAGTTTTCCCATGCGGTTTACAGTACCATGTAAACCTATGGAAAACAAAATCTGCAGTGCCCATGCTGGGTTTAGTTTCCGCATTATGTCAATTCTTTGTGCGGATTCCACAGTGTTTTGCACCTGCCCCTCAATAGGAAACCGCAGGTGAAAATCGCACAAAAAACACTGGAAATCCGCAGTGCGTTTTACCTGCAGATTTTTCAAAAACTGAGCGGAAAAATCCGCACAGAAATCTGCAAAATGGGCACATAGCCTTAGACACTTGTTTTTTATTTAAAAAAAAAAAGTGTAAAGGCCATCCCAGTATTGCCAAGGTGTACCCACCAGTTGTTTCTAACTTCTAGTATCAAAACCTTAACGTGTCAAACATGACCTCACGTCTACATCTATACCAACTTTTACTCCAGTTTATTTCTTTCGGATTTAATATAGCTATTAGGTTTCATTTTTTTTGTGTATGAAAAATTCAAAAAGCCCAAAAAGGGGTCGGGGAAAAGCTATATCTTGCAGACCAGGTGAGATCTAATCTTTCACATCTACATTCAATTTCAGATGTCTAAAAGCAAATAAAGATGTCTTAAGCCCCCGTCACACACAGCGAGATCGCTAGCGAGATCGCTGCTAAGTCACAAATTTTGTGACGCAACAGCGATCTCAGTAGCAATCTCGCTATGTGTGACACGTAGCAGCGACCAGGCCCCTGCTGTGAGATCGCTGGTCGTGTCGGAATGGCCTGGACCTTTTTTTGATCGTTGAGGTCCCGCTGGGTAGCACACATCGCTGTGTTTGACACCTTACCAACGACCTCGCTGACAGGACGTCCCATTGAATCGTCATGAAATAGGATCGTTGTACAGATCTCACTGACATCTCACCAGCGACCACATAGCGACGCTTGAGCGATCCCTGACAGGTCGTATCGTTGTCGGAATCGCTCAAGCGTCGCTATGTGTGACGGGGCCTTTACTGTAATCTGGAAATGAATGCTGTGTTGCTGTTCGGGAAACGCAATCTGCCTCGGGGTTAGGGGTGGGGAAGGGACAGGGCTGGATGCTCAGCCCCAGAGATGGTTCTGCAGCCACCTTTACATGATTAGCCTGTTTGGAATGTGGAATCAGAAAGAAAACCTCCGAAATGTAGAACATATGGAATTATTTTGTGAGGTTATACAACATGTCAAGACAGACCAATGTGCTTCTTGCACATTTCCAGCAGAATAATAAACATACTAGGAGATATCTGTAGCAAAACTGTCTCTTGTTTCCAAACTTCAGAATATGTGGTATGAAATAATTGTGAAAGCAAAGTCAGAATGTGCTTTTGTTTCATTCCAATTTCTGATGTGGAATGAAAGGTTTACATTCGTTATATCTGTAGTCTTACAAAAAATAATACATGTAGGCATAAGTCAAGATGGGGGGCTCATGTATAAACTGACACAGCCAATGCCCTGGAGAAGAAGTGTTACAAAGTAACAGAGGAAACCAGATTCATCTTTTTCCATTTTTTGCACACTTTTTTTATGTGTATTAACTAATGAGAGGCCAAAAAGGGCACATACCTCAAAAGTAAAAAAAAAAAGTGGTCAACTTCATGTAGCATGGTGGTCTAAATGTATCCCATGTTTTAAAGGGCCACACATTACATTTATCCAGAGTTAGGTCAAAGGGTAGACCTACATATTCAAGTTTTTTGTTTGTTTTTTGTTACACAGCTGTATTTTTTTATTCTGGCATCTTCCACATATTATTCTTTTGAGATTGGTTCCCATTTTAAGAAACTTTCTAGTGGAGGGTACACGAAGCAGGGATACAAAATGCCTGTGCATGATACATAAACAAGAGACTACAAGGTATGTTCAAAAATGTATATTCATTCAAGGGAAAAAAAAAATCTATATTTGTACAATAATGGGATGTAACAATTAAAAACCTTTTAAAAACACAGACTGACAATAGCAGCATAAAAAAATAAGATAGTCCAAGTTATTAGGTTGGTTTAAGTTTTCAATGATGCTCGGCCCCATTGTAGAATGAATAAATGTTTTTCTGGGAATATGTATACATTTCTGCACATATTTTAGAGTATTCCTCTATCCACTTCATGTCCAGATTACACAGATATTTGCCTTTATAACAGCTGCTGGCAAATCCCAAATATATGAATACTAGCTATTGAACCCGTTCTATGCCCGGGTGGCGAGCATTTATATTGGTATATGGTCTCCATCCTGGTATGTACTGCTTCCATCCTGAGCCCTAATCTTGTCATGTGCTGCTACCATCTTGCGCCCCCATCCTCATCCTGTTTTGTGCTCCTCCATCTTGTCATGTGCTACTCTCTTCCTGAGCCCTCATCTAGTCATGTGCTCCCATCCTGCACCCCAATCCTGTCATGTGCTGCTCCGATCCTGCACCCCCATTCTGTAATGTGCTGCACCCATCCTGCGCACCCATCCTGTCATGTGCTGCTCCCATCCTACGCCCCCATTCTGTAATGTGCTGCACCCATCCTGTGCCACCATTCTGTACTGTGCTGCTTCCATCCTGCGCCCCCATTCTGTACTGTGCTGCTCCCATCCTGAGCCCCATTCTGTAATGTGCTGCTCCCTCATCCTGTCATGTGCTGCTCCCATCCATATGCCCCGTACGCTGCTCCATAAAGGTTGATGGCCCCAATAAGATACACCATAGCATAATATGCCCCGTATGCTGCTCCATAAAGGTTGATGGCCCCAATAAGATACACCATAGCATAATATGCCACGTACGCTGCTCCATAAAGGTTGATGGTCCCCATAAGATGCTCCATAGTATAATATGCCCCGTATGCTGCTGCGATTGAAAAAAATAAAAATGACATACTCTCCCATCATCGCTGGGTGCAGAGTGCCGGGGGCCTGAACAGGCGGGGACACTGGTGCGCTATTGGGGTCAGATGCCGGAATCGCCGCTGGCTAAGGCCCCCAGCACTTGCTATATTCATCTGTTCCCGTTCCACCACTGCGCGCCGCTCCGTCTTCCGGGTCCTCTGGCTGTGACTGTTCAGTCAGAGGGCGCACTAACCACGTCATCGCGCCCTCTGACCTGAATGTCACATGCAGAGGATGCGGAAGACAGAGCGGCGTGCAGCGGTGGAACAGGGACAGGAGAATATAGCATACTCACCCTCCTGGCATGTCCCTGCTTCTCCGTCGTAGATCGCGGTATGCATACCACAATCTCCTGGGCTGTGTCACTCTGTGGGGTCTAGACTGCACAGGCGTTTGCGCAGTCTATAAAGGCTTCTGACAGAGTGATGATCCCAGCGTTATATTATAGATTGTGGTGTATATTACAACCGGTTCGGTTTCTGTACCTTTGCGGGGTCCCCATCGAGACTCCTGCTCTGTGCCGGCTCCACGCTGTCAGGATGCAGCCTCTGCCTCTCCTTCCTCACCTGCTCGTGGCGCACTGCCAGCAGGTTCTCAGGCAGAGTGCTTAGGTCACACGTGCGCGCTCACTCCCGGTCTCTTAAAGAGACAGCACGCATTTTTTTTTAAAAAGAGGCTTCTGGTCAATGGTGTGTTGTTCATTGCTATTTCTAGCTCCTCCACCAAAGGGAGGGCTCCAGAGCAACAAGTATCCACTGTTGCTTCTTCCGGTTCCTTTCAGCATGTGCTTCTGTTTTTGAAGTTCTCTGCCAGTGCCCTGCTTATACACTCTGTCTCCACAGATCATCAGCTACCGGTTAACTGGCTATCTTGGACGATGTTTGCTCTGTCTACGCCAGATCCGTCTCGTCCCGTCAATCTGCCAACCTCATCTCTGGACAATGCCAGTACTGCTGGAACCAGCTTCTACCCATCCACCCGGTATCACCTTGTTAGCTCCATGTCTCCCGCTAACCCTGCTTGTCAGTTTGTCCAGCTGGGACAGCTGCTGCAAGTTCGGGGTCTAATTGGAGGTAGCACCCGTGTCCTCCAGGCATTCCATTCTGACACTGTTCGAGGGGACATACCACGGGTGTCTGGGGCTCACGTAGCCACGCCCCCTTCAGAGCCCCCCAGACCGTGGTTCCGAGGTTCCACGTTAAATCTTAAAAAAAAACAAATGTAAACTTCAACTTCTGTGCCTCCATTTCCATTTGTTAAAGAGTAGTTCTCCTGGTTTTATATGAGCATACAATTGGATCGTTATTGAATTGAAGATATGGGGTTAATCTGCAGGTTAAAAACATGTTCTGAACCTGCCTGGCGCTGGCACTTAGACCACTGCTCTCGAGAAGAAACTAACTTAATTCCTCCCAATAGCGTTCAGTTTTCAGCTACAAAGGCGGCTCCGGAATGGGTACAGTAACGCTCTGTGTATAGAGAGCGGTGGCTGTAACTGCGCCCCTGGCACTGACTGACAGTCGGCCCTAATGGTGAGCTGCTTTCAGTCCATGCGAGGGGCACGTTTAAAACAGTTGCTCCCTATACACAGAACAGTGACCTAATCCACGCCAGCACCACTCCTGTGACTAAAGCCAAAACGCTACCGAGAGGAATAAAGTTAAATTTCTTCCAGCAGCTGGGTTTCAAGTGCCGGCAGGTTCAGAACACTATTAACCAGCAGATTAACCACATATCTACAGGTTAATAGCATTTTTTATTAACAGATTCACTTTAAATTCTTCTTTATGTAAATAACAGCTTTTTCTCTTTCTTTTTGAATATCACCATCTATCACTTTCTAGAGTGCCAGGCAAAACTTGTTCATCCAATGGTTTTTTTATGTTCATATGGGAATGTATATGTCACGGTTTTGTTGCCTTTAGTCTTTATTAACAAAAGGATTACATATGGAAAAGTAAAGAAATGCCAAGAAACAAACCAGATTGTGTGTTCAACTTCAGATTCCTTAACCCCTTCAAGACCCAGCCTATTTTGACCTTAAAGACCTTGCCGTTTTTTGCAATTCTGACCAGTGTCCCTTTATGAGGTAATAACTCAGGAACGCTTCAACGGATCCTAGCGGTTCTGAGATTGTTTTTTCGTGACATATTGGGCTTCATGTTAGTGGTAAATTTAGGTCAATAAATTCTGCATTTATTTGTGATAAACACGGAAATTTGGCGAAAATTTTGAAAATTTCGCAATTTTCACATTTTGAATTTTTATTCTGTTAAACCAGAGAGATATGTGACACAAAATAGTTAATAAATAACATTTCCCACATGTTTACTTTACATCAGCACAATTTTGGAAACAAAATTTTTTTTTGTTAGGAAGTTATAAGGGTTAAAATTCGACCAGCGATTTGTCATTTTTACAACGAAATTTACAAAACCATTTTTTTTAGGGACCACCTCACATTTGAAGTCAGTTTGAGGGGTCTATATGGCTGAAAATACCCAAAAGTGACACCATTCTAAAAACTGCACCCCTCAAGGTACTCAAAACCACATTCAAGAAGTTTATTAACCCTTCAGGTGCTTCACAGCAGCAGAAGCAACATGGAAGGAAAAAATGAACATTTAACTTTTTAGTCACAAAAATTATCTTTTAGCAACAATTTTTTTATTTTCCCAATGGTAAAAGGAGAAACTGAACCACGAAAGTTGTTGTCCAATTTGTCCTGAGTACGCTGATACCTCATATGTGGGGGTAAACCACTGTTTTGGCGCACGGCAGGGCTTGGAAGGGAAGGAGCGCCATTTGACTTTTTGAATCAAAAATTGGCTCCACTCTTTAGCGGACACCATGTCACGTTTGGAGAGCCCCCGTGTGCCTAAAAATTGGAGCTCCCCCACAAGTGACCCCATTTTGGAAACTAGACGCCCCAAGGAACTTATCTAGATGCATAGTGAGCACTTTGAACCCCCAGGTGCTTCACAAATTGATCCGTAAAAATGAAAAAGTACTTTTTTTTCACAAAAAAATTCTTTTAGCCTCAATTTTTTCATTTTCACATGGGCAACAGGATAAAATGGATCCTAAAATGTGTTGGGCAATTTCTCCTGAGTACACCAATACCTCACATGTGGAGGTAAACCACTGTTTGGGCACATGGTAAGGCTCGGAAGGGAAGGAGCGCCATTTGACTTTTTGAATGAAAAATTATTTCCATCGTTAGCGGACACCATGTCGCGTTTGGATAGCTCCTGTGTGCCTAAACATTGGCGCTCCCCCACAAGTGACCCCATTTTGGAAACTAGACCCCCCAAGGAACTAATTTAGATGCCTAGTGAGCACTTTAAACCCTCAGGTGCTTCACAAATTGATCTGTAAAAATGAAAAAGTAATTTTTTTTCACAAAAAAATTCTTTTCGCCTCAATTTTCTCATTTTCACATGGGCAGTAGGATAAAATGGATCATAAAATTTGTTGGGCAATTTCTCCCGAGTACGCCGATACCTCATATGTGGGGGTAAACCACTGTTTGGGCACTCGGCAGGGCTCGGAAGAGAAGGCGTGCCATTTGACTTTTTGAATGGAAAATTAGCTCCAATTGTTAGCGGACACCATGTCGCGTTTGGAGAGCCCCTGTGTGCCTAAACATTGGAGCTCCCCCACAAGTGACCCCATTTTGGAAACTAGACCCCCCAAGGAACTTATCTAGATGCATATTGAGCACTTTAAACCCCCAGGTGCTTCACAGAAGTTTATAACGCAGAGCCATGAAAATAAAAAATAATTTTTCTTTCCTCAAAAATGATTTTTTAGCCTGGAATTTCCTATTTTGCCAAGGATAATAGGAGAAATTGGACCCCAAATATTGTTGTCCAGTTTGTCCTGAGTACGCTGATACCCCATATGTGGGGGTAAACCACTGTTTGGGCGCACGGCAGGGCTCGGAAGGGATGGCACGCCATTTGGCTTTTTAAATGGAAAATTAGCTCCAATCATTAGCGGACACCATGTCACGTTTGGAGAGCCCCTGTGTGCCTAAACATTGGAGATCCCCCAGAAATGACACCATTTTAGAAACTAGACCCCCAAAGGAACTAATCTAGATGTGTGGTGAGGACTGTGAACTCCCAAGTGCTTCACAGAAGTTTATAACGCAGAGCCATGAAAATAAAAAAAAAAAAATATTTTCTCAAAAATGATCTTTTAGCCTGCAATTTTTTATTTTCCCAAGGGTAACAGGAGAAATTTGACCCCAAAAGTTGTTGTCCAGTTTCTCCTGAGTACGCTGATACCCCATATGTGGGGGTAAATCACTGTTTGGGCACATGCCGGGGCTCGGAAGTGAAGTAGTGACGTTTTGAAATGCAGACTTTGATGGAATGCTCTGTGGGCGTCACGTTGCGTTTGCAGAGCCCCTGATGTGGCTTAACAGTAGAAACCCCCCACAAGTGACCCCATTTTGGAAACTAGACCCCCAAAGGAACTTATCTAGATGTGTGGTGAGCACTTTGAACCCCCAAGTGCTTCATAGAAGTTTATAATGCAGAGCCGTGAAAATAATAAATACGTTTTCTTTCCTCAAAAATAATTATTTAGCCCAGAATTTTTTAATTTTCCCAAGGGTTACAGGAGAAATTGGACCCCAAAAGTTGTTGTCCAGTTTCTCCTGAGTACGCTGATACCCCATATGTGGGGGTAAACCACTGTTTGGGCACACGTCGGGGCTCAGAAGGGAAGTAGTGACTTTTGAAATGCAGACTTTGATGGAATGGTCTGCGGGTGTCACGTTGCGTTTGCAGAGCCCCTGGTGTGCCTAAACAGTAGAAACCCCCCACAAGTGACCCCATTTTAGAAACTAGACCCCCCAAGGAACTTATCTAGATATGTGGTGAGCACTTTGAACCCCCAAGTGCTTCACAGACGTTTACAACGCAGAGCCGTGAAAATAAAAAATCATTTTTCTTTCCTCAAAAATTATGTTTTAGCAAGCATTTTTTTAGATTCACAAGGGTAACAGGAGAAATTGGACCCCAGAAATTGTTGCGCAGTTTGTCCTGAGTATGCTGGTACCCCATATGTGGGGGTAAACCACTGTTTGGGCACACGTCAGGGCTCGGAAGTGAGGGAGCACCATTTGACTTTTTGAATACGAGATTGGCTGGAATCAATGGTGGCGCCATGTTGCGTTTGGAGACCCCTGATGTGCCTAAACAGTGGTAACCCCTCAATTCTACCTCCAACACACCCCTAACCCTTATCCCAACTGTAGCCGTAATCCTAATCACAACCCTAACCCCAACACACCCCTAACCACAACACTAACCCCAACACACCCCTAACCCTAACCACAACCCTAATTCCAACCCTAACCCTAAGGCTATGTGCCCACGTTGCGGATTCGTGTGAGATATTTCCGCACCATTTTTGAAAAATCTGCGGGTAAAAGGCACTGTGTTTTACCTGCGGATTTTCCGCGGATTTCCAGTGTTTTTTGTGCGGATTTCACCTGCGGATTCCTATTGAGGAACAGGTGTAAAACGCTGCGGAATCCGCACAAAGAATTGACATGCTGCGGAAAATACAACGCAGCGTTCCCGCGCGGTATTTTCCGCACCATGGGCACAGCGGATTTGGTTTTTCATATGTTTACATGGTACTGTAAACCTGATGGAACACTGCTGCGAATCCGCAGCCAAATCCGCACCGTGTGCACATAGCCTAATTCTAAAGGTATGTGCACACGCTGCGGAAAACGCTGCGGATCCGCAGCAGTTTCCCATGAGTGTACAGTTCAATGTAAACCTATGGGAAACAAAAATCGCTGTACACATGCTGCGGAAAAACTGCACGGAAACGCAGTGGTTTACATTCCGCAGCATGTCACTTCTTTGTGCGGATTCCGCAGCGGTTTTACAACTGCTCCAATAGAAAATCGCAATTGTAAAACCGCAGTGAAATGCGCCGAAAAAAACGCGGTAAATCCGCCATAAATCCGCAGCGGTTTAGCACTGCGGATTTATCAAATCCGCAGCGGAAAAATCCGCAGAGGACCAGAATACGTGTGCACATTCCTAACCCTAACCCTAGCCCTAACCCTAGCCCTAACCCTAACCCTAACCCTACCCCTACCCCTAACCCTAACCCTATTCTAACAGTGGAAAAAAAAAAATTTCTTTATTTTTTTATTGTCCCTACCTATGGGGGTGACAAAGGGGGGGGGGGGGTCATTTATTATTTTTTTTATTTTGATCACTGAGATATAATCTATCTCAGTGATCAAAATGCACTTTGGAACGAATCTGCCGGCCGGCAGATTCGGCGGGCGCACTGCGCATGCGCCCGCCATTTTGGAAGATGGCGGCGCCCGGGAGAAGACGGACGGGACCACGGCTGGATCGGTAAGTATGATAGGGTGGGGGGGACCACGGGGGGGGGGGGGATCGGAGCACGGGGGGGGGAATCGGAGCGCGGGAGGGGTGGAACGGAGCGCGGGGGGGCGTGGAACGGAGCACGGGGGGGCTGGAATGGAGCACGGGGGGGTGGAACGGAGCACGGGGGGGGTGGATCGGAGTGCAGGGGGGGTGATTGGAGCACGGGGGGGTGATTGGAGCACGGGGGGAGCGGGCACGAGCACGGGGGGGAGCGGAGCACTGGACGGAGGGGAGCCGGAGCAGTGTACCGGCCAGATCGGGGGGGTGGGGGGGCGATCGGAGGGGTGGGGTGGGGGCACACTAGTATTTCCAGCCATGGCCGATGATATTTCAGCATCGGCCATGGCTGGATTGTAATATTTCACCCGTTATAATGGGTGAAATATTACAAATCGCTCTGATTGGCAGTTTCACTTTCAACAGCCAATCAGAGCGATCGTAGCCACGGGGGGGTGAAGCCACCCCCCCTGGGCTAAACTACCACTCCCCCTGTCCCTGCAGATCGGGTGAAATGGGAGTTAACCCTTTCACCCGATCTGCAGGGACGCGATCTTTCCATGACGCCGCATAGGCGTCATGGGTCGGAATGGCACCGACTTTCATGACGCCTACGTGGCGTCATGGGTCGGGAAGGGGTTAAAGTACCCCCCCTTTTTTTACTCTAATGACCACTTTATCTCATGAAGCTGCTAAAGAGCATCCCATGAGGTGAGTAGTCACCAGCAGTGGTTTGCAAACAGTCAAAGTAGCTCCCAGGGGTGCTGAGCACTTGTTTGGGTGCTTTGCCTTCACTCTGTGATCCAACTCATCGCAAAGCATCTCAATTGAGTGAAGTTCAGGAGATTGTGGAGACTATTTCATCTGATTCAGAATTCTATTCCTCTCCTTCTTGATCACTTAGCACTAACATAGCCTGGAGATGTGTTGCTGGTCATTGTCCTGTTGCTACACAAATGATGGGCAGACCATAAAAACATGCTTCTCATCACCTCCTCTAGACAGATGATGTTGAGATGTTTCTACTACCTGCTGTTTGTACATCATTTTTAAGAGATATAATCAAAACTGCTGTCAATTTGCAGTTTCTGAGGTTGGTCACTGATCAACTTAAGGTACCTTCACATTAAGCAACGCTGCAGCGATATCGACAATGATCCGGATCGCTGCAGCGTCGCTGTTTGGTCGCTGGAGAGCTGTCACACAGACCGCTCTCCAGCGACCAACGATGCCGGTAACCAGGGTAAACATCGGGTAACTAAGCGCAGGGCCGCGCTTAGTAACCCGATGTTTACCCTGGTTACCATCCTAAAAGTAAAAAAAAAAAAAAACAGTACCTACTTACCTACAGCCGTCTGTCCTCCAGCGCTGTGCTCTGCACTCCTCCTGTACTGTGTGTGAGCACAGCGGCCGGAAAGCAGAGCGGTGACGTCACCGCTCTGCTTTCCGGCTGACCGACGCTCACAGCCAGTACAGGAGGAGAGCAGAGCACAGCGCTGGAGGACAGACGGCTGTAGGTAAGTATGTACTGTTTGTTTTTTTTTACTTTTAGGATGGTAACCAGGGTAAACATCGGGTTACTAAGCGCGGCCCTGCGCTTAGTTACCCTGGTTACCAGTGAAGACATCGCTGGATCGGTGTCACACACGCCGATCCAGCGATGTCAGCAGGAGTCCAGCGACGAAATGAAGTTCTGGACTTTATTCAGCGACCAACGATCTCCCAGCAGGGGCCTGATCGTTGGTCGCTGTCACACAACGATTTCATTAACGATATCGTTGCTACGTCACAAAAAGCAACGATATCGTTAACAATATCGTTATGTGTGAAGGTACCTTTATCCTCCAGGGCATAAGTATTTCCTGATCTTCCTTACTTGGGGTGGACCTCACCGCTTCATAATAGTGGTTGATGATTTTCATTACTGCACTCTAGGAAACTTTCAACGTTCTAGCTATTTTTTGTACTGATAGACCTTCAAATCTTAAAATAATGATGACCGTAATTTTTCTTTACTAAGTTGAGTGGTTCTCGTCACATTCTGTTTTAGAACAGTTGTGGAATAGGGCTCAGCACTTGCATGGCATTGTGTACCAACTTTGCAAAACACGCCTTGGATCTTAAACACTTTCTGAAAGCTGTTAATTCCACAAATGAATACTTGAGGAGGCATATCTATTCAATGGAAGACATTCCAGGCGACTACCTGTTGAAGCGGCTTGAGAGAATGCAAAGGAAGATTAAAAATAACAGGGTAAAAGGGAGGAAGTACTTTGAGGAATCTAAGGTTTTAACAAATACCATTTTGGTTTTTCTGACACTTTTATTCTATTGTAATATTACTACTTTTAGTTTTAAAATTTCTAAGAAGTGACATCAGATAATTATAGGGGTGCAGCTGGTCTTACCATAAAATGCCATTGGTTTCTCGTCACAAAAAAATATATTATATATGTAGAAGTTCATACAATAAACTTAATCTGTTTTACACTAGACACATTTTTTTCCTTCATTCCATTATTTTGGCACTTATGAACTTAAGAGCATCTGTCATTATTTGGAAGTGGCTACTCCGTAAGATTACTGTGAAAAATGGCAAGTCCCAACATTGCAAACCATCATTTATCGAAGGCATAGGTGATGACCTGCTGATCGATAGCTGATTAACTGCTGTGGGCCTCACCAATCCCAAAAATGTAACTCTGAAATGCAACGATGGAATGTAGCAATGTCTGCTTATGGGACTATTGGAGATTGCAGTATGCTTGGGAAGGCTAAAAGAGTGAGAGAGGTAAAGAGTATGCGTGAGCAAGAAAGGAGAACGAAAAA
The DNA here is from genome assembly GCF_032444005.1 of Ranitomeya imitator. Taxonomy (NCBI): domain Eukaryota; kingdom Metazoa; phylum Chordata; class Amphibia; order Anura; family Dendrobatidae; genus Ranitomeya; species Ranitomeya imitator. Next base: position 67,741,045 of record NC_091286.1, read on the forward strand.
GAAAAATAAAGAAAGAAAGGGAAATTAATAAACATATTATACACAATATTATTCCACCAAGCATGCATATATTCTCAATGAGGAGAGGGTGGTAGTATGCCACTTTCAGCAGCCAGTAGAATTTGAGAGAGGTGGAAAGATAGTAGGGAACACTCCTTCATAGATTTAGCATGCTCATATCACTAAGTCCATTATTTTCTTTCTGAAAACTGATCAATTACAACAGTACAATATTTTGTAAGTTTTGGCAGAATTGTGCAGATGACTTGGCACCATGATATACCTTATCCAGAAATATCAATTTAAATAATTTAATTTACCAAAATCTTAATACAAACAAAAAAGGGGAATACTGAGGCACAGAGTACAATATCGGCTTGCTATTAGAAGTTTAGCACTAGTGACTGGCCAGCTCATATTCTATCCTGTGCATTTCACCAACACCCGCTGCTCTGCTAAGTCTAGATCCCATGGCCTTAACGACACTTTAAATTAAGCTACTCAAAAAAAGTCCAATCTGAAAGGGCAGAAACTCAACATATAATTTCATGGACCTTAAAAATACAAAATCCTCGAAAAGCAGCTATCAAAGTGATTTCAATCCAATGATCCAGTACAAAGTCAAAAGATGTAAGCTGTTCTAATCCAGTGCGCTCAGCTGCTTAAGATCCTGCCTCCACTGCTAGTTGCCAGGACCCAGCTGACATGTTCTTCAAAGAAGTGAAGCAGCAGAGCTCAGCAATGCCTGTCGATGGGGACTCTTCCGAGGTTTTCTAACTGACAGCTGTTTGCTTTGGGTTTATATACTACAAAAACAATTCGGGAGGCGGATGACATAAACGGCACCATGTTCCACTCCAATGCGTTTTATTACAATGAGTTTCGCTTTGGGCGAGCTGCAGCAATCAGCACATTTTGACAGGACTTTCAGACTATGATGATATTTTCCTAAATAGTCTGCACTTTGCCTACCTCTCTGGAGGAAGATTTATAGTGTACCTGTAACAGTCCTCCTGCCAGGGGTAAAAGGGGAGGAGGAGACATTATTCCTTTTTTTTTCCACTCTCCCTTTCTTGGTACTTAATGACAAATTATTTGCCTTTAAGATATTTTTTTTCCAGAGACTGCTAGATGGATCCAGGACACACTGCACATGAATTACACTCAACTTTTCAATTTTACATACCAGTAAATCAATTTCTTTATAGCACAACTATAAAAATGCCTATAAACACATCCAATTTCCATCACCTTCCTGATTCTTTTTCAATGTTACAATGCATAAAGGTGCCTGTATCCAAGTCTATGCACCGGTGCCATGGGGAGTTTATATGTATGAGAGTCAGGAGACATAGCTGCTGGGCCATTGAAGCGTTCACCCCACAGTTTTCTAATATGTATGGGCACCAATAGGCAGTTCAGAGGCATAAAAGAAGCGTCACCCGCAAAACTCAATTTAAACTACTTCTACAGCCCTAAGAAACTCACCCCTGTGCTGTATAGAATTCCTTTCTGTAATGATGCAGAAATTTATTTTTTTTCGTTAGATATCCAGAGCGAAAGCTGCCCAACTTGAATCTCCGGCCCACATCCACCGACACTGCATACACCAAACAAATGATGTTGGCGGGAGAAGGATTGGGCATTTGGAGTTTCATGTCTCATCCTTTTGTTTTATGGGAATTAGAATGTTTAAATTCCAGGGGTGTGTGGTTTTCTCCTCTCCCCTGTTGAAACGGAGCGCTCATGTGTATGGGAAAGTTGGGAGAGATGGCGGTCTGTTAAATGTTGAACAAGTATGAAAACTAACCTGTAGATTGTTAGGTAAGCTAGAAAGAAAAAGATATTGAAGTCTTCTATTGTAATCAATAATATTTATTTCCAGTTGTATATCTACGACCTGCACGTTTTTAAACTTTGTTCACATTATAATGGTGGGCATCAGTTTTAATTGCCAGTGTATATTAAAGACTAAACCACACTGGCATACATGTATTCTGTATTTCACCAGAGTTTTTTGTGGATTAAGTTGTGACATTAAAGGTAACCTGTCATCAGGATATGAGAAACAGCCACCACCTTTGAGGCCTGATATATATCATTCTATAATGCTGTATGTAAGCCCCCAAACCAACCTGCAAGATGAGAAAAAGAGCTTTTATTATACTCACCTGTGGGGTGGTCCGGTCCTAGAGGTGTCTGGATCTGGCACCTTCCTTCTTGTGATGCCATCCTCCTTCCTGCATTGTGTGGATGACGAATCCCTACGTCATTCACATAATCTCCTCAGCATCGCGCGCTTGTGCAGGCGTACTGCAATAAAGTACTGCGGTGTGCGGGCGCCAGTAATGGTCAAAGAGCCCCTGCGCACTGCAGTACTTTACTCTGTCCTCAATAGGGCAGATAAGTACACCGACGCAAGAGCGCGAGGCTGGTGAGACTGTGTGGATGACATAGGGGAGCTTCATCTACATGTAGCAAGAAGGAGGACAGCATTGCAAGAAGGCGGGCGCTGGACTGAGACCAGAGACACCCCTCGGACAGGACCTCTGCGCAGGTGAGTATAATAAAAGGTCTTTTTCTTGTCTTGCAGGTCAGGTTGGGGGCTTGTATACATCAATATAAAATACTGTATATCAGGCCTGAAAGGTGGTGGCCATATCTCATCAGTAAAACCTGGCAACAGGTTCGCTTTAATGTTAACCAATACTATTTTTTTTTAATCATGCATTACTTCTGGGCTGCATACTTTTAGGGATAGAATATGACCATTGAAGTCTATGGAGCCTGCTTAACATATGTAATCTCCAGTCTACTATTGGTACAGGATCAGTATCTGAATCCATTGTGTTATTTAGTCAAATAAAATGTCAAATAAATGCAAAAGCAGATACTGATCCATTACTGATGGAATACAGATTTTTATTATATGTTAGTATGGATGATCTGTATTATGGATTTTTAACCCCTTCCCGACCCATGACGCCACGTAGGCGTCATGAAAGTCGGTGCCATTCCGACCCATGACGCCTATGCGGCGTCATGGAAAGATCGCGTCCCTGCAGATCGGGTGAAAGGGTTAACTCCCATTTCACCCGATCTGCAGGGACAGGGGGAGTGGTAGTTTAGCCCAGGGGGGGTGGCTTCACCCCCTCGTGGCTACGATCGCTCTGATTGGCTGTTGAAAGTGAAACTGCCAATCAGAGCGATTTGTAATATTTCACCCATTATAACGGGTGAAATATTACAATCCAGCCATGGCCGATGCTGAAATATCATCGGCCATGGCTGGAAATACTAGTGTGCCCCCACCCCACCCCTCCGATCGCCCCCCCACCCCCCCGATCTGGCCGGTACACTGCTCCGGCTCCCCTCCATCCAGTGCTCCGCTCCCCCCCGTGCTCGTGTCCGCTCCCCCCGTGCTCCAATCACCCCCCCGTGCTCCAATCACCCCCCCTGCACTCCGATCCACCCCCCCCCGTGCTCCGTTCCACCCCCCGTGCTCCATTCCAGCCCCCCCGTGCTCCGTTCCACGCCCCCCGCGCTCCGTTCCACCCCTCCCGCGCTCCGATTCCCCCCCCCGTGCTCCGATCCCCCCCCCCGTGCTCCGATCCCCCCCCCGTGGTCCCCCCCCACCCTATCATACTTACCGATCCAGCCGTGGTCCCGTCCGTCTTCTCCCGGGCGCCGCCATCTTCCAAAATGGCGGGCGCATGTGCAGTGCGCCCGCCGAATCTGCCGGCCGGCAGATTCGTTCCAAAGTGCATTTTGATCACTGAGATATAATCTATCTCAGTGATCAAAATAAAAAAAATAATAAATGACCCCCCCCCTTTGTCACCCCCATAGGTAGGGACAATAAAAAAATAAAGAAATTTTTTTTTTCCACTAATGTTAGAATAGGGTTAGGGTTAGGGGTAGGGTTAGGGGTAGGGTTAGGGGTAGGGTTAGGGTTAGGGCTAGGGTTAGGGCTAGGGTTAGGGGTAGGGTTAGGGGTAGGGTTAGGGTTAGGGCTAGGGTTAGGGGTAGGGGTAGGGTTAGGGGTAGGGTTAGGGGTAGGGTTAGGAATGTGCACACGTATTCTGGTCCTCTGCGGATTTTTCCGCTGCGGATTTGATAAATCCGCAGTGCTAAACCGCTGCGGATTTATGGCGGATTTACCGCGTTTTTTTCTGCGCATTTCACTGCGGTTTTACAATTGCGATTTTCTATTGGAGCAGTTGTAAAACCGCTGCGGAATCCGCACAAAGAAGTGACATGCTGCGGAATGTAAACCGCTGCGTTTCCGTGCAGTTTTTCCGCAGCATGTGTACAGCGATTTTTGTTTCCCATAGGTTTACATTGAACTGTACACTCATGGGAAACTGCTGCGGATCCGCAGCGTGTGCACATACCTTTAGAATTAGGCTATGTGCACACGGTGCGGATTTGGCTGCGGATCCGCAGCAGTGTTCCATCAGGTTTACAGTACCATGTAAACATATGGAAAACCAAATCCGCTGTGCCCATGGTGCGGAAAATACCGCGCGGGAACGCTGCGTTGTATTTTCCGCAGCATGTCAATTCTTTGTGCGGATTCCGCAGCGTTTTACACCTGTTCCTCAATAGGAATCCGCAGGTGAAATCCGCACAAAAAACACTGGAAATCCGCGGAAAATCCGCAGGTAAAACACAGTGCCTTTTACCCGCCGATTTTTCAAAAATGGTGCGGAAATATCTCACACGAATCCGCAACGTGGGCACATAGCCTTAGGGTTAGGGTTGGAATTAGGGTTGTGGTTAGGGTTAGGGGTGTGTTGGGGTTAGTGTTGTGGTTAGGGGTGTGTTGGGGTTAGGGTTGTGATTAGGATTATGGCTACAGTTGGGATTAGGGTTAGGGGTGTGTTGGGGTTAGTGTTGTGATTAGGGTTATGGCTACAGTTGGGATTAGGGTTAGGGGTGTGTTGGGGTTAGTGTTGGAGTTAGAATTGAGGGGTTACCACTGTTTAGGCACATCAGGGGTCTCCAAACGCAACATGGCGCCACCATTGATTCCAGCCAATCTCGTATTCAAAAAGTCAAATGGTGCTCCCTCACTTCCGAGCCCTGACGTGTGCCCAAACAGTGGTTTACCCCCACATATGGGGTACCAGCATACTCAGGACAAACTGCGCAACAATTACTGGGGTCCAATTTCTCCTGTTACCCTTGTGAATCTAAAAAAATGCTTGCTAAAACATAATTTTTGAGGAAAGAAAAATGATTTTTTATTTTCACGGCTCTGCGTTGTAAACGTCTGTGAAGCACTTGGGGGTTCAAAGTGCTCACCACATATCTAGATAAGTTCCTTGGGGGGTCTAGTTTCTAAAATGGGGTCACTTGTGGGGGGTCTCTACTGTTTAGGCACACCAGGGGCTCTGCAAACGCAACGTGACACCCGCAGACCATTCCATCAAAGTCTGCATTTCAAAAGTCACTACTTCCCTTCTGAGCCCCGACGTGTGCCCAAACAGTGGTTTACCCCCACATATGGGGTATCAGCGTACTCAGGAGAAACTGGACAACAACTTTTGGGGTCCAATTTCTCCTGTAACCCTTGGGAAAATAAAAAATTCTGGGCTAAATAATTATTTTTGAGGAAAGAAAACGTATTTATTATTTTCACGGCTCTGCATTATAAACTTCTATGAAGCACTTGGGGGTTCAAAGTGCTCACCACACATCTAGATAAGTTCCTTTCAGGGTCTAGTTTCCAAAATGGGGTCACTTGTGGGGGGTTTCTACTGTTTAGGCACATCAGGGGCTCTGCAAACGCAACGTGACGCCCGCAGAGCATTCCATCAAAGTCTGCATTTCAAAACGTCACTACTTCAATTCCAAGCCCCGGCATGTGCCCAAACAGTAGTTTACCCCCACATATGGGGTATCACCGTACTCAGGAGAAACTGGACAACAACTTTTGGGGTCAAATTTCTCCTGTTACCCTTGGGAAAATTAAAAAATTCTGGGCTAAATAATTATTTTTGAGGAAAGAAAACGTATTTATTATTTTCACGGCTCTGCATTATAAACTTCTATGAAGCACTTGGGGGTTCAAAGTGCTCACCACACATCTAGATAAGTTCCTTTGGGGGTCTAGTTTCCAAAATGGGGTCACTTGTGGGGGGTTTCTACTGTTAAGCCACATCAGGGGCTCTGCAAACGCAACGTGACGCCCACAGAGCATTCCATCAAAGTCTGCATTTCAAAACGTCACTACTTCACTTCCGAGCCCCGGCATGTGCCCAAACAGTGATTTACCCCCACATATGGGGTATCAGCGTACTCAGGAGAAACTGGACAACAACTTTTGGGGTCAAATTTCTCCTGTTACCCTTGGGAAAATAAAAAATTGCAGGCTAAAAGATCATTTTTGAGAAAATAATTTTTTTTTTTATTTTCATGGCTCTGCGTTATAAACTTCTGTGAAGCACTTGGGGGTTCAAAGTCCTCACCACACATCTAGATTAGTTCCTTTGGGGGTCTAGTTTCCAAAATGGTGTCATTTCTGGGGGATCTCCAATGTTTAAGCACACAGGGGCTCTCCAAACGTGACATGGTGTCCGCTAATGATTGGAGCTAATTTTCCATTTAAAAAGCCAAATGGCGTGCCATCCCTTCCGAGCCCTGCCGTGCGCCCAAACAGTGGTTTACCCCCACATATGGGGTATCAGCGTACTCAGGACAAACTGGACAACAATATTTGGGGTCCAATTTCTCCCATTATCCTTGGCAAAATAGGAAATTCCAGGCTAAAAAATCATTTTTGAGGAAAGAAAAATTATTTTTTATTTTCATGGCTCTGCGTTATAAACTTCTGTGAAGCACCTGGGGGTTTAAAGTGCTCAATATGCATCTAGATAAGTTCCTTGGGGGGTCTAGTTTCCAAAATGGGGTCACTTGTGGGGGAGCTCCAATGTTTAGGCACACAGGGGGCTCTCCAAACGCGACATGGTGTCCGCTAACAATTGGAGCTAATTTTCCATTCAAAAAGTCAAATGGCGCGCCTTCCCTTCCGAGCCCTGCCGTGTGCCCAAACAGTGGTTTACCCCCACATATGAGGTATCGGCGTACTCGGGAGAAATTGCCCAACAAATTTTATGATCCATTTTATCCTACTGCCCATGTGAAAATGAAAAAATTGAGGCGAAAATAATTTTTTTGTGAAAAAAAAGTACTTTTTCATTTTTACAGATCAATTTGTGAAGCACCTGAGGGTTTAAAGTGCTCACTAGGCATCTAAATAAGTTCCTTGGGGGGTCTAGTTTCCAAAATGGGGTCACTTGTGGGGGAGCGCCAATGTTTAGGCACACAGGAGCTATCCAAACGCGACATGGTGTCCGCTAACGATGGAAATAATTTTTCATTCAAAAAGTCAAATGGCGCTCCTTCCCTTCCGAGCCTTACCATGTGCCCAAACAGTGGTTTACCCCCACATGTGAGGTATTGGTGTACTCAGGAGAAATTGCCCAACACATTTTAGGATCCATTTTATCCTGTTGCCCATGTGAAAATGAAAAAATTGAGGCTAAAAGAATTTTTTTGTGAAAAAAAAGTACTTTTTCATTTTTACGGATCAATTTGTGAAGCACCTGGGGGTTCAAAGTGCTCACTATGCATCTAGATAAGTTCCTTGGGGCGTCTAGTTTCCAAAATGGGGTCATTTGTGGGGGAGCTCCAATTTTTAGGCACACGGGGGCTCTCCAAACGTGACATGGTGTCCGCTAAAGAGTGGAGCCAATTTTTGATTCAAAAAGTCAAATGGCGCTCCTTCCCTTCCAAGCCCTGCCGTGCGCCCAAACAGTGGTTTACCCCCACATATGAGGTATCAGCGTACTCAGGACAAATTGGACAACAACTTTCGTGGTTCAGTTTCTCCTTTTACCATTGGGAAAATAAAAAAATTGTTGCTAAAAGATAATTTTTGTGACTAAAAAGTTAAATGTTCATTTTTTCCTTCCATGTTGCTTCTGCTGCTGTGAAGCACCTGAAGGGTTAATAAACTTCTTGAATGTGGTTTTGAGTACCTTGAGGGGTGCAGTTTTTAGAATGGTGTCACTTTTGGGTATTTTCAGCCATATAGACCCCTCAAACTGACTTCAAATGTGAGGTGGTCCCTAAAAAAAATGGTTTTGTAAATTTCGTTGTAAAAATGACAAATCGCTGGTCAAATTTTAACCCTTATAACTTCCTAACAAAAAAAAATTTTGTTTCCAAAATTGTGCTGATGTAAAGTAAACATGTGGGAAATGTTATTTATTAACTATTTTGTGTCACATATCTCTCTGGTTTAACAGAATAAAAATTCAAAATGTGAAAATTGCGAAATTTTCAAAATTTTCGCCAAATTTCCGTGTTTATCACAAATAAATGCAGAATTTATTGACCTAAATTTACCACTAACATGAAGCCCAATATGTCACGAAAAAACAATCTCAGAACCGCTAGGATCCGTTGAAGCGTTCCTGAGTTATTACCTCATAAAGGGACACTGGTCAGAATTGCAAAAAACGGCAAGGTCTTTAAGGTCAAAATAGGCTGGGTCTTGAAGGGGTTAAGAAAAGACCTAATGTGATTTTCTTTCCCATATATTTTTCCCGGAAAGGCCCATTTTGCTGCTGTCTCTAACATCATGTTCTCCCCCTATCTGAAACTGAACCTGTCAAAAACTTTACTCCTTGTGTTTCCTCTCTCTACTAATGTGCCTATGCCCGACATAGCCATTTCCGTGTGTGGTTCCTCCATTACTCCCCAGCAACACACCCGCTGTCTTGGGGTCATACTTGATTCAGAGATTTCATTCACCCCCCACATCCCATCACTGGCTCGCTCTTATCTGCACCTCAAAAACATTTATAGAATTCGCCCTTTTCTTACTTTCGACTCTGCAAACCTCTTACTGTTTCTCTTATTCATTCTCGTCTGGACTATTGTAACTCTCTACTAATCAGCCTACCTCTTACCAAACTCTCCCCTCTCCAATCTATCTTGAATGCTGCAGCCAGGATCATATCCTCACCAACCGATGCCTCTACCTTGTGCCAGTCATTACACTGGTTACCCATCCACTCCAGAATCCAGTACAAACGGATTACCCTCACCCACAAAGCTCTCCATGGCTCAGCACCACCCTACATCTCCTCCATTATCTCAGTCTACCATCCTACCTGTGCCCTCCATTCTGCTAATGACTTGAGGTTAGCATCCTCAATAATCAGAACCTCCCCCTCCCGTCTCCAAGACTTTTCATGTGCTTCACTATTATGATCTGGTGATTAAGGAGCGACATGCGTCTAGCTCTGAGCAGGTGGCAACTATACTGACCGCAGTCCCTAAGCTCAACACAACACTAGAAGCAGCCGTGGAATGCTCCTAACTCTACCTAGGCATCTCGTCAAAGCCTAAGAGCTAACTACCGCTAAAGATAGAAGCAGGAAAACTATCTTGCCTCAGAGAAAATCCCCAAAGGATAGATTAGCCCCCCACAAATAATGACTGTGAGAGGAGAAGGAAATGACATACGTAGTATGAAACAAGATTTAGCACAGGAGGCCACTTCTAGCTAGATAGAAAATAGTACAGGACAGAACGCTGTGCGGTCAGTAATGAAAACTAGAAAAAGTCCACCGCAGAGAAATGCAAAAATCTCCACACCTGACTAAAGGTGTGGAGGGCAAACTCTGCTGCCCAGAGCTTCCAGCTTAGCTGAATAGATCCATACTGAAAAGCTGGACAAATGAACAAAAACAAAGAAAGTGCTGAACAACAAGTCCACAACAAGAGAACCGCAAAAGGACAAGCAAGGACTTAGCTTTGATGAACTGGTCAGAGTGTCAGGAAAGTCCTAAGAGCAATGACTCCAGGCAGGAACAATTGACAACTGGCATTGAATGAGGGATAAGGCCAGACTAATATAGCCGAGCCAGAAAGACGATCAGTGAAAACAGCTGCTGAAGCTAAATCCAAGAAGCAGCCATACCACTAAAAACCACAGGAGGGAGCCAAAGAGCAGAACTCACAAAAATGCTACTTACAACCACCGGAGGCAGCCCAAGAGCGGAATTCACAACACTTCACCAATTCTTTGGAATGCACTACCCAGGTTAATACGATTAATCCCCAATCCACACAGTTAAAGGGAACCTGTCACCTGAATTTGGCGGGACCAGTTTTTGGTCATATGGGCGGAGTTTTTGGCAAGATTGCCTTGCGCAGGCATGTACTACGGAGGACATAGAATGAACTTTAATCCAATATTGCGGCCAGCATGCAGCTAGCGGGTAAGGAAAGGGTGAATCAAACACCCAAAAACTCCGCCCATATGACCAAAAACTGGTCCCGCCAAATTCAGGTGACAGGTTCCCTTTAAGCGTGGTCTAAAAATGCATTTGTTTCAGACTGGCCTACCGTCTCAATGGTTTAACCCAGCTATCCCTGTGTTGCCCATTCAAAATTTTTACCATAACCAGGTTCCTCGCATCATGTTCTCACACGCTTTATGCATTTAATAGCCCTAGGTGTCTGTACTATTACATATTTAGGCTGATAACCGGTTCATGCAGCATTACATGAACACCTGATTCTTACACTATGGCTGGTCCGAACAACAAACAATTGTTACCATCCACTTTTTGTGATTCCCCTTTTCCTCATAGGTTGTAAGCTTTCGAGCAGGGCCCTCATTCCTCTTGGTATCTGATTTGATCTATGTGCTTATTGTTATGCTGTAATGTCTATTGTCTGTGCAAGTCCCTTCTATAATGTAAAGTGCTGCGTAATGTGTCAGCGCTATAGATATTAAATAATTATTATTATTAATTTTTTACAACACCTGTTACTTAGGAGTTATGGATCGCATCGATCAAAATCTATAGCGATGGGCACCTGGCAATGTCTCCTGTGTGTACATAAACTACCGTATATACTCGAGCATAAGCCGACCCGAGTATAAGCCGAGGCACCTAATCTTGCCAAAAATAACTGGGTAAACTTAATGACAAGTATAAGCCATGTATGCATTGTCTCCTCATCCCCATCCTGCTATGCATGGTTCCCCCGTCATTGTCCTTGCATGCATGGCTCCTTATCCCCTATCCTTGCATGCATGGCTCCTTATCCCCTATCCTTGCATGCATGGCTCCTTATCCCCTATCCTTGCATGCATGGCTCCTTATCCCCTATCCTCGTATGCTTGGCACCTTATCCCCTATCCTCGTATGCATGGCTCCTTATCCCCTATCCTCGCATGCATGGCTCCTTATCCCCTATCCTTGCATGCATGGCTCCTCATCCCCTATCCTTGCATGCATGGCTCCTTATCCCCTATCCTTGTATGCATGGCTCCTTATCCCCTATCCTTGTATGCATGGCTCCTTATCCCCTATCCTCGTATGCTTGGCACCTTATCCCCTATCCTCGTATGCATGGCTCCTAATCCCCTATCCTTGTATGCATGGCTCCTTATCCCTTATCCTTGTATGCATGGATCCTTATCCCCTATCCTCGTAGGCATGGCTCCTTATCCCCTATTCTTGTATGCATGGCTCCTAATCCCCTATCCTTGTATGCATGGTTCCTATTTAAAAAACAAAACAAAAACATCCTACTCACCTTCTTGCGTATCCTCGCTGCATCTCGTTCCGGCGCCGACAGCTCTTCCTGCCGAGTGATCACATGTCCCCGCTCATTAAAGGCAATGAATATTCACTCCACGCCTATGAGAGTGGAGAGGCGTGCATATTCATTACCTTAATTTTTTTTTTCTTGTGATGGCAAACCACAGAGATGTAATACTCTGAATTATGGATGCAACATACGTAGTCATGTTTGGTGTGGCTAAAATGGCTAAAATATGCTTGGTGATATGAATTTCCCCACAGGATTATGTCCTACTAGAGTATTGTGACTAGAGTAGTAGAGTTGGACCTTAAACGGTCTTTCCTTACATTATTAGCCATCCTTTTCTTATCTCAGCAGAGGAAGGAGGGATTAGGGGTCTGGATAAGACGCTATATAATACCTCATCAAGACAAACTCATGGTCAGACCAAAGGAGAAGCAATATGTATTGCAGATCTGTTGAAAATTTTTGGCAATGATCCCCTCTGGCAGAAGCATTCACAAATTCAATCAGTAAAATAATACATAACGCAGCAAAAACATAGTCTAACATCATGTTACCTAAAATGTATGTCACATAAAAAAAAAATACCCACTGGAAAAAACAAAACTAATGTGCAAAGGAGCATAAGGCAGACAAGATCAATGCTCAGCTCCATTAATAGAACAAGCAAAAATGTAAGTGGACTAAGAGGGCATTGTCTATCATTAACGTGCGTCTTGCTTGAATCTACAAGATAGTAAAGTGGCTGCTACTATTCGCTATCTCCTCAGTCTGTAAATACTGCTTACATTAATGTACTAAGTGCTCCAACAGCACGGTGGGACTTGGGATACTTATATAAGGAACCATGTAAAAACTCAGTAGATAAGATAAAATAAAATAAATGTATTCAACTCTTCACCCCCGGTCCTAATATGACCACTGCAGCCATGATGGCCGTCTTGTTACATGACCACTTAAGCCCAAGTTAGGCAGGACCTTTGCATTATTTAAATAACACTTGTGGTTTTTAACATTTTTTTCTAAGGCTATATAATGTTAAGATATGGGTATTTAATTTTTTTTTTTTTTAAGTTATCTGCGGAGGTTTATGAAGATTGAAGGGCTATACCATTTTTTTGTTTTAATAGTTATCAAATATTTTAAGACTTCAAAATTATCTTTAGAATTAAACTCCAGCTTTTTATGGTTTTATCCTCACTTATGTAAGCCACTTGATTAAAATAAAAGAAATATAGAAATGTATGCAAAAATAATGGTTGTCATAACCGCCCTTTTTCTTTTTTTTTTTTAAGCTATAACTGCTTGAATATACATTGTGTGCAGAATTATTAGGCTAATTGTATTTTGATCACATGATACTTTTTATACACATTGTCCTACTCCAAGCTGTTCAGGCTTGAGAGCCAACTACCAATTAAGTAAATCAGGTTATGTGCATCTCTGTAATGAGGAGGGGTGTTGTCTAATGACACCAAAACCCTATATAAGATGTGCTTAATTATTAGGCAACTTCCTTTCCTTTGGCAAAATGGATCAGAAGATAGATTTGACAGGCTCTGAATAGTCCAAAATTGTGAGATGTCTTGCAGAGGGATGCAGCAGTCTTGAAATTGCCAAAATTTAGAAGCGTGATCACCGAACAATCAAGCTTTTCACGTCAAACAGCCAACAGGGTCGCAAGAAGCGTGTTGGACAAAAAAAAAGGTGCAAAATAACTGCCCATGAATTGAGGAAAACTAAGCGTGAAGCTGCCAAGATGCCATTTGCCACTAGTTTTGCCATATTTCAGAGCTGCAACGTTACTGGAGTAACAAAAAGCACAAGGTGTGCGATACTCAGGGACATGGCCAAGGTAAGGAAGGCTGAAAAACGACCCCCTTTGAACAAGAAACATAAGATAAAACGTGATGCCTGGGCCAAGAAATACAGGTCCTTCTCAAAAAATTAGCATATAGTGTTAAATTTTATTATTTACCATAATGTAATGATTACAATTAAACTTTCATATATTATAGATTCATTATCCACCAACTGAAATTTGTCAGGTCTTTTATTGTTTTAATACTGATGATTTTGGCATACAACTCCTGATAACCCAAAAAACCTGTCTCAATAAATTAGCATATCAAGAAAAGGTTCTCTAAACGACCTATTACCCTAATCTTCTGAATCAACTAATTAACTCTAAACACATGCAAAAGATACCTGAGGCTTTTATAAACTCCCTGCCTGGTTCATTACTCAAAACCCCCATCATGGGTAAGACTAGCGACCTGACAGATGTCAAGAAGGCCATCATTGACACCCTCAAGCAAGAGGGTAAGACCCAGAAAGAAATTTCTCAACAAATAGGCTGTTCCCAGAGTGCTGTATCAAGGCACCTCAATGGTAAGTCTGTTGGAAGGAAACAATGTGGCAGAAAACGCTGTACAACGAGAAGAGGAGACCGGACCCTGAGGAAGATTGTGGAGAAGAACCGATTCCAGACCTTGGGGAACCTGAGGAAGCAGTGGACTGAGTCTGGTGTGGAAACTGTTGTGAATTCTGTGGCTGAATTCACTCCTGTGGTCACAAGTGGTACTGCAGCTTCTGAGCTTCCTCCCTCAGGTGTTCTGGTGAGCTCGTTAACTGCTTCATTACTTAACTCCGCCTGATGCTGTTATCCTTGCTCCTTGTCAATGTTTCAGTGTTTGATCTGAGCTTCTCCTGATTGTTCCTGTGACCTGCTGCTCTGTATAGCTAAGTGCTTTTTGCTTTTTTGTTGCTTTTTTTCTGTCCAGCTTGTCTTTTGTTTTGCTGGAAGCTCTGAGACGCAAAGGGTGTACCGCCGTGCCGTTAGTTCGGCACGGTGGGGTTTTTTTTGCCCCCTTTGCGTGGTTTTGCTTTAGGGTTTTTTGTAGACTGCAAAGTTCGCTTTACTGTCCTCGCTCTGTCCTAGAATATCGGGCCCCACTTTGCTGAATCTATTTCATCCCTACGTTTTGTCTTTTCATCTTACTCACAGTCATTATATGTGGGGGGCTGCCTTTTCCTTTGGGGAATTTCTCTGGGGCAAGTCAGGCCTATTTTTCTATCTTCAGGCTAGCTAGTTTCTTAGGCTGTGCCGAGTTGCCTAGGTAGTTGTTAGGCGCAATCCACAGCCGCTTTTAGTTGTGTTTAGGATAGGATCAGGTGTGCAGTCTACAGAGTTTCCACGTCTCAGAGCTCGTTCTTGTATTTTTGGGTATTTGTCAGATCACTGTGTGCGCTCTGATCGCTAAGCACAGTGTTTCTGGATTGCCTTCATAACACCTGTCATTAGCAAACATAACAGGAAACATCCAGAGCCACCGTGCACAGGCGTGTGCAGGAAATGCGCTACAGGTGCCGCATTCCCCAGGTAAAGCCACTTTTGAACCATAAACAGCGGCAGAGGCGCCTGACCTGGGCTACAGAGAAGCAGCACTGGACTGTTGCCAAGTGGTCCCAAGTACTTTTTTCTGATTAAAGCAAATTTTGCATGTCATTCGGAAATCAAAGTGCCAGAGTCTGGAGGAAGACTGGGGAGAAGGAAATGCCAAAATGCCTGAAGTCCAGTGTCAAGTACCCACAGTCAGTGATGGTGTGGGGTGCCATGTCAGCTGCTGGTGTTGGTCCACTGTGTTTCATCAAGGGCAGGGTCAATGCAGCTAGCTATCAGGAGATTTTGGAGCACTTCATGCTTCCATCGGCTGAAATGCTTTATGGAGATGAAGATTTCATTTTTCAGCACGACCTGGCACCTGCTCACAGTGCCAAAACCACTGGTAAATGGTTTACTGACCATGGTATTACTGTGCTCAATTGACCTGCCAACTCTCCTGACCTGAACCCCATAGAGAATCTGTGGGATATTGTGAAGAGAAAGTTGAGAGACGCAAGACCCAACACTCTGGATGAGCTTAAGGCCGCTATTGAAGCATCCTGGGCCTCCATAACATCTCAGCAGTGTCACAGGCTGATTGCCTCCATGCCACGCCGCATTGAAGCAGTCATTTCTGCCAAAGGATTCCCGACCAAGTATTGAGTGCATAACTGAACATTATTATTTGATGTTTTTTTTGTTTGTTATTAAAAAACACTTTTATTTGATTGGATGGGTGAAATATGCTAATTTATTGAGACAGGTTTTTTGGATTATCAGGAGTTGTATGCCAAAATCATCAGTATTAAAACAATAGAAGACCTGACAAATTTCAGTTGGTGGATATGAAAGTTTAATTGTAATCATTACATTATGGTAAATAATGAAATTTAACACTATATGCTAATTTTTTGAGAAGGACCTGTATCTTACGACTGACTTTTCTAAGGTTTTATGGACTAATAAAATGAGAGTGACTCTTGATGGGCCAGATGGATGGGCCAGAGGCAGGATCAGTAAAGGGCAGAGAGCTCCACTCCGACTCAGATGCCAGCAAGGTGGAGGTGGGGTACTGGTATGGGCTGGAATCATCAAAGATGAACTTGTGGGACCTTTTCGGGTTGAGGATGGAGTGAAGCTCAACTCCCAGACCTACTGCCAGTTTCTGGAAGACAACTTCTTCAAGCAGTGGTACAGGAATAAGTCGGTATCGTTCTAGAAAAACGATTTTCATATGCAGGACAATGCTCCATCACATGCCTCCAACTACTCCACAGCGTGGCTGGGCAGTAAAGGTATCAAAGAAGAAAAAATAATGACATGGCCCATTGTTCACCCGATCTGAACCCTATAGAGAACCTGTGGTCCCTCATAAAATGTGAGATCTACAGGGAGGGAAACCAGTCCACCTCTTGGAATAGTGTCTGGGAGGCTGTGGTGGCTGCTGCACGCAATGTTCATCATAAACAGATCAAGCAACTGACAATCTATGGATGGAAGGCTGTTGAGTGTCATCATAAAGAATGGTGGCTATATTGGTCACTCCTCTTTTGGGGTTTTGTTTTTGCATGTCAGAAATGTTTATTTCAAAATTTTGTCTTTTGGGTTGATTGAGAACATAGTTGTTAATCAATAATAAAAATAATACTCTAAAATACAACTTGCCTAATAATTCTGCACACAGTGTATAAATAATAAACCAACACGTGTAGTGGGATTATATAGGACATGCCTTAAGGTACCTTCACACTGAGCAACTTTACAACGAGAACAACAGCGATCCGTGAAGTTGCAGCGTCCTGGATAGCGATCTCGTTGTGTTTGACACACAGCAGCGATCAGGATCCCGCTGTGACATCGCTGGTCATAGCTGAAAGTCCAGAACTTTATTTGGTCGTCAGGTCGGCGTGATTCGTCATGTTTGACAGCAAAAGCAACGATGCCTGCAATGCTTTTTCACGGAGCTAACAGCCAGCGAGAACAATAAGTACGTCACTGGATCGCTCCTGCATCTTTCTGGAGTTGCTGTGTTTGACATCTCTACAGCGACCTAACAGCGACGCTCCAGTGATCTAGTTTAGGTCAGATCGTTGTCTATATCGCTGGAGCGTCGCTAAATGTGAAGGTACCTTAAGGTATGGAGAAAAAATAAATTAGATTATGCTAAGAAAATTAGAGATAATGTCAGGGATCCAAGAAGTAACGTTTCTCATTGCAGAAGTTGTGAGAAATAATTCCTAAGTCATGTAGCAAGGCTAAGTCATGTAGCAAGGGTTGACATTGGCTTCTAGGAGTGCTACTTCCTATAGGTGGAGCTAGAGTTCTAGTCCTCTTCCTCTCTGAAGACACAATTGGCATAGAGATAATGTCAAAAACTTTACGTGAAGCTTTGTTTGGTCAAATAAAACTTTATTCCATGCTAATATTTTGTAGTTTGATGAGTCAGAGTTGGAGGACGGTACAAGTGTTTTTTTGCCAATGGCTCAAATATTTACATAGGATTATCCAAATTCACTTTCATGCATTATATCCTTTAAAGTGCATTGACCTAAACTGCACTTTGGTATTACGATTTTTATAGATCTTGTCTTCACAGCAACACACCCAGCTTTTTATTTTTAAAGTATATGTTAAGAAATGCCCAATGAGTAAGTAGGGATGAGCGGATCCGTGGATGTTGGGGTTCTGGTATCCAACCCAAACTTTATTTCAAGATTCAGTTCAGGTACCAGAACCCTCTCCCCCTCTTCTCCTCCTGGACTTCCCCCAGAACTCCGAACATTGCAATGGACTTGCAAGAGACGTCAGTGTTCGGCATTTAGCACTGGACACTTAATGTCCTGTTTGATCCCTGAACTTTTAAGTTCAGTTTCGCCCATCTCCAAGTATAATCCAAATATACACTTATCCGATAAGGAGCCATACATTTGCTACGGAGTCACTGTGTTGAGCACATTTTGCAGAAGGGGGTTCCTGTTGTTCTGCGGAGCAGATGTCCTCGAATCCGAACTGGGATAACAACTGCATAGAGTTTACGTTCTGTTCGATTTTATGTAGGTTTTCTCCTACACTTCAAAAGAAATACACATAGGAGTTTAGATTGTGAGCCCCACTGGGGACAATTGATATTGACAATGTCTGTAGAGCGCTGGTGAATATGTTGGTGCTATATAAGCAATAGACATAAAACTTGGCCATGAACAACGCCTAATAGCACAGCCCTGTTGGAACCCATAACTATACAATGATATATTTGTAAACAGTTTTCTTTCCAGGCATCAGTTTCTTATAATACTTTGTATACAAAAAGAGGAAAGTCGTTTAAATTTCAGGATCCACTTACAGTGTGCAGAACTAGGTCTGCGATGTCTGAACTGAATGATTACAATCCTTTGGAAATGAAACCATTGTTGGGCTATCCTGTCGTTTTTGTTCCACATTTTCTCCAATGACTTATTTATTAGTTTTATGTAGCGCCTTCCTTCTAGCAGCAAACACTTCATGAAATAATAATAGTTCTGAAATCTACCCAAAGAATGAACAACGGTTTATTAAATGAATCCAGTCTGATTCACTGCTGCTGTCATTATCATCAAAGAAAGGAAATTAACTACTTTACAGACAGTTGTTTTGCGCGCATGTATTTGTGCACTGTTGACATTTTGTGACTCTCGAGATTTGGTTGCAAGTGAAACTTCATGGCTGTGATGATTTGAATGGAACTGAGAAAAATTAAATCTGACTATTAATATTTAGGAGTATCACATTATTTATTTGAGAAATGGGTATGAACCCCTAAACATAATCACCCTAATATACACCTGACCATATGATCATGTCATCAACATGTAGTCCCAATGCAACACTGCAGTAAAGGTCACAAATCGTAGTCAAGTCTTTGGTTTTAAGAGAAGTACACCCAGATAAAACCATATCGGCATTACACCATCTCTGAGTAGAACATCCAAAAAGAATCAAAGCTAGGAATGCCCATGTAAAAATAAAATAAACTTTATTAATTTGTAAAAAGACATGGATAATAAAATTGATAGAACTTATGAAGACAGATTAGCAGATATATAACTCTTGCCCAAGAACCAGGTATACAAAGCAGAAAAAATGTACTATGCACTTAAGTTAGAAATATACGTATCAGAGGACCAAGTAGACCAAAGTCCATCCACAGTGTGGATAAAGGTAAGTAGGCATAAAGGCAGTGTCCTATAGTGGCAAAATTATTCATATAGAGTGCATAGCAATAAATAGCGAAGCAATAATAGCCTGTGATAAAGGAGAAAAGGAACAAGAACCCTCGAGTAGTGTTGTGCAAAGAGATTTGCACTGCCTTGGTCCAGCGTGCAGTCCTCCATGGCAGCTGGACTAGGGCAGTCTTCACAACTGGGTCCAGCATCCTGGACGCCTCTTGACCTTATTAGGCCCAGTGCTATCATGACGCAACACACTATATAATGGTGAGAGGTCTTGTAATTACCCAGCAAGCAGTCACAAATGAAAACTGTCCTGGAGCAACGGACTGGTCGCCGGACAAAAGGTAGGACAAATCTTTTTGCCCAACTATTTCAGATTCATATAACTTGGTGTAAAAGAGTAAGTCTCTATTCCTAAACAGCACAAAGTAAAACATGATGCTGCAATATTCATTAAATAATGTACTTGTCATGAAACAAACATTTGTATGTTAATCAGTTATTCATAGTGAGATTAATTTGGCAAGCGAATAGAAGCATGCCTCTCATCAATAAGATAGGTACATTTCTGTATAAAGATCCTCATACACATTAGATAGTTGTTGGCTGAATGATTGTCTGTATCGTTCCCAATTGTACCATACACAGGAACATTCTGCTTGCCGCAGCATCCCTGTTTTCTCTAGGAGTCATTGCTGGACTCCTCTTGCAATGGCTTATCTCCATGGAGAACGAAATGATCATCAGATGAATGCAGGAGGAACGAGGAGAGCTGGGAGGTCCCATATATATTTGACTGTCAACCAATCCAGCCAATATTGGCAGTTTTAGCCGACTTTGATTGTTAAACAGTTAATACAGTGTTATGGCCTTCATACATATTAGACCAGACTGTAGGGTCTAGTCTTCTTCCTCCCTGAAGAGGCAATTTGCATATTTAGTTTAATAGAGGAGCATGCATGGTGTATAAGTCTCCTCACTCTGACATGCCAGGCTTGGCTTGTCACTCTCTCCAAGGTGAAATGTTATTCATAAATAAATAACATAGGAACAGTCCTACAGATGCTCTGGAATTGTTATTCAAGGGGAATTAGAGTATTTACTAAAACAAATAAGTCGGGAGAGTCAACAGATCATTTTTTTTTTACAGTTTTTAGACTTTGTAATAACTTAACCTTCTTCGATGATTATGTAGGTGGAACCCAGCAGATACCACATAAAGAGCCATTAAAGGTGACAAATGAATGTCAGATAAGGAAATCAATTTGCAGAATCCTGGTCCAGTGACCATGTCCGTATTCTATGGCTGCTGCACAGGAGTCATGTGAACATCCACTATACTACCGTCATCCCTGGCTCCTGATTGATTAGCTGGCCTGGTGCAATGCCATCCTTGAGGCGTGATGAATATATGAAGTCACACCAGGCTGACTTACCAAAAGAGGAGTCGGGGCTCTCGGCACATGGCCACAAAATACTGATGTGACCACTTGACCAGGGTCCTGCAAATTCAGTCACTCATTTATTCTGAAAGGGTTTTACAAACAGGATTGGATTGTGAATTTAAAAGCATTGACACTTGTATTTAATTCATTCATGATATTAACAGTTCAGTGCGGAAGCTAATCAGTGATTGACAGTCATCTTAATATCCACACTTATACAGTTCATCATTCTGAGTAAAATCACCCACCTCACTACTAATATCAGACTGATTGGAGATTTCAATGAATTAAAGTCCATATATACACCTTGCACATATTATTCATATTGTTCCCAAAATACAAAGCTAAAACAATTTTCTAAATAGTCCGAAATAAATATTTCCTACAACATTGCTGTTGAGGAATTTATCAAAGTTCTTAATCCAGGTCAGAGCTTTTACAGAAATGTTACTGATCCACCAGAGATCCTCCTCGTGACTGCTCTCCCTTCCCTCAGTGTTACAGATAGCAGCACGAAAAGAAAGGGGTTGCACTCAGATCTCAACAGCATAAATAGCAGAGAAAGGATCTCAGTGGGGCACAGAAATAGGGCTATAGATGAGAAGGAAAACATTTCAAGAGGAAATAAATGCAGGGATTAACCTAAGCAGATAAAAAAAAAGCTAATGAAGATTAATGTACCCTGCATACATACAGACCTCACATTCAGCCTATATAACAGGGAGAGACACTCCAACCAAAGAAGAACCTGCTGCCTGAATCAAATATCAAACTGCAAAATGGGGGGGCTGAAAATTACAGAAATGTAGCAATATCATTAGACAATAAAAATTGCACTAATTATTGTAAAAGGTTTTTTTTTGTTTTTTGTTTTATAAAGTCAATGCTGTCTGCAAATTGCACAGCATTTCCAAACTAGAACATTCCCTTTAGGAGAAAGCTCGTACATAACAATTGTGTAGTGATTAGGAAAAAGGAAGAAAATTTTGATTAATCTAGTATATACAGGTCCTTCTCAAAAAATTAGCATATAGTGTTAAATTTCATTATTTACCATAATGTAATGATTACAATTAAACTTTCATATATTATAGATTCATTATCCACCAACTGAAATTTGTCAGGTCTTTTATTGTTTTAATACTGATGATTTTGGCATACAACTCCTGATAACCCAAAAAACCTGTCTCAATAAATTAGCATATTTCACCCATCCAATCAAATAAAAGTGTTTTTTAATAACAAACAAAAAAACCATCAAATAATAATGTTCAGTTATGCACTCAATACTTGGTCGGGAATCCTTTGGCAGAAATGACTGCTTCAATGCGGCGTGGCATGGAGGCAATCAGCCTGTGACACTGCTGAGATGTTATGGAGGCCCAGGATGCTTCAATAGCGGCCTTAAGCTCATCCAGAGTGTTGGGTCTTGCGTCTCTCAACTTTCTCTTCACAATATCCCACAGATTCTCTATGGGGTTCAGGTCAGGAGAGTTGGCAGGTCAATTGAGCACAGTAATACCATGGTCAGTAAACCATTTACCAGTGGTTTTGGCACTGTGAGCAGGTGCCAGGTCGTGCTGAAAAATGAAATCTTCATCTCCATAAAGCATTTCAGCCGATGGAAGCATGAAGTGCTCCAAAATCTCCTGATAGCTAGCTGCATTGACCCTGCCCTTGATGAAACACAGTGGACCAACACCAGCAGCTGACATGGCACCCCACACCATCACTGACTGTGGGTACTTGACACTGGACTTCAGGCATTTTGGCATTTCCTTCTCCCCAGTCTTCCTCCAGACTCTGGCACTTTGATTTCCGAATGACATGCAAAATTTGCTTTAATCAGAAAAAAGTACTTGGGACCACTTAGCAACAGTCCAGTGCTGCTTCTCTGTAGCCCAGGTCAGGCGCCTCTGCCGCTGTTTATGGTTCAAAAGTGGCTTTACCTGGGGAATGCGGCACCTGTAGCCCATTTCCTGCACACCAGACTCAGTCCACTGCTTCCTCAGGTTCCCCAAGGTCTGGAATCGGTCCTTCTCCACAATCTTCCTCAGGGTCCGGTCTCCTCTTCTCGTTGTACAACGTTTTCTGCCACATTGTTTCCTTCCAACAGACTTACCATTGAGGTGCCTTGATACAGCACTCTGGGAACAGCCTATTTGTTGAGAAATTTCTTTCTGGGTCTTACCCTCTTGCTTGAGGGTGTCAATGATGGCCTTCTTGACATCTGTCAGGTCGCTAGTCTTACCCATGATGGGGGTTTTGAGTAATGAACCAGGCAGGGAGTTTATAAAAGCCTCAGGTATCTTTTGCATGTGTTTAGAGTTAATTAGTTGATTCAGAAGATTAGGGTAATAGGTCGTTTAGAGAACCTTTTCTTGATATGCTAATTTATTGAGACAGGTTTTTTGGGTTATCAGGAGTTGTATGCCAAAATCATCAGTATTAAAACAATAAAAGACCTGACAAATTTCAGTTGGTGGATAATTAATCTATAATATATGAAAGTTTAATTGTAATCATTACATTATGGTAAATAATGAAATTTAACACTATATGCTAATTTTTTGAGAAGGACCTGTAATTATCTAAGGGTCACTTCTGTCTTTCTGTCACAGATATTCATTGGTCGCGGCCTCTGTCTGTCATGGAAATCCAAGTCACTGATTGGTTGTGGCAAAACTTTCACGACCATTGCCACGACCAATCAGTGACGGGCCCAGTCCGGCAGCAACATGGCTGCTCCTTCCACCCCGCAGTCAGTGCCCGCTCCATACTTCCCTCCAGTCAGCGCTCACACAGGGTTAATGGCAGTGCTAACGGACCGCTGTGTAACGCACTCCATTAACGCTGCTATTAACCCTGTGTGACCAACTTTTTATTATTGATGCTGCGTATGCAGCATCAATAGTAAAAAGATCTAATGTTACAAATAAGAATATTAAAAAAAAAAAAGGTTATTCTCACCCTCCGACGTGGCGCGGTGTCCTCGGCAGTGCAAGCGGCAGGTTCCGGTGCTAAGGATGCTATGCGAGAAGGACCTGCCATGACGTCATGGTCATGTGGCCGCGACGTCATCACAGGTCCTGTGCTCATACCAACCCTGGGACTGGAAGCCGCTGCGTGCATCGCACACAGGCGACAGGATTACAAGGGGCCCTCGGAAGGTGAGTATATGTTTATTTTTTAACCTGTTACATACGTGGCTGGGCAATATACTACATAGCTGGGCAATATACTACGTGACTGGCCAATACACTACGTGACTGGGCAGTATACTACGTGTCTGTGCTGTAAACTACTTGGCTCTGTGCTGTATACTACGTCTCTGTGCAATATACTACGTGGCTGGGCAATATACTATGTGACTGGGCAATATACTACGTCACTGGGCAATATACTACGTGGCTGAGCAATATACTACGTGGCTGGGCAATATACTACGTGGCTGGGCAATATACTACGTGGCTGGGCAATATACTACGTGGCTGGGCAATATACTACGTGACTGGGCAATATACTACGTGACTGGGCAATATACTACGTCGCTGGGCAATATAATACGTAGCTGGGCAATATACTACGTGGTTGAGCAATATACTACGTGGTTGGGCAATATACTACGTGGGCTGAGAAATATACTACGTGGACATGCATATTCTAGAATACCTGATGCATTAGAATCGGGCCACCATCTAGTATGATATAAGAAGCTTACATTTATTTAAATTTGAGGGGCTGTATACGTACATTAGTTAAAGTTACACTGTGCCAAATATTACACAAGTTGAATGGCTGACAGTGGTTACATGGCAAACGTGTGCCAAACTCAATCATCCATCAACCTTTAATCACTGGGCTAATTTACAGATACAATTATTTACATTTACATGTTTTGGCTTCTCTTCCAAATTATATAATTGACAGCTTATGTCTGCAGAAAAAAAACACTTAAGATTTATGAACCCAATTTATTGAATTATTTCTTTAGATTTGGTGATCATAGTTTTAGAATATCTTATGCTCAATTATCACCTATAAACAAATGGGCAATGCCTTTACAGAGGTACATTCATCAGCTAGACAACTAGTTCAAGGTGAGTATCCTGCCACAATTATGGTTTACAACCATACCGCAGTCATCTGTGCCAGGAATATACAAGTACACAGGATTTATGCTTTGCACAGCATCCGAGCTGGCTTAGTCAGTGAAAAGTTTTTTCCCCTCATTTGTCTTTTACTCATCATAATTCCAGATAATTAAGCATAAAACCTTGCTCATGATTTAATAGCTTATTAGTACAGAGGAAGGAATAGTAGAGAAGTTATTGTCCTGCACCATGTGCTTTTGGGACAGTGCTCTTGATGAGTAATGTCGAGACCCTATGGGAGTAATAATCTTGCTGCACAGACGTTGCATGCTCCATCATCACGCATTTTCTGCAGTCACAGTCCAGTCTATTTTCGTCAGGCTGCGAGACTATAACCCAATTAGAAACCATTAGCTTCTCATTTTCTAATTTCCAGAAAATCTTTTTTGAGGAACTTCCATCCTGTGCTTGATGTAGTCATAATGAAATGCTTATTACTTGGAACATAACGAGGTTTGTTTTCTCCAATTGGCAGCAATCTTTCATGGAAATAAAACCAGAATGACTGACATACATAGGGCCACTTGTAGGATGATAACGAATGGTGGGAATTACTGACATCTGGAGTTTACAAATGAAAAATTGCATCAGTAAGGTTGTTGATAGTCTGATATTTTAAATTAAACTGGAGAATAAAGTTCGGTTAGCAGAAGCCATGACCTTGGTGCCATAACTGTGTGGGAGGAAAGAATGTTCACATTATCCATCTATAGTGAATGGAATACATAGAATCACTTCCATACATGTGGACTATATACTGGAAGAGAAAAAAAACTGTTCTTTATTCAGTTTCTCTAGAATAGCTTGTGTTTTAATGGGTTACTTAGGAGATAAAAGGAGGTAAATAAGCCAAGAGCAGGCAGACACCAATTGTAACCCTTTCCTAAATTATGTAGAAATCATATAAGGATTGCTATTCCATGCATGAAATGAGTGGTGTCTTTAAATATAACGGTTTCAGATCTGCTATATATATATATATAGGCACAGAAAAAAACGTGTCAGTAGGGCATTTAGTAAAAAGGTTTTGGACCTCTATATATTGAGGGGTCTCGAAAACTCCTACTGGTCCAGCAGAACCAATGTTGTTGCAACGGAGTTTCATTCAGCCAGTCTCGATCATAAACATTTAGGGCGTGCTGGCTCCCAAACAGTTCTGGGGTATGTACAGACTGAATAAGACTGCAGCACACCACAATGACGCACATATTCTTTTTCTTTGTACTTATTCTGGCTTCAGGCCACTTTCACACATGTTATTTTCTCATACGTGCGTTCACAGATAGAACGCGTACCCATTATAGTTTATGGTACTGTTCACATGTCATTACGTTGCACCCAGATTACTGGCTCATACATATTCGACAAAAATCTCCCAAACCTCCTATTTATGGCATCATCATTTAATGTCTATCAGTGGCCTCCCATCCGACAACTATCTAATGGATTAACCAAGGCCAGCTCAAGGCTGGATTTTTATTCATCAGTTGTGTCAGGACAGTTTTATTTATTTTTTAAAGCCTGAGACAACTGATGCAAAGTTAGTCATTGCCAGACCAGAAAACTCGGCATAAAGCATTTTCTAATCCAGCTTTAGAGCCATTTTGACACCAACTGATGCACCAGATGATATCAATAAGACTGCATAAACAGAATAGTCTCTTACCATGGAGAAAGATCTGCATAGGAGCAGTAGAAAATAAAAGGGAACCCGTCGGCAGGTGTTAAAACCCTAAACTAATGTCACCTACGTAAAGTCAGTCACTCCATTTTCTAGAAATGTATCAGCAAACGTATATGTAAATGAGTACAGTAGTGCAAGGGGCTTGGCTTGCATTTACAGCTCTCTAGCCCCTCTTCCTCCTTCCATGGCTGACCTCCTGCCATTGACTTACGGGTCAGTTCTTTTTCTGTTACCTTCTCTACTGACTTAGATCTCGCACCGTCGCTGTCATTTCTAGGGGAGGCACATGCGCAGATCAATAGTACAGCTGTCAAGTCATCAGAACCTTTCTGGGAATGATTGTGCCTGTGATCTGCTCCTCTGCTTGAGCTCTCATATTGAGAAAAGTAATCGGTCAGTCACTGTAAAAAGACGGAGAGAGGCCAGAGAGCTGTAAGTGCAGGCCAAGCCCCCTACACTAATGAGTTTATTTGCATAATTATTACACAATGGATTTCTAGAAAATAGAGAAACTGGCATAATATTAACCCCTTCACCACCTTGGGATTTTCTGGGGGGGTTTACCCGCTTGTTCACAAAGGAATTAATTTTTATTTTTCCCTCAATATGGCCGTTTGAGGGTTTGTTTCTTGCAGGACGAGCTGTACTATTCCACAACACCACTGGTTTAACCATGTAATGTACTGGAAAACAAGAAAAAAAAATTCAAGTGCAATGAAATTGCAAAAACGTGCAATTCCACGTTTTCTTTCCTTACTTTGGTCACCAAATGCTAAAACTAACCAGAAATTATCAT
Organism: Ranitomeya imitator; assembly: GCF_032444005.1. Classification (NCBI taxonomy): domain Eukaryota; kingdom Metazoa; phylum Chordata; class Amphibia; order Anura; family Dendrobatidae; genus Ranitomeya; species Ranitomeya imitator. The sequence continues at coordinate 67,768,357 of NC_091286.1, forward strand.
TCTCCAGGTTATTACAAGTTTCTTTTCAATTTAAGTGGTAAAAAAAGCAAAAGTTTGTATAAAAAAGATAAATAAATAAAAAAGGCGACTTTTTCCGAGACCCTCATAGCGTCTCTATTTTTCGTGATCTGGGGCTGGGTGAGGGCTTACTTTTTGCACTCCGAGCTGATTTTTTTATTGGTACCATTTTGTGGTAGATAAGATCTTCTTATCCCCTGTTTTGGCATTTTATTGCTACGTTGCACTGACCAAATTTTTTTTACCTTGTTTATCAATTGGATTTTTTCTTTTTATTTTCTGGTAAGGCGGTTCTGAACACAGCAATATCAATAATATATTTTCTAATTTTTTTAATGATTTTAATTTGAATGGGTTAAGGGGGTGGGGGGTAATTTAAACCTTTATTTTTCTATATTTTTAATAACTTTTTTTACTTTTCATTTGCTTAAATAGTCTACTTAGGAGACTTGAAGCAGCGATCTTTTGATCGCTTGTGCTACACATAGCAGGGCTTCATCCTGGTCTTGTGTAGCGGAAATGATCAGCTGCTATGAGAGCCGCTCATAGCAAATCAGCAATGATAAGCACGGGGGTCTCCTGGTCCAGTTGTCATGCCAACCCATCAGTGCCCCACAATCATGTGACAGCAGTGCCGATGGGAGGAATAGTAACTCGCTTCTGGCACGCACATATCAAATGCCGCTGTCAGATATTGACAGCGGCATTTACCATGTTAATAGTAGTGTGCGGACGTACCTATATGTCATAGGTCGAGAAGGGGGTTAACGTATAAACCTAATCAACATTTCAGATGCTTTATATAAGTGATGGAAGTTTAACCCCTTTACCCCCAAGGGTGGTTTGCACGTCAATGACCAGGCCAATTTTTACAATTCTGACCACTGTCCCTTTATGAGGTTATAACTCCGAAACGCTTCAACGGATCCCGGTGATTCTGACATTGTTTTCTCGTGACATATTGTACTTCATGATAGTGGTAAAATTTCTTTGATAGTACCTGCGTTTATTTGTGAAAAAAACGGAAATTTGGCGAAAATGTTGAAAATTTCGCAATTTTCAAACTTTGAATTTTTATGCAATTAAATCACAGAGATATGTCACACAAAATACTTAATAAGTAACATTTCCCACATGTCTCCTTTACATCAGCATAATTTTGGAACCAATTTTTTTTTTTGTTAGGGAGTTATAAGGGTTAAAAGTTGACCAGCAATTTCTCATTTTTACAACACCATTTTTTTTTAGGGACCACGTCTCATTTGAAGTCATTTTGAGGGGTCTATATGATAGAAAATGCCCAAGTGTGACACCATTCTAAAAACTGCACCCCTCAAGGTGCTCAAAACCACATTCAAGAAGTTTATTAACCCTTCAGGTGTTTAATAGGAATTTTTGGAATGTTTAAATAAAAATGAACATTTAACTTTTTTACACAAAAAATTTACTTCAGCTCCAATTTGTTTTATTTTACCAAGGGTAACAGGAGAAAATGGACCCCAAAAGTTGTTGTCCAATTTGTCCTGAGTATGCTGATACCCCATATGTGGCAGTAAACCACTGTTTGGGCGCATGGGAGAGCTCGGAAGGGAAGGAGCGCCGTTTGACTTTTCAATGCAAAATTGACAGGAATTGAGATGGGACGCCATGTTGCGTTTGGAGAGCCACTGATGTGCCTAAACATTGAAACCCCCCACAAGTGACACCATTTTGGAAAGTAGACCCCCTAAGGAACTTATCTGGATGTGTGGTGAGCACTTTGACCCACCAAGGGCTTCACAGAAGATTATAATGCAGAGCCATAAAAATAAAACAAAATTTTTTTCCCACAAAAATTATTTTTTAGCCCCCAGTTTTGTATTTTCCCTAGGGTAACAGGAGAAATTGGACCCCAAAAGTTGTTGTCCAATTTGTCCTGAGTACGCTGATACCCCATATGTGGGGGGGAACCACCGTTTGGGCGCATGGGAGGGCTCGGAAGGGAAGGAGCGCCATTTGGAATGCAGACTTAGATGGAATGGTCTGCAGGCGTCACATTGCGTTTGCAGAGCCCCTAATGTACCTAAACAGTAGAAACCCCCCACAAGTGACACCATTTTGGAAAGTTGACCCCCTAAGGAACTCATCTTGATGTGTTGTGAGAGCTTTGAACCCCCAAGTATTTCACTACAGTTTATAACGCAGAGCCATGCAAATAAAAAATATTTTTTTTTCCACAAAAATTATATTTTAGCCCCCAGTTTTGTATTTTTCCAAGGTTAGCAGGAGAAATTGGACCCTAAATGTTGTTGTCCAATTTGTCCTGAGTACGCTGATACCCGATATGTGGGGGGGAACCACCGTTTGGGCGCATGGGAGGGCTCGGAAGGGAAGGAGCATCATTTGGAATGCAGACTTAGATGGATTGGTCTGCAGGCGTCACATTGCGTTTGCAGAGCCCCTAATGTACCTAAACAGTAGAAACCCCCCACAAGTGACCCCATATTGGAAACTAGACCCCTCAATGAACTTCTCTAGATGTGTTGTGAGAACTTTAAACCCCCAAGTGTTTCACTACAGTTTATAACGCAGAGCCGTGAAAATAAAAAATCTTTTTGTTTTCCCACAAAAATTATTTTTTAGCCCCCAGTTTTGTATTTTCCCAAGGGTAACAGGAGAAATTGGTCCACAAAAGTTGTTGTCCAATTTGTCCTGAGTACGCTGATACCCCATATGTGAGGGTAAACCCCTGTTTGGGCACACAGGAGAGCTCGGAAGGGAAGGAGCACTGTTTTACTTTTTCAACGCAGAATTGGCTGGAATTGAGATCGGACGCCATGTCGTGTTTGGAGAGCCCCTGATGTGCCGAAACAGTGGAAACCCCCCAATTATAACTGAAACCCTAATCTAAACACACCCCTAACCCTAATTCCAACGGTAACCCTAACCACACCTCTAACCCTGACACACCCCTAATCCCAACCCTATTCCCAACTGTAAATGTAATCTAAACCCTAACCCTAACTTTAGCCCCAACCCTAACTTTAGCCCCAACCCTAACTGTAGCCCCAACCCTAACCCTAGCCCTAACCCTAGCCCTAGCCCTAACCCTAACCCTAGCCCTAGCCCTAACCCTAGCCCTAACCCTAGCCCTAATGGGAAAATGGAAATAAATACATTTTTTTTTATTTTTCCCTAACTAAGGGGGTGATGAAGGGGGGTTTGATTTACTTTTATAGCGAGTTTTTTAGCGGATTTTTATGATTGGCAGCCGTCACACACTGAAAGACCCTTTTTATTGCAAAAAATATTTTTTGCAATACCACATTTTGAGAGCTATAATTTTTCCATATTTGAGTCCACAGAGTCATGTGAGATCTTGTTTTTTGCGGGACGAGTTGACGTTTTTATTGAAAACATTTTTGGGCACGTGACATTTTTTGATCGCTTTTTATTCCGATTTTTGTGAGGAACAATGACCAAAAGCCAGCTATTCATGAATTTCTATTGGGGGAGGCGTTTATACCGTTCCGCGTTTGGTAAAATTGATAAATCAGTTTTATTCTTCGGGTCAGTACGATTACAGCGATACCTCATTTATATCATTTTTTTATGGTTTGGCGCTTTTATACGATAAAAACTATTTTACAGAAAAAATAATTATTTTTGCATCGCTTTATTCTCAGGACTATAACTTTTTTATTTTTTTGCTGATGATGCTGTATGGTGGCTCGTTTTTTGCGGGACAATATGACGCTTTCATCGGTACCATGGTTATTTATATCTGTCCTTTTGATCGCGTGTTATTCCACTTTTTGTTCGGCGGTATGATAATAAAGCGTTGTTTTTTGCCTCGTTTTTTTTTTTTTTCTTACGGTGTTTACTGAAGGGGTTAACTAGTGGGACAGTTTTATAGGTCGGGTCGTTACGGACGCGGCGATACTAAATATGTGTACTTTTATTGGGTTTTTTTTTTTATTTAGATGAAGAAATGTATTTATGGGAATAATATTTATTTTTTTTTTCATTATTTTGGAATATTTTTTTTTATTTTTTTCACACATTTGGAAAATTTTTTTTTTACTTTTTTACTTTGTCCCAGGGGGGGGGACATCACAGATCAGTGATCTGACAGTTTGCACAGCACTCTGTCAGATCACTGATCTGATATGCAGCGCTGTAGGCTTCACAGTGCCTGCTCTGAGCAGGCTCTGTGAAGCCACCTCCCTCCCTGCAGGACCCGGATCCGCGGCCATCTTGGATCCGGGGCTGGAGGGAGCAGGGAGGGAGGTGAGACCCTCGCAGCAACGCGATCACAACGCGTTGCTCCGGGGGTCTCAGGGAAGCCCGCAGGGAGCCCCCTCCCTGCGCGGTGCTTCCCTGCACCGCCGGCACATCGCGATCATCTTTGATCGCGGTGTGCCAGGGGTTAATGTGCCGGGGGCGGTCCGTGACCGCTCCTGGCACATAGTGCCGGATGTCAGCTGCAATAAGCAGCTGACACCCGGCCGCGATCAGCCGCGCTCCCCCCGTGAGCGCGGCCGATCGGCTATGACGTACTATCCCGTCCAGGGTCAGATAAGCCCAGGGCACCTCGATGGGATAGTACGTCTAAGGTCACAGAGGGGTTAAAATCTAAAAACCTGTTGACTGGTTTAAAGGGGGATTCTCACGTTATTACATTCCTTTATTTTCTTATCTGTTCTCATTTTTCTGTAATGTGAGCATTCATCTTTCATAAAGTACAGCTAGTTTCCATGGACCTTGATCACTAGTTCCCGCCAGGAGAGATCTTCAATCGTAACACACCAGTCAGCTCTCTCCAACCTACTGATTTCTATACAGCAGTTTGCTGCTTATCCCCCTCCTAACCAGCTGCTGTTATAAATCTTGCAAAATCACCAGCCCTTAGCTTTCAGAGCCGTTGCCCTCATCACTACTCTCACTGTCGCGCGCCATGTTCTTGTTCAAAGGCTTTGTTCTCTATATAAGAAAATATAGTTACAACACCATAGACTTCAAAACAAACCACTGGCAGTAGAACTATAAACCTCAGCAGACGTTCTGCTGTAACACATTCAGTTAATACTACAGGCTTGCAGCTGAACTGACCTGACCAAAGCTTACCCCACCAGAAACCAGGTTGTAAGGAGACTATCTCTTGCATATTGCAGAGCTATGTAGGCTCCTTACTATGTGAGAATACCAACTTATTAATAGGAGAGTTATAAAATTGTAGATGAAAGAGTATGGTCTGTGTCCAGTTTGGTAGCTCCGCTCCACTGAATTGAAAATGCCTCAACTGCAGAACACCTAACCATGTAATCGGTCATTGGTTTGTACGAATATCGACTTTTTTCTCTTAATTTGTAGAACCCCTTTAAGACTAGTTGCACAGTTGCTTTTTAAGCTAAGCTCTATTAGAACTATAGGAAAACATTGCTGGACCTCCTCAAATATACCCATCTTTGCTGAGAGGCTAACAGAAGAATTCCATGATTTTAACTATAGACAAGTTTTTAGTATTAGAAATCTTGAAACAACCCTGCATGACTCGATGCATCCTATTTTGCAGAAAAACAAATTAAAGAATATATATGGCATTACATCCATCTTCAGACTGTCACGGAACAATCATTGACACCAGCATTATAAATTGAATATGGTTAGGTACATATTCTCGAATGCTTTACACATTGCAAAAGTTTCCAGTCACATCTAAATGGGCATTGATTCATGAGTATCTAAATGGAAAATGTCCATCACGTTTGTAAAATCTATAAATGACTTGTCAAGCATTTGGAAACTGAGAATTTGAAACCAAGCATGGAATTGTATGGCCCTGGGAACTAATGCGATAGACTTCTTGTATGTACCTGAACAATTTTAAATCATTTACCCTTTCACATTTATGGTTTAGTTTTATCACAAGAAGAAACTGCTCAGTCATTAGATTCATGCTGCCCATACAGCATAGAGCTTGGCTATGTGATTTAAAGCTATATTAAAATTTCAAAATGCTGCAAAGATGGGGAGAGACTAATCTAATGACATCCCCAGCTGACTTCCCCTTCTCTGGTTTAGTTGATCGACCAGTCCCTATGTGTGACCAATCTCTCCTTCATGTGTACAATCAGCTGAAGCAGGGGAGAAGAATATAGCTGAGGACCACATTGGTTGAGTAGAACCTCTCCTTACGTTCTCCAGCTGGCTTTCAATCTACGTTCTTTTTTGAAATGCTGCAGCATTTCAGAATGAATCATACCTCCCTGAAAACCAACAGCCAGGCTCCCATTGATGATACTTTTGTTGGGGCAACTTGAATCTAATGATAGATCCCCATTTAATCAACACAGATGAGATCCACAATGGCTCCACCCAAAGGTAAACTGTAATAAGTTATTACAGTCAATCAAATTAATCCATTTGTTTAAAACCTTACACATGCACCTAAAACTCTACTATAAAACTTGAATACTGGTCTTTGGGTGCAAGTTTATTTTTATTTTTTTTGTCCTTTATCTTATTAGCCTATTATGCCTCCACCAAGTCGCAGATGTGAAATGTTATGTGCCTCTGCCAATATATGGCTAATAAAATGCACAGCTTGCTTTTATGGCAGGAAGAGAAAACAGAAATGGCTGCACCCAATGTAAGTACTTTTCTGCTTGAAAAGCGAGAATGCCATTGGAGAGAGTTCAGCAGCTGATTCCTGCTACCGGAATCATGGGCACGATGAGCTTTGGCTCAGTTTTGCTGAGGCAATTTTTTTCTTCTAAAATCCTTAGGTGTTTCAGAGAGAAACATTTAAAAGGTGGGAACCAGGTGCCTTGGGTGACTAGTCCAAGACGCAGAACCCCAAGGGATTCTCCCAGCCCTTCTCTCCATGATTGACAAGTCTATTCCTACATGTATGCAAGGGAGAGATCTGTAGCTCAAGGGAGCAGGGTGAGGAGAAACTGCCAGGAATTTTAGTCTAGGAAGAGGTTTCACATGTACCCATTCAGATGGAGACGTTTATTCTCAGCGAGGTAAGGCAAGCGTAGGGCCTGGTATAAGAGAGATGCCGTAAAGGGGCTACCAGGTACACATAAAATTGGCCATTTTTATGCGCTAAACGCTCTCATTTTTCATATTTCTAGTGCAGTAACGCAGTTCAAATATCGTATTTCAAGTTTGTATGTTCTAGCGCTGCAGTGTGCTGCCTTATTTACTTTCCTTTCTAATGAGACGCAGCACAGCCGTCACTCCTGGCTCCTGCGCTGTAAGTACAAAGGGCAGCGCAACTGCGCATGCCCAGAAAAAAAACTTACAGAGCAGGCGCCAGGAACTATAATGCAGGAAGAGGAGGCGGCACCCGGCGCGCACAAGCCAGGAGTGACGGCTGTGCTGCGTCTCATTACAAAGGAAAGTCCCACCTCCCGGATGGATCAGGGTATGTGGGGGCAAATTTTTTAAAGGGTTTATTTCAGCGTGTGCAGGCATTTGTAACTAAAGAACCACCTTGTCAGAATGCAGCATTAGTGCTGCACAAGGTGGCTCTTTTAGTTACAAATGCCTGAGGGGGGTGACAGGTTCCCTTTAAGGCCTCAGGTCACAGACGGAACACAGTCTGCTGCTCTGAGTTATGGATCAAAATCACCCACTCATGTCTAGTTTTTTTCTAGCATATTATCTCAGTAATAAATAAATCTCAGCATATTAGCTCAGTAATACATGAATTTATCTTCACTCAACAAAGATTTTACCTGGGAATTCTGAGAATGATCGATCAGTCCAGAAAGATAAAAAAAAGCTAATTTCTCTGATAAGTTACAGTACAGACTAAAAGTTTGGACACACTTCATTAAAAGATTTTTCTTTATTTTCATTACTATGAAAATTGTACATTCACACTGAAGGCATCAAAACTATGAATTAACATGTGGAATTATATACTTAATAAAAAAGTGTGAAACAATGGAAATTATGTCTTATATTCTAGGTTCTTCTTTTGCTTTGATGACTGCTTTGCACACTCTTGGCATTCTCTTGATGAGCTTCAAGAGGTAGTCACCGGGAATGGTTTTCACTTCACAGGTGTGCCCTGTCAGGTTTAATAAGTGGGATTTCTTGCCTTATAAATGGGGTTGGGACCATCAGTTGCGTTGTGCATTAGTCTGGTGGATACACAGCTGATAGTCCTACTGAAGAGACTGTTAGAATTTGTATTATGGCAAGAAAAAAGCACCTTAGTAAAGAAAAACGAGTGGCCATCATTACTTTAAGAAATGAAGGTCAGTCAGTCTGAAAAATTGGGCAAACTTTGGAAGTGTCCACAAGTGCAGTGGCAAAAACCATCAAGTGCTACAAATAAACTGGCTCACATGAGGACCGCCCCAGGAAAGGAAGACCAAGAGTAACCTCTGCTTCTGAGGAGAAGTTTATCAGAGTTACCAGCCTCAGAAATCGCAGGTTAACAGCTGCTCAGATTAGAGACCAGGTCAATGCCACACAGAGTTCTAGCAGCAGACACATCTCTACAACAACTGTTAAGAGGACACTTTGTGCAGCAGGCCTTCATGATAAATTAACGGCTAGGAAACCACTGCTAAGGACAGGCAATAAGCAGAAGAGACTTGTTTGGGCTAAAGAACACAAGGAATGGACATTAGACCAGTGGAAATCTGTGCTTTGGTCTGATGAGTCCAAATTTGAGATCTTTGGTTCAACCACCGTGTCTGTGTGCGACGCAGAAAAGGTGAACGGATGGACTCTACATGACTGGTTCCCACCGTGAAGCATGGAGGATGAGGTGTGATGGTGTGGGGGTGCTTTACTGGTGACACTGTTGGGGATTTATTCAAAATTGAAGGCATACTGAACCAGCATGGCTACCACAGCATCTTGCAGCGGCATGCTATTCTATCAGGTTTGCGTTTAGTTGGACCATCATTTATTTTTCAACAGAACAATGACCATAAAACACTCCTCCAGGCTGTGTAAGGGTTATTTGACCAAGAAGGAGAGTGATGGGGTACACCGCCAGATGACCTGGCCTCCACAGTCACAGGACCTGAACCCAATCGAGATGGTTTGGGGTGAGCTGTACTGCAGAGCGAAGGCAAAAAGGCTAACAAGTGCTAAGCATCTCTGAGAACTCCTTCAAGATTGTTGAAGTGAAAACCATTCCCGGTGACTACCTCTTGAAGCTCATCAAGAGAATGCCAAGAGTGTGCAAAGCAGTCATCAAAGCAAAAGGTGGCTACTTTGAAGAACCTAGAATATGACAATTTCAGTTGTTTCACACTTTTTTGTTACGTATATAATTCCACATGTGTTAATTCACAGTTTGATGACTTCAGTGTGAATGCACAATTTTCATAGTCCTGAAAATACAGAAAAATCTTTAAATGAGAAGGTGTGTCCAAACTTTTGGTCTGTACTGTATGTGAAAAAGTTTTTTTTTATTTTTTAATTTTCATATGATCAATGTATAAAATAAATATTAAAATGACAGTTCGGTCCTGTGCATATCTGCACAATCAGTGCGTTTTTTTCTGCACAGATTTGTCACAAAACCAGAAGGGTTTCCTGAGGCCCACAAAGTGAACGAGAATTCTGAAGTCTCATGTGTACATTGCATATTATTGATTTGCAGATTTGGTGAAGATTTAAATCTGCTATATGTCAATTCTTTCACGTCATTTTTTTGCTGCAAATTTCACTCATACTAATGACTCATGAGTGGGGATAAATCTGCACCAAAAATGCATGTAAAATACCGGATTACTCACCGGTAATGCTCTTTTATAGAGCCCATGACAGCACCCACGAGAGAGGGGATCCGCCCCTAGGAACAGGAAACCTACAGAGAGATAAAAGGGGCGGCCCCCCCTCGCTCCTCAGTTGTTTTACAGAGAATAGGAGGAACCGCCGCCAGGTTTTTTAGTTAATAGGTTCAGGTATATATAAATATATACATATTTACAACCTTATACTATATCCTTCTAATATTTACACCTTACCAACAAAGCACCACGTGCAACTATATACAGAAAAGGGAGGGATGTGAATGGGTGCTGTCATGGGCTCTATAAAAGAGCATTACCGGTGAGTAATCCGGTATTTTCCATTCGCCATGACAGCACCCACAAGAGAATTTCAGAGACTATAGATTGGGTGGGTTAACTGAGTCAAGAACCGAAACCCCAAAGGTAAGATCAGAAGCCGCGGATAGGTCTAACCTATAGTGCCTATAGAAGGTGCCTGGTGAAGCCCAAGTTGCGGCCTTACATATAAGTTCTATTGGCACGTTCGCCCTTTCTGCCCAGGAGGTTGATACGGCCCTTGTGGAATGAGCCCCCACATGCATCGGAGGATCTCTTCCTTTGGCTCTGTAAGCCAAGGTTATGGCTTCTCTGATCCAACGAGATAACGTCCCCTTCGTGACTCTGGATCCTTTGGTTTTACCCTGAAAAGACACAAACAGGGCCCTACTCTTTCTCCAGTCCCTAGTTCTCTCTAAGTAGGCTAGAATAGTCCTCTTAACATCTAGGGTATGAAGTCTTACTTCTTCTGGAGATGAGTGGTCTTTATAAAAAGGTAGGTAATAGGATCTCTTGGGATCTATGAAAACTAGAAGCCACTTTAGGTAGGTAACATGGGTCTGTTCTTAAAACTATTCTATCAGGTGTTATAGATAAGTATGGAGGATCGATTGACAACGCCTGCAGATCACTCACTCTTCTAGCTGACACCAAAGCTACCAACAATATCGCTTTTAATGAAATGTTCTTTAATGAGGCTGCATGGATAGGCTCAAATGGGCTTTGTGTCAATGCATCCAAGACCAAAGCTAAATCCCACTGGGGCACCTGTGGAATATTTATTGGCTTCGACCGTTCACATGCGGATATAAAACGGGATATCCATCTATCACCTGCGATATCATAACTGAAGAGGGCTCCTAACGCTGAAACCTGAACTTTCAAAGTATTAACTGAAAGTCCCAAATCTAGCCCTTTTTGTAAAAACTCTAGTATTGAGAATATAGGCACCTCTGAAGAAATTTGTGTAGTGTGAAACTGAAGAAATTTTTTCCAGACTCTAACATAAATTCTGGTGGTAGAAGGCTTTCTACTCTTCATAAGGGTATCTATTAAACCACTAGAAAACCCTCTCTTGCTTAGTAATTGCCTCTCAAATTCCAGGCAGTTAAGTTCATGCCCTTCACCTGAGGATGGAAAAACGGACCTTGAGACAGCATGTTGTCGGCCAGAGGCAGAATCCACGGATCTGTCACCGACATGGCTCTGAGCCATGAAAACCATGGCCTCTTGGGCCAAAAGGGGGCTATTAGCAGAACCCTTGCCCCTTCCTCTCTTATCTTCCTTATCACCGTGGGAAATAGATTCCATGGGGGAAATGCGTATGCCAGGTCGAATGTCCACGGTACCTGAAGGGCATCTAATATGTCTGGATTGTCCAGCCTGCACAGGGAGGCAAACATCCTGACCTGTCGATTGGATCTTGTTGAGAACAAGTCTATCTGAGGCATGCCCCATCGAGATGTTATCATTCTGAAAATGTTCCTGTTGAGCATCCATTCCCCCTGATGAAGAGTATGACGACTTAGAAAATCGGCCTGAAAGTTGTCTACCCCTCTTATGTGTACCGCTGATAAGGACAACAGATGACCTTCGGCTAGCCTTATGATGTCTGACGCCACCTTCATAAGAGTGTCTGACCTTGTACCTCCTTGACGGTTTAGATAGGCCACCGCAGAGGTGTTGTCGGAGAGGACCCTTGTGTGAGAGCCTCGCAGCTGAGGAAGAAAGTGGAGCAGGGAATAATATACAGCTCTTAACGCTTTTACATTAGAAGAATTACCATACTCTGACGTGGACCAGAGACCCTGGACCATCTGATCCTGAAAATGTGCTCCCCAACCATCAGGACTAGCATCTGTGGTAACTATATTTGAAGGAGTGATTACCCACAGGACTCCTTTTGACAGATTTCCCCAATCTAACCACCAAGTGAGGGAGTGTACCACTTCTGACGGAAGAAAAACTATCTGGTCTAGACATCCCTGATTTTCAATACTCTCCTGTAATATAAATCTCTGCAGCTGCCTGGTATGAAACTGTGCCCACTCAACTGCAGGAATACAAGAAGTTAACGAGCCTAGTAATGACATGGCACTTCTCAAAGTCATACTACGCCTATTGACTGCTAAGTTCACTTTATCAATTATGGAGGTCTTTTTGCTATCTGGCAGACAACATATTTGTTCAACTGAATCTAAAAGGAGGCCAAGGAACTTCTGACACGTAACAGGCCGGAGTCTGGATTTCTCCCAATTAATAATCCAACCAAGAGATTGCAATGAAAAAGCTACCTCCTCCAATCTCTGTTCACACTGTAGGGAGTCCTTTCCCACTATTAGTAGATCATCTAGATACGGGATGACTAGTGTGTCTTTTAACCGTAAAAAAGACATTACTTCCAACAACAATTTCGTGAACACCCTCGGAGCCATAGATAAGCCAAAGGGCATTGCCCTATACTGCAGATGACAAACCTGACCATCTAATACAACTGCCACTCTAAGAAACTGCTGGTGTAACCGGTGTATAGGCAGATGGTAGTAAGCATCCTTAAGATCCAGTACCACCATGTAACAATTGGGAAATAAATTTTTTATGGCTGACCGAATGGACTACATTTTAAAGGCTTTAGGTCTTATGAAGGTGTTTAACTTCCTCAAATTAAATATAGTCCTAAAGGACCCATCAGGCTTAGTTATCAGAAATAAGGGAGAATAAAAGCCCTTTCCTATTTCAGATGGTGGAACTTTTATTAATACTTGTTTGGACAAAAGAGATTTGACTTCAGTTTCCAGCGCTTCTTGCTGCAGCCTGGATTTTTGGGAGGTAAGAAGAAAAGAATCCGGAGGTATTCGGATGAGGTCTAAGGTGAGACCTGACGAAATTAAATTTAAGGCCCATGTATTGGCCGTTATCTCTTTCCATTGTCCTATAAATTGCAGCAATCTACCGCCCACTGGTGGAATAGGGTTCACGGAACTTATCCGCTGGTTTGAAGGGTCGCTTGTTGAACAAATTGCCCTTCTGCCTGAACTCCCTGTTACTCCAGCGGTCTTTAAAGCCTCCTTTCCTTCCAAATGGTGGCTTCCTGAACGCCCTTCTGTAGGAAGGAATAAAGGGATTAGGAAACCCCTTTTTCCTTTCGCCCGCCTTAGTGAGTATGTCATCCAGGACAGCTCCAAAGAGGTACTCACCCTGGCAGGGAATGGCACACAACTTAGCTCTGGATTGGGCATCTCCCTTCCAGTTCTTTAGCCACAATGCCCGACGGGCCGTATTTGAGAGATTAGCTGATCTCGCTGCCAGGCGGAGAGAGTCTATTGAGGCATCAGATATAAATGCAGCAGCCCCCTTGATCAATGGAATGGAGGCCCGCAACTTCTCCCTGGACATGCCACTTCTGATGTTCTGATCTAGCTGCTCCAGCCAGACCAACATGGATCTACTGGTACAAGTAGCGGAGATTGCAGGCTTAAATGCAGTCACACAGGCTTCCCATAATTTTTTGAGAAGCGCATCAGATTTTCTGTCCATTGGGTCGGACAAAGAACCCGCATCTTCTACCGGTAAAGCGGAACGGCGAGCGGTAGATGCCACAGCCGCATCAACCTTCGGTACTTTAGCCCAGGTGGCCAAGTCCTCATCATCAAAGGGGTAGCGTATCTTACAGGACACTGGCACAAACCCCTTTTGACCCTTACTCCATTCTTTCTTGACCAGGTCTTTTATAGCCTGGTTCACTGGGAACACATGGCTCTTTCGCTGAGACAGACCCGCGAACATTACTTCCTGCTGAGTCTGAGGTTCCTTTAATTCAGAAACCCCCATAGTACTCCTTACGGATTTAACCAAGTTATTTATGCCATCAGTAGGAAAGCAGACATAGTCCTCCTCATCTGATGAACCCGATAACTGAGAGACATCTGACTCGACCTCCCCACTTTCTGCCGACGTGTCAGCTTTAGGCGAGATGCCCTGCTAACTCTCCTTTCCATATTTACAGACGGACTGCCTCGTAAATTCTGAAGCTCCTCCCGAATCATAAGACGTATTTCGTTCATTTTAACAGACTCTTCCTGCCGCAGGGTGTTATCTATACAGGCTTGGCACAATTTTTTGCTATATGCATCAGGTAAGGGCTCAGTACATATTGCACACTGCACGTGCTTGGTCTTTCCAGTCCTCTTCCCCTACAAATACATAAGGAGAGGAGACCAACATAAGCCTTCATAAAGCTTAAGAAAACACTCACCCCGAAGTATCTGTATATACCGGGTTTCGACTCTTTTGTTCGGCCTGGGGTGTGCCACGGGACGACCTCCTCCCTGACTTGTCAGTGGAGTCGCTCACTTTTGCACCACTTCTCTTCCTGACATTCTCACTAGGTACAATTAACTCCTCCATAGGGCGCTCACAAATCTCCTCATGGGATGACATTCCTCTCCCTTCCACACGCACTTCCTACACAGCTGAGCTGTAATTTATAACGCCAGTCCCACACACCCCCTCCCCCTTTTTTTTTTTTTTTTTTTTTACCAGTTCCGTAGTGTAGCTCGGGGGGGAGGGGAGGGGGATGATCGCTCCTAATAATCAGTATGGCGACGCCCCCGGAAGTGACAGCGCGACCCTGGAGTTCAGGGAGCGCCGCCGCACTGCGCACGCGCCGGCGTCCCCGCAGCTTGCCGGCCGCTTCATCATTAAGCGCCGACCCCTGTCAGGCCCTGCCCTCGGAGTCCTGGAGCGCCGCTGCACTGCGCATGCGCCGGCGTCCTCACCTGCCGGCCGCTCTTGCAAGGCTGCACCGGAAATGAGACTGAGCCCCGGGAGCGCCGCAGCACTGTGCCTGTGCTGGCGTCCCCGTTGTTTGCCGGCCGCTTCCACCGCCATCAAGGAACGGAGAAGCGTCGCCGATCTGCCAGGCAGCACCGAAATCAGCCCCTTACCTGAGGTACCTTCCTTGGTTAATATCTACAACGATGCCCCAGCAGGGACATTGTTGTTCCAAGCTGTCGCAGATGAGGGGGGAGCCAGCAGGAACCCCCGACTCTGTCCATCCGTCCTGGAGCCCCTGTCTCTCAGCAGAGACGGACAGGCGGCATCCAGGCGGACCTTCCTCTTCATCTGTACTCCATAGAGTTCCTCTGTGGGTTCCCTTCTAGGAACAGGAAACCAACTGAGGAGCGAGGGGGGGCCGCCCCTTTTATCTCTCTGTAGGTTTCCTGTTCCTAGGGGCGGATCCCCTCTCTCGTGGGTGCGGTCATGGCGAATGGAGAAAAGCGCATCAAAAATGTGTATTTTACGCAGCGTTATTCCTGCGAAGAGATGCAGAAATGTTTGCACCAAATACTTAACATATGCAGATGCCCTTACTCTTTCAAGTTAATCTGTCAACTGGTCTTTGCTACTCCATTTGAGCGAAGCATGATGATGGGGCAGAAACCCCAATTCCAGGGTTGTATCACTTACTGGGCTCCTTCCTCCGTATAATCCCACCCACACCACTAATTATCAGCTTTCAACGTATTCACATTGTACACAGAAAGTGTTCTCTCAGTGGTGGCGATACATCAAGATTAAATCACTGGACGTTTGATTAAGGAGGCGTGACCCCAAAAACTGATGCTTAATATGTTTTTTACATATCCTGCAGCTTTTTATCATCACTCTCCCCATTGGGCTTCATAAATTCTCTATTAGTTTGTCTTTGGATTTTGGGAAGAAACCAATCTACCATGAGGAAAACCAAGTAAACATAAGTAAAACATACACTTGATTTCAATCCAACACTGCAAAGCTAAAGTGTTAACCTCTGAGCTACCAAGCTACCAGGTAAATGAAACAACTACTTAGTTTTGCTAAAATTCAACGGAAAACCAGTCAGCATGTAAAACACATTTTGATTTTGATATGCTGCAATTTTGTCAGTGGTAGGAGCTGAGTAACATTCTACAAACTGAGTTCTACTGACACACCAGCACTAGGTTGTAGCTTTATCTGCCACTAATTTGTAACGTAAAGCACAATTACCTCCTTGACTAAAACGGTCTAATTACTTTTTAACTTTAGTAGCTCTCTTTCCCAGGTAATGGAAAGTAGGTGGCTCAGAAGGTTCCTTTTGGACCATATCAGAATATCCAACTATTACAGGACTGTTATAGTATTGAGACCCTATTGGAGACTTCGCTTAGGAGCCCAGAAACTTCAAAACATGCCATTGATTTTTGGTAATTAAGTCAGAATCACACACTAGTAACACATCTTTTCTAATGTAATGTTTTAAAGTAGGATCATATAAAGAATGCAGTGTCTATGCCACCGACTGTTTAGACAAGGATAAACAGAACATACTCGCGGAGTTGAAGTCAAGCTTCGCCTGATTTCCGCTGAAGGCCTTGTGAGAACATTGTAATTAGATTGCTAAAGCCTAGGATTCCAAGCTGTTCTGAAAATCACTTTTCAAACTCTATTCATCTATCGTGCTTTATATTTCTCTACCAAGAGAAATTGAATTCACCAGCCACTGAGCTCTATAAAAATCAACTATAGAAGGACAAACCACTCATGCCAAGCTACTGCCTGTGAACGCATATGGATGACTGAGGCAAGCGGATCTTAAGAAAGGGCTGAGGGAAAATTTGTTTCAGAAGAAGCTATAGATCAGTGTTGTGATGATTAATTCCTAATCATTTTGGTCTCCTACTATGTAGCAAAGAACTTTTTTTTTTTTTTTTTAAATTGCACCGTCTCAGTGAAGACCCACTTAATAAAGAGTACAATAAAAATAAAATTGACTCTAGATTTCACTGACCAGGATATAAACTACCTTCATTGTTATGCGTTACAACCTGTTACCCACTACAACATTTTTTTTAGATGAATTAAAAGTAAGCTTTAATGCCACAATTCTGGCTAAGAAAAAAAAAACTTTGAAAAGTTGCTAAATTTTGTTGCAACACAAAGCTGCACTTAAAATGCTGCTGCTTTTGGCATTCTCACATCATTTTCTCCCAGTTCAGGCAAAGTTAGCAAAGGCAACCTCTTGATGAAGATTCATGATGGAGTCAAATGCTACTA
Source organism: Ranitomeya imitator (assembly GCF_032444005.1). Classification (NCBI taxonomy): domain Eukaryota; kingdom Metazoa; phylum Chordata; class Amphibia; order Anura; family Dendrobatidae; genus Ranitomeya; species Ranitomeya imitator. The sequence goes on from NC_091286.1 coordinate 67,785,519, forward strand.
ATTTATCAAGACTGGTGATGAAAAATGTGTCAAGTAGCGATGAGCGAGTGTGCTCGTTACTCGAGTTTTCCCAAGCATGATCGGGTGTTCTCCGAGTATCTTGGGCGTGCTCATAGATCACTGGGGAACACAATTTTTTAAGAGTTAGGTCAGACAACTGTTCTTAATTTTTGGATGCTGAATCCAGAAATGATCTCAGTTTTTCTCTATCACAACAAGTTTTTGAACTATAGGATTTTTGTCTTCTCAAAACTATGTAAACTACTGTACCTAAAAAGTGTTGGTTTTTTTTTTAAATAGTACAAATATGAACAAAAAATGAAATATATAGGAAATAGGCATGACAAAGTTGTGACTACTCTTACAAGTTGCCACGTAGCTCTATGAGTCGAATTGTAATCAGATAACAAGTCTTATTACAGATATCAGTGCAATTGTGCTTCTCTGGCAGGTAAGTTGTGTAGGAAAAACTTGACGTGCTAGAAAACAACTGACTACATTTTTGGAATCAGCATGCCAATTTTAGTATAAATCAGCTCAAAAACCTAACTCAACAGAAAATGTTTTTCAAATTGTTCCCCTGTGTTATGTTTGTGTCACCGCAGCTGCATGATTTGCGGCTGTTGGATAACCTTAACACATGCAGGGATTGCCTGTTTGTTAGGGAATCCCCACATACATTCAGGCTGTCTGGCAGCCGCAAATCATGCAGCTGCGGGGACTCAAACATCTACGAGCACGCCCAAGATACTCGGAGAACACCCGAGCATGCTCGGAAAACTCGAGTAACGAGCACACTTGCTCATCACTTGTGTCAAAGTGTTAAGTTTGTAATTTAAAAAAAACCCTTGCATCTGCACATAAATTGGGACACTACTGCAACGTAGTGCATTGGCTGGATGGAATTACAAGAGATATTACCATCCTCTTTCAAAGCACAATGTTTGGAAATGCAGTGGGCAAATCGTTTCTCATTACAATTTAATCCACATTTGTTTAATCGATAATGCAATGCAATTCCTGACTGACACACCCTTATTAGATAAATTTAAATGTGCAAGTAAGGAGATACATTTGTTATCAAATGTTTCCACAGTAGTATGGGATTTAACACTTGATTGTGCTTGCTGTTTTTTGCAGCAAAGGTAGTTTTTTGACCACTTCTACAGCTACCCTTACAAGGTGGAAAGAATGTTAATTTTTATGCATATCACAAACTGCTTGTGGCCCAGATGTTTTTAAGTAACGCCTCATTCTTTAATTACACCACTGTGTCATGATCCTATGGTAGTTTTCAGACAGATGTGCCAGGAGTTAATTATTTGTGGCCTCTTTCTGGTTCTGGGAGGGCTTTTATAGCCTTGGTTAGCTCGAGTCCTTGTCAGTTATACTCCTGCCCTCGGCTGAGTTAAGTTGACCCTGGTGTTTTGTGTGTTTGTGCCTTGTGCCTTGTGCCTGCTCTGCGTGAATATTTCCTATTGCTGATCCAGTCTGTCCCCCACTTTGCTATTGCCTGTTGATTCTGTACTTCGTTGTTCACTTCTATTGTTAATGTACTCCAGCTTGACACCTAACTATGTTTTTGCCTCACTCCTTTTGTCCTGTGCTGTCCTCCTGTTACTGACCTTGGCTTGTCTGACTCGGCTCCCAGCATTGCCGGCTCATAGCTTCAGCCTTGCGCCCCCCAGTACGCTTGGGTGCTAGCTCTTGTCTTTAGGACCTTCCCGCTCTGGTCATGTGACCGCCAGGTCCTGTGTCTCTGCACTCTGCCGCTTCAACCTGCTACTCTCTCCTTCCCTCCCCTCTGGAGTGTGCGAACGGTAAGTACAGTCTTCTTCGGTACAGTCCTTTCCCTCTCTAGTGTGTATGCACTGTACACACTGTCTGTTTCCTCACACACTGCTCTCTCTTTAACCATTATATACTTTAAAATATGTCCTTTTCATACTGTTTGTATATACGTGATGAACGAGCTGATATGACAAACGTGTAGTGGTTTTCATGAATCTGTTCTAAATAAATTTGTTAAACAACCATTTATGGCGATATGGACCATATTTGATCATAAAATTTAGGCAATAAGCAGCAGCACCACACAAGCAGATTGTATTTTTGATTTTAATCTACATATGACCATACTAGAAAGGATATGCAGACAGTGATGAGCTCAGCTACACAAAAGTAGTTTATATCACTTTATCACCGATTAAAGCCAATGTCCCATTTTGTCTTCAAAAAGAGGTTCAGCGTCAGCGTTTGTACCTTACCATAAATTCTATTGAATACCTTACCACTGATTTTAAAGATTAGAATTCACACAGGCTGTGAAATTTTGCATAAATCAAACGCTAAAGAATTTCTAATAGCCACAAAATGTACAGTAGGGAATACAGTATCTTACATATAATTCAGACTAGTTTGAACCCATATCTTGGTGAACGGGTATTTTCAAAAACTGGTGACTATCTTACTGGGTTTGCCACCGAACTTACTCTCTGCCTTTTAGGTACTCTAATAACACTTTGCATGTTAGCGGATGAGCCACCGTGCTGTTCTAAGGTGAATTTATACATATTAGATTAACCTGTGTTTTCGTTTTTCGCTTCCCTTCTTTCCAGAGCCATAACTTTTTTATTTTTCCATCAATATGATGTTGTGAGGGCTTACTTTTTAAGGGACAAGTTGCACTTTTGAATGACACCATTGGTTTTAGCATGGAGTGTACTACAAAACGGGAAAAAATTCCAAGTGTGGTGAAATTGCAAAAAAAAAGTGCAATCCCATACTTGTTTTTTTGTTTGGCTTTTTTCCTAGGTTCACTAAATGCTAAAACTGACATGCTATTTTGATTCTCCAGGTCATTAGAAGTTCATAGACACCAAACTTGTCTAGGTTATTTTTTATCTATGTGCCAAAAAAAAAATTCCAAACTTTGCTAAAAAAAAAAAAAAATAGTGCAGTTTTCCGATACCCGTAGCGTCTCCATTTTTCGTGATCTGGGGTTGGATCAGGGTTTATTTTTTGCATGCCGACATGACATTTGCATGACATTTTTAACCCCTTAGTGACGGAGCCAAATTTTTTAAATCTGACCAGTGTCACTTTATGTGATAATAACTCTGTAACGCTTCAACAAATCCCAGTGATTTTGAGATTGTTTTTTCAGGACACATTATACTTTATGATAATGGTAAATTTAGGTCGATATGTCTTGTGTTTATTTATAAAAAATATCAGAAATTTGAGAAAAATGTTAAAAAATAGCAATTTTTAAACTTTGGATGATTATCCCTTTAATCTAGATAGTCATACCACAGCAAAATATTAATAAATAACATTTCCCACATGTCTGCTTTACATCAGCATCATTTGTAAAATGTTATTTTATTTTGTTAGCATTTTAGGAGGTTTAAAAATGTAGCAGTAATTTTTCATTTTTTCAAGAAAATGTACAAAATTTATTTTTTTAGGACTTATCCATATTTGAAGTGACTTTAGGGGTCCCATTTATTGGGAAACACCCAAAGGTGATGCCATTTTAAAAAACAGCACCCCTTGACATACTGAGAACTGCTGTCGGGTAGTTTATTAACCCTTCAGGTGCTTTTCAGGAAATAATGCAAAGTGGCATGACAGAAATGAAGAAGTGTATTTTTACCACCTAAATGTCTCTAACTTCTAAACAGATTACTACAGCCGTCAGACTCTGAGGCCGCTATTTGGTCATGAATTGCTATGGCAAACATCAGGACAACAAAATCATGATCTGAGGGCACCAATTGGGATATAGAGGGAGCCCCCATATTCTGTTAACCATTTATAATGATGTAGTCACTATTGACAGCAGCATCTACGGGGTTAAACAGATTTGGACAGTGCAAACACTGATCGTGGGTGATACAGCAAGTTGTCAGCTATAGTGTACAGCCGACAGCTGCTGGATTGTCACCTGTATGGGGAGGCCATTCTCTTATATCTCAGGTCAGTTAAAAGACGTATTGGCGGTCACTAAGGGGTTAATGATACCATTTTGGTGCAGATACGCTCTTTTGATCGCCCGTTATTACATTTTAATGCAATGTTGTAGCGACCAAAAAAATGTAATTCTGGCGCTTCAAATTTTTTTCTCGCTACGCCGTTTAGCGATCAGCATAATCCTTTTTTTTATTGATAGATCGGGCGATTCTGAACACAACGATACCAAATAAGTGTAGGTTTGATTTTATTTTTATGGTTTTATTTTGAATGGGGCGAAAGGGGGGTGATTGAAACTTTTATATTTTTTTCATTTTTTTTTGTAAACTTTTTTTGTTTTACTTTTGCCATACAAAAGCCTCCATGGGAGGATAGAAGCTGGCATAGCCTGATCGGCTCTGCTACATAGGAGCGATGCTCAGATCGCTCCCATGTAGCAGAATTACAGGCTTGCTATGAGCGCCGACGACAGGGTGACGCTCATAGCAATCCGGCATCAACAACCATAGAGGTCTCAAAGAAACCTCTGGTTGTCATGCCGATGCATCGCTCACCCCCAATCACATGACTGGTTCAGCGATGCGCTAATTTCCGACCCGATGGCCGGTAGCGCTAGTTAAATGCCGCTGTCTGCATTTGACAGCTGCATTTAACTAGTTAATAGTGGGGGTGGATCGCGATTCCACCCATTGCTATTGCGGGCACATGTCAGCTGTACAAAACAGCTGACATGTCTCAGCTTTGATGCGGACTCACCGCTGGAGCCCACATCAAAGCAGGGAATCTGACCTCGGACGAACTATCCTGTTCGAGGTCAGAAAGGGGTTGAAGTTAAAAGAAATGGCCAATTTGGATCATAATAAACAATCATCATCTGGTTTGGGGATATGTAAGACCACTTGTTATAACTGACAAACATTCATTATTGTGTAAAACACCACTTGGGAGCTTTGTTGTTTTTCAGCCAATTAAAATAACTGGCTGCAACATTAGAAGAAAAAAAATTGGCCAAAGTAGTGTGTGAAGTATTTTGCATCATTGATAAACAAAATTTGATTACGGTAAGTGTCTATGGAACCTTTAGAGTAATTTTCTCATCGTTGTATTGTTGTGTATCGTATATCTTTTAACCCCTTCACGACCACCACCTGTAAATAAATGTCATCGCTTGCTGGGCTTTGAGCAGTTCTGACATTTCTCTATGGTTGGCAGTCTTGGAGTGCTCGCGATACTGAGAGTCCTTCAAGCGCTGGGATTCTGGTGCAAAGCGATAGCTCTGACTGGCTACATTGTTGGGACCGGATTGGCTCAGGTCCTGATGATGTTAACCATATGTTATCTTCCAGGTGCTGCGATTGTGGTATTTAGAGGGGGCCCTGTATACCAGGATGTGGATGAGGGGGGAGTAGAATAGGTGTTTAACTGGTACCAGTAACCCAAAATAAACCAATACTTGGAAAAATGTCCAAAAGTCAAAAATACTTTATTTAAACCTTCAAACTGCACAAGAACAATTAAAAAAAAAAATACATGTGTTTCCCTCCCCCCCCCCCCCCCCTTTTTTTTTTTTTTTTTTTTTTTTTTTTAATAACAGCTCACCACTGCCGCCCCAGAAGTGATGCATCAAATGAGATGTGGATTTTCCCGGTATGTAGGCAATTGGTGTAATGGTTTTTGGAGTTGATATTAACTGTGAATTATCCAAAAACACAGCTGGCACCAAAGCCTTGGTGCAAGTAACAGAGGAGAGGTGTTATCCATCAGACACCCACTAACCCAGTAATAAAAACGTAAAAAAAATAAATAAATAAGCATGCACAAAGAAAAACACTGTAATGAGAAAGACTTCTCCCACACATACAAAAATTCTATACGACCTGAAGGTAAAGAAAAAAAGGGAAAATTTTTATTTTTTATTTTTTATTATATAATAAGATATCCAATATGTACACATTAGATGACCATACTAATCTACAGAATCAATTCAATAGGTAATTTGGTGTGCAATCTTGACAGAAAAAAAAAGTAAAAACAAAAATAGCATTTTATATACATTTACCTTGCAAAGAAAGATGTACACATACAATAAAATCTATAAAATTATGTCAATCTTTTGCAACGCAATACATCTATGTTGGTAGGACCCGTTGAAGTGCTGAGGCACGAAACGGCTGTTGTCCGTTCTGTTCACATCCCTCCCTGCATAGTTCAAAAAATGTCCAAATAAAAATTGTGACTACAGATCACGGGTAAGTGCAATTCTTTTTTGCTTCTTTCTCCTGGACATCTATGTATCTATGTATGAACGTATCTCCCCTCACATACAGTGCCAGTGACCCTGTCAAATACTTTCACAAAGAAAATAAAACAAAAGTAAAACAAAAATAGCTTTTTTATGCATTTAGTTGCAAAGACACACAAATATATAAAAAAGTGGTAAAAATGAGTTATGGCTGCTGAAAAGCAAAGGCAAAAATTTAAGAAAAAAAAATGGCCTTCCAGGACTGGTCATAGATGGGTTAACCTACATGCAAAATAAACGACACATTTATGGAATCAGTTGTTCTGGTATTTGCAGGAATATAATGAAGCTCTAGCGGATTTTACTGGGTAAAAATAACTTGGGAACACTTTAGTCTGGTCTTTAACAAGCCTGCTGAGTGACATCAGCACAACATCACCCGTGGCCGGTGGCTAAGTCCTTTTGTCGAAGATATGAAAGAGTGGAGGATGTCAATGCCGACATCTTTTCAAAACGGAATTCATGCATGTCACTGAAAAATGCAGCAGGCAGAAAACCGTATAGTGTAAATTACATATCAGCCAATGGGTGTTGTAGGAATCAAAATAAGGAGTTTTTCTAAATTCCTATAATAGGGTTCTGTTCTCTCCAATGCACAGCAATGACAACAGTCTGAGCTGTCTGAGAACTTTTTCTGCAAAACAGTCTATTCTCCCAAGGATAATATTGTTCTTTTATCATCGCATATGTCCATTTTGTTATTACAGGGTTATATACTGTATAGTTACAGGTTACAAAGGAGATCAATAATTTATGAATTTTGCTTGACCCCTTATGAACAGCAAACATTTTTCGGGTGTTATTGCTTATAAGAATAAAGGACAGCATGATGTGAGCGTTAAGAAGAGCACAGCAGATCTAGACCCGGTCTGAGAGCAGAGAATTCAATAATAATAAATAAGTGAATACGTCCCTAGTGTCTTCATGGAGACCGGAAGGGTCTGGTCGGTCTTTGAAAGAAGAGTTTATATGTACAAGAGTACATTTTATCATACGGTGTCAATTCACAGAGGACAGCCGAGGGGTATACAGAGCAGATAGAATATGGTTAATTCATTAATAATTAACCGCTTCAATATGTTCCATGGTTTTTATAAGTTTGTGTTAAAGGGACTGTCACCTGAATTTGGAGAGAACAATTTTCAGCCATAGAGGCGGGGTTTTCGGGTGTTTGATTCACCCTTTCTTTACCTGCTGGCTGCATGCTGGCTGCAATATTGGATTGAAGTTCATTCTCTGTCCTCCGTAGTACACGCCTGCGCAAGGCAAGATTGCCTTGCGCAGGCGTGTACTACGGAGGACAGAGAATGAACTTCAATCCAATATTGCAGCCAGCATAGAGCCAACGGGTAAGGAAAGGGTGAATCAAACACCCGAAAACCCCGCCTCTATGGCTGAAAATTGTTCCCTCCAAATTCAGGTGACAGAGTCCCTTTAACCCCTTAGCGACCGCCGATACGCCTTTTAACGGCGGCCGCTAAGGGTACTTAAAGCACAGCGCCGTTAATTAACGGCGCTGTGGAAAAAGTGAATAGCGCCCCCCAGAGTCGGATTTTCTCCGGGGTCTCGGCTGCCGGGGGTAGCCGAGACCCCAGAGAACTTGATTCGGGGTTTTTTTTTTACCGACCCCGCATTTGCGATCGCCTGTAATTAACCGTTTACCGGCGATCGCAAAAAAAAAAAAACGCAATCTCTTTTTAATTTCTCTGTCCTCCGATGTGATCGCACATCAGAGGACAGAGAAAAGGGGTCCCAGGTAGCCCCCCGATACTCACCTATCTCCCCCGGTGCTCCTCGTGGCTCCCGGTGGGCGCCGCCATCTTCAAAATGGCGGGCGCATGCGCAGTGCGCCCGCCGGCCGGCACCGGGAGAATCTTTGGGGTCTCGGCTGCCGTGGGTAGCCGAGACCCCAAAGAACATGATCGGGGTCGGTTTTACCGACCCCTGTTTTGCGATCGTCGGTAATTAACTGTTTACCGGCAACCGCAAAAAAAAAAATCGAAGTGTAATTCTCTGTCCTCTGATGTGATCGCACATCAGAGGACAGAGAAATAGGGGGATTTGGGGACCCTATTAAACTTACCGGTGTCCCTGGGTCCTCCTGCTGCTCCTCCTGGCCGCCGGCATCTTCTGGGCAAAAGAAAATGGCGGGCGCATGCGCAGTGCGCCCGCCATCTATCGCCATCTGCCGGCCGACAGGAGAAGAGCAGTTGGGGCTAAAATTAGGGATAGGGCTAGGGTTAGGGCTAGGGTTAGGACTAGGGTTAGGGCTAGGGTTAGAACTAGGGTTAGAACTAGGGCTAGGGTTAGGGCTAGGGTTAGGGTTGGGGCTAAATTTAGGGTTAGGGTTGGGGCTAAATTCAGGGTTAGGGTTCTTTCACACTTACGTCGGTACGGGGCCGTCGCAATGCGTCGGCCCGACATACCGACACACGTTGTGAAAATTGTGCACAACGTGGGCAGCGGATGTAGTTTTTCAACGCATCTGCTCCCCAATCTATGTCCTGGGGAGGAGGGGGCGGAGTTACGGCCACGCATGCGCGGTCAGAAATGGCGGACGCGACGTACAAAAAAACATTACTTTGAACGTTTTTTGTGCCGACGGTCCGCCAAAACAAAACTGATCCAGTGCATAATGGACGCGACGTGTGGCCATCCGTCATGATCCGTCGGCAATACAAGTCTATGGGCAAAAAAACGCATCCTGCGGGCACATTTGGAGGATCTGTTTTTTGTCCAAAACGACGGATTGTGACGGATGCCAAACGACGCAAGTGTGAAAGTAGCCTTAGGGCTAGGGTTAGGGTTGGGGGTAAAGTTAGGGTTAGATTTGGGGTTAAGGTTTGGATTAGAGTTGGTATTAGGGTTAGGGTTGGCATTAGGGTTACGCTTGGGATTAGGGTTAGGTTTGGGATTAGGGTTAGGTTTGAGGTTAGGGTTGAGATTAGGATTAGGGGTGTGTTGTATTTAGGGTTTTGATTAGGGTTATGGTTAGGGTTGACATTAGGGTTGTTTTGGGGTAAGGGTTGTGATTATCGTTAGGGTTAGTGATTAGGAT